>NC_080385.1:89218692-89545776 GCF_014773155.1 Arachis stenosperma | reverse complement strand
AGATCATGGGGGCTGGCCATTTGGCCATGCCTGAACCTCTCACTTATGTATTTTCAACGGTGGAGTTTCTGCACACCATAGATTAAGGGTGTGGAGCTCTGCTGTACCTCAAGTTTCAATACAATCACTATTACTTTCTTTTCAATTCTCTTTTATTCTTATTCCAAGATATACGTTGCACAACACTTTGATGAATGTGATGATCCGTGACACTCATCATCATTCTCATCTATGAACGCGCGTGACTGACAACCACTTCCGTTCTACCTTAGGCCGGGCGCATATCTCTTAGATTCTCCAACAGAATCTTCATGGTATAAGCTAGATAGATGGCGGCATTCATGGGGATCCGGAAAGTCTAACCTTGTCTATGGTATTCCGAGTAGGATCCTGGGAATCCGGAAAGTCTAACCTTGTCTGTGGTATTCCGAGTAGGATTCCGGTATTGAATGACTGTGACAAGCTTCAAACTCCTGAAGGCTGGGCGTGATGACAAACGCAAAAGAATCAATGGATTCTATTCCAACTTGATTGAGAACCGACAGATGATTAGTCGTGCTGTGACAGAGCATTTGGACCATTTTCACTGAGAGGATGGGATGTAGCTATCAACCAAGGGTGATGCCTCCAGACGATTAGCCGTGCAGTGACAGCGCATAGGACCATTTTCCCGAGAGGATTAAAAGTAGCCATTTGCCCTACATACAGCTTGCCATGGAAAGGAGTAAGAAGGATTGGATGAAAGTAGTAAGAAAGTAGAGATTCGAAAGGATTCTAGCATCTCCACACGCCTATCTGAAATTCCCACCATTAATTTACATAAGTATTTCTATCCCTTTTTATTTTCTATTTATTATTAATTTTTGAATTCATCATAAACCAATTTAATCTGCCTAACTGAGATTTACAAGGTGACTATAGCTTGCTTCATACCAACAATCTCTGTGGGATCGACCCTTACTCACGTAAGGTATTACTTGGACGACCCAGTACACTTGCTGGTTAAGATGAACGGAGTTGTGTCCACACATAATCAATAACCATTAAATAAATCTCATGCAAGTACAAAGAGACCAACTTTTTGGTGATCACAATTTCGTCCACCAAGTTTTTGGCGCCGTTGCCGGGGATTGTTCGAGTATGGACAACTGACGGTTCATCTTGTTGCTCAGATTAGGTAATTTTATTTTCAAAAATATTTTCAAAATTTTTCTTTTCCTTTTCGTTTTTCCTAACTTTATTTTCGAAAAAAATTAATAAAAATCCAAAAAAATTAGAAAACCATAAAAATCAAAAAAATTTTGTGTTTCTTGTTAAAGTCTTGAGTCAATTTTTAAGTTTGATGTCAATTGCATGCTTTAAAAATTTTTCTTGCATTTTTCGAAAATTCCATGCATTCATAGTGTTCTTCATGATCTTCAAGTTGTTCTTGATAAGTCTTCTTGTTTGATCTTGATGTTTTCTTGTTTTGTGTTATTTGTTGTTTTTCATATGCATTTTTTGTTTGTTAGTGTCCATGCATTAAAGATTTCTAAGTTTGGTGTCTTGCATGTTTTCTTTGCATTAAAAATTTTTCAAAATTATGTTCTTGATGTTCATCATGATCTTCAAAGTGTTCTTGATGTTCATCTTGACATTCATAGTGTTCTTGCATGCATCATGTGTTTTGATCCAAAATTTTCATGTTTTGGGTCTTTTTTTATGTTTTTCTCTCTCATCTTTAAAAATTCAAAAATCAAAAAATTATCATTTCCTTATTTCCCTCCAAATTTTCGAAATTTTGGGTTGACTTGGTCAAAAATTTTTAAAATTAGTTGTTTCTCACAAGTCAAGTCAAATTTTCAATTTTAAAAATCTTATCTTTTTAAAATCTTTTTCAAAAATCATATCTTTTTCATTTTTTTATTATTTTCGAAAATTTCAAAAATCTTTTTCAAAATCTTTTTCTTATCTTTATATCAAATTTTCGAAAATATGCTAACAATTAATGTGATTGATTCAAAAATTTGAAGTTTGTTACTTTCTTGTTAAGAAAGGTTCAATCTTTAAATCCTAAAATCTTATCTTGTAGTTTCTTGTTAGTTAAGTAATTTTAAAAATTAGATCTTTTTCAAAATATCTTTTTCTTAAAATTTTTATCTTATCTTTTTATCTTATCCTTCTCAAAAATTTATTTTTTTCAAAATTTGATTTCAAAATATCTTATCTAACTTCTTATCTTCTTATCTTTTTCAAATTTGATTTTAATATCTTTTTCAACTAACTATTTGACTTTTTGTTTGTTTCTTATCTTTTTCAAAACCACCTAACTACTTTTCCCTCTTCAATTTTCGAAAATACTTCTCTCTTTTTCGAAAATTTTTTCTAATTAATTAATTGTTTTAAATTTTAATTTCAATTACATCTCATCTCTAATTTTCGAAAAATACTAATCCCTTTTTCAAAATTATTTTCGAAATTCTCCCCCTCTTTTCTTATTCTATTTAATTATTTAATTACTAACACTTCTCTTCACCTATCTTCATCTAAAAATCCGAACCATTCTTCTTCACTCTTCCCCCTTTCTTTTTCTACTAACATAAAGGAATCTCTATACTGTGACATAGAGGATTCCTCTTTTTTTCTTGTTTTCTTCTCTTTCATATGAGCAGGTGGTGCACGAAATTGTGATCACTACTTTTCACAACTCAAATAATCCCTAGTAATGGCCCCAAAGACTTGGTGCTCAATACCATGGCATAAACACAACTTCGCACAACTAACCAGCAAGTGCACTGGGTCGTCCAAGTAATAAACCTTACGCGAGTAAGAGTCGATCCCATTGAGATTGTTGGTATGAAGCAAGCTATGGTCACCTTGTAAATCTTAGTCAGGCAGACTCAAATGGTTATGGATGATATATGAATAAAGCATAAAGATAAAGATAGAGATACTTATGTAATTCATTGGTGAGAATTTCAGATAAGCGTATGGAGATGCTTTGTCCCTTCCGTCTCTCTGCTTTCCTACTGTCTTCATCCAATCCTTCTTACTCCTTTCTATGGCAAGCTGTATGTTGGGCATCACCATTGTCAGTGGCTACAGTCCCGTCCTCTCAGTGAAAATGTTCAACGCACCCTGTCACGGCACGGCTATTCAGCTGTCGGTTCTCGATCATGTCGGAATAGAATCCAGTGATTCTTTTGCGTCTGTCACTAACGCCCCACAATCGCGAGTTTGAAGCTCGTCACAGTCATTCAATCATTGAATCCTACTCAGAATACCACAGACAAGGTTTAGACCTTCCGGATTCTCTTGAATGCCGCCATCAATTCTAGCTTATACCATGAAGATTCCGGTTAAAGAACCCAAGAGATATCCACCCAATCTAAGGTAGAACGGAGGTGATTGACAGTCACACGTTCATAGGGGAGAATGATGATGAGTGTCACGGATCATCACATTCATCAAGTTGAAGAACAAGTGATATCTTGGAACAAGAACAAGCTGAATTGAATAGAAGAACAATAGTAATTGCATTAATACTCGAGGTACAGCAGAGCTCCACACCTTAATCTATGGTGTGTAGAAACTCCACCCGTTGAAAATACATAAGAACAAGGTCTAGGCATGGCCGAATGGCCAGCCTCCCAAAGAGGGTTCAATCATAAAAACATGATCAAAAGATGAAAATACAAATAGCAAAAGGTCCTATATATAGAGAACTAGTAGCCTAGGGTTTACAGAAATGAGTAAATGACAGAAAAATCCACTTCCGGGCCCACTTGGTGTGTGCTTGGGCTGAGCATTGAAGCATTTTCGTGTAGAGACTCTTCTTGGAGTTAAACGCCAGCTTTTGTGCCAGTTTGGGCGTTTAACTCCCATTCTTGTGCCAGTTCCGGCGTTTAACGCCGGGCATTCATGAGCTGATTTGAAACGCCGGTTTGGGCCATCAAATCTTGGACAAAGTATGGGCTATTATACATTGCTGGAAAGCCCAGGATGTCTACTTTCCAACGCCGTTGAGAGCGCGCCAATTGGGCTTCTGTAACTCCAGAAAATCCACTTCGAGTGCAGTGAGGTCAGAATCCAACAGCATATGCAGTCCTTTTCAGTCTCTGAATCAGATTTTTGCTCAGGTCCCTCAATTTCAGCCAGAAAATACCTGAAATCACAGAAAAACACACAAACTCATAGTAAAGTCTAGAAAAGTAAATTTTAACTAAAAACTAATAAAAATATACTAAAAACTAACTAAATCCTACTAGAAACATACTAAAAACAATGCCAAAAAGCGTACAAATTATCCGCTCATCACAACACCAAACTTAAATTGTTGCTTGTCCTCAAGCAGCTGAAAATCAAATAAGATAAAGAGAAGAGAATATGCAATGAATTCCAAAAACATCTATGAAGATCAGTATTAATTAGATGAGCGGGGCTTTTAGCTTTTTGCCTCTGAATAGTTTTGGCATCTCACTCTATCCTTTGAAATTCAGAATAATTGGCTTCTATAGGAACTCAGAATCCAAATAGTGTTATTGATTCTCCTAGTTAAGTATGGTGATTCTTGAACACAGCTACTTTATGAGTCTTGGCCGTGGCCCAAAGCACTCTGTCTTCCAGTATTACCACCGGATACATACATGCCACAGACACATAATTGGGTGAACCTTTTCAGATTGTGACTCAGCTTTGCTAGAGTCCCCAATTAGAGGTGTCCAGGGTTCTTAAGCACACTTTTTTTTCCTTGGATCACAACTTTATTTATTTCTTTTTCTTTCTTTTTCTCTTTCTCCTTCTTTTTTTCGTTTTTTTTCTCTTTTTTTTGTATTCACTGCTTTTTCTTGCTTCAAGAATCATTTTTATGATTTTTCAGATCCTCAGTAACATGTCTCCTTTTTCATCATTCTTTCAAGAGTCAACATTCATGAACCACAAATTCAAAAGACATATGCACTGTTTAAGCATACATTCAGAAAACAAAAGTATTGCCACCACATCAAAATAATTAATCTGTTATAAAATTTAAAATTCATGCAATTCTTCTCTTTTTCAATTAAGAACATTTTTTTATTTAAGAAAGGTGATGGATTCATAGGACATTCATATCTTTAAGGCATAGACACTAAGACACTAATGATCATAAGACACAAGCATAGATAAACATAAGCATGATTTTTTCGAAAAACAGAAAAATAAAGAACAAGGAAATTAAAGAACGGGTCCACCTTAGTGATGGCGGCTGTTCTTCCTCTTGAAGGTCTTATGGAGTGCTTGAGCTCCTCAATGTCTCTTCCTTGCTTTTGTTGTTCCTCTCTCATGATTCTTTGATCTTCTCTAATTTCATGGAGGAGGATGGAATGTTCTTGGTGCTCCACCCTTAGTTGTCCCATGTTGGAACTCAATTCTCCTAGGGAGGTGTTGATTTGCTCCCAATAGTTTTGGGGAGGAAAGTGCATCCCTTGAGGTATCTTAGGGATTTCATGATGAGTGGGATCTCTTGTTTGCTCCATCCTTTTCTTAGTGATGGGCTTGTCCTCATCAATGGGGATGTCTCCCTCTATGTCAACTCCAACTGAATAACAGAGGTGACAAATGAGATGAGGAAAGGCTAACCTTGCCAAGGTAGAGGACTTGTCCGCCACCTTATAAGGTTCTTGGGCTATAACCTCATGAACTTCTACTTCTTCTCCAATCATGATGCTATGAATCATGATGGCCCGGTCTAAAGTAACTTCAGACCGATTGCTAGTGGGAATGATTGAGCGTTGGATAAACTCCAACCATCCCCTAGCTATGGGCTTGAGGTCATGCCTTCTCAATTGAACCGGCTTCCCTCTTGAATCTCTCTTCCATTGGGCGCCCTCTTCACAGATGTTTATGAGGACTTGGTCCAACCTTTGATCAAAGTTGACCCTTTTTGAATTTGAAAGGGACCTCAAGGATCACCTTCTTCAAGGCCACACTTCATAGAAGTGGTCTTGATGCACCCTTGAGATGAATCTCTCCATCTCCCATGACTCAGAGGTGAAAGCTTTTGCCTTCCCTTTCCTCTTTCTAGAGGTTTCTCCGGCCTTGGATGCCATAAATGGTTATGGAAAATAAAAAGCAATGCTTTTACCACACCAAACTTAAAAGGTTTGCTCGTCCTCGAGCAAAAAAAGAAAGAAGAGAGTAGAAGAAGAAGAAATAGAGGAGATGGAGATGGCCTATTTATTCGACCAAAGGGAGAAGTAGTGTTTAGGTTATGTGAAAATGATGGGGTGAAGATGGGTTTATATAGGATTGGGGAGAGGTGTAGGGTTCGGCTATGGGAGGAAAAGTGGTTTGAATTTGAATGGTGAGGTAGGTGGGGTTTTATGAAGGATGGATGTGAGTGGTGAAGAGAAAGATGGGATTTGATAGGTGAAGGGTTTTTGGGGAAGAGGTGTTGAGGTGATTGGTGAATGGGTTAAGAAGAGAGAGAGTGGTGGGGTTGGTGGGGATTCTGTGGGGTCCACAGATCCTGAGGTGTCAAGGAAAAGTCATCCATGCACCAAATGGCGAGCAAAATTGCTCTTTGTGACAATTCTGCCATTAAACGCCAGGCTGGTGCCCATTTCTGGCATTTAACGCCAACTTCTTGCCCTTTCCTGGCGTTTAACGCCAGTCTGGTGCCCCTTTCTGGCGTTAAACGCCCAGAATGGTGCCAGACTGGGCGTTAAACGCCCATTTGCTAGCTTCACTGGCGTTTAAACGCCAACAAGTTCTCCTCCAAGGTGTGCTGTTTTTCTTTCTGTTTTTCATTCTGTTTTTTCTTTTTCAATTGATTTTGTGACTTCTCATGATCATCAACCCACAGAAAACATAAAATAACAAAGGAAAATAGATAATATATAACGTTGGGTTGCCTCCCAACAAGCGCTTCTTTAATGTCAGTAGCTTGACAGTGGGCTCTCATGGAGCCTCACAGATACTCAGAGCAATGTTGGAACCTCCCAACACCAAACTTAGAGTTTGAATGTGGGGGTTCAACACCAAACTTAGAAGTTGGTTGTAACACCCAAATATTCAAATCCTTATGCTCGAGTCATAAGTCAATGATATTACGGTGGTACGACTCTCAGGTGGATTTTTAATATATAAATATAGGTAATTTCGAAAGGAGTATTAATCGAGAAGCCTGAAAAGAGTAGAAATAAAATCGCGAAGACGTATCACTCACGTTTCGACAACGAAAAGATAAAACGTGAAGCCGAAAGCGATATACGGACAGGGCATAAAGGAGATTAAGAGATAGATAACAGGTAGATATATATAACATAAGTAATAGCCACTAGTCGCGACCCGCGAAGTTTAGGCCGGCTAGGGTACAGTATGAAAGTAGTTGACAACAATATATCCTAATCTCTCCCAACAGAAACATAAGAGCCTCTATAGGCAAGTTCCAAGAGTTCAACACATAATATAATCTTTTCAAAACAAAGGTGGAGAGATTCTAAGCAAAACACAAAGTAGAGAAAATAAATATCTTCGCCGTCTCTCAGACGAACCGCAGCTCACTTCTGAGCACCTGAACCTGTATCTGAAAAACAAGAGATATATACGGAATGAGAACCCCGGGCCCATGGGTTCCCAGTACGGTAAAAGTGCCAAATAAATACAATGCACTGCAATAAAAACTCGCTAAGCATCCTAAACTCCTTTTCACCAAGTATCCAGCCTAGATTCTCACTAATCCATAAATAGGCATCTGACGTAAGGGGATACTAAATCTAGTTCATATTACACATGTTTCCCAATTCGCTGATTCCTTCACGAATCAGACTCAGAATCATAAGCAAAACCATTACCAGTTGTTCTGCCTCAGCAACTCTATATCAATACATCATACCCTCGCCTGGAGCTAGTGAAATCACATCACTGCGTCTACCCAGGGGGCTCAAATGATCTTATTCAAAAATCATCATCATTATGCAATCGCATTATCAATTCATCTCATCAAGAACAGCCCCCAACATCCACCAACACCATCATGAGGGATCTCTCAATTGTACAAACACAAGCAATACAGACAAGTAATACACAAATAAGGTACAAGTAGAACAAGTAGCATGTAATCAGGTAACATAGCATATATGATATAGAAATCCAAAACAAATAGGCAAACCCAAACAATTCAAACATATGCAAATGATGTATGCCTGCCCTATGGCTGATGATATCATCTGTCGGTTATATAGCCAACCCGACACGTCCTGGTAGCTAACCATGGACAGAAACACCCCTTGCGGAGCAAGTAGGTTTGAGCTACAACCCTCTTGCTACTACCCGCTCAGCCCAGAGCCAGTGGAACAACCACTACTGCGGCTACTACCCAGGCGGGTGTTTAACAGCTCAACCTGGAGCCAGTGGAACAACCACTACTGCGGCTACTACCCAGGCGTCACAATCTCTGACCTGGAGCAAGTGGGATGAACCACAACCCTTGCTACTGCCCAGGTATCTTAAGCATTAACCCGGAGCAAGTGGGACGAACCACAACCCTTGCTACTGCCCAGGTATCTTAAACATTGACCCGGAGCAAGCGGGACGAACCACAACCCTTGCTACTACCCAGGTATCTTAAGCATATATTCATTCAATCTCAATTCAAATTATCAATCCTCATTGTTATCAAATCTCAAACATTAACCTGGAGCAAGTGGGACGAACCCCAACCCTTACTACTACCCAGGTATCAGAGTTACATTCATTCAAAACTCCATAATTAACTCATTTATCATAAACATCCTTTTCCGTCTCATACCCGGAGCAAGTGGGCAATGCCACTGCCTACTACCCGGGGTTACACATCACATTTCAACATTTTCCATTATTATCCATTTAACACATTCATTCATGAATCATATATGCATTTATACTCAGCCATAATCAATAATGGCTTTGCCGTGGCCCGGCAATAACTCAGCCATCCGGCTCATGGTTCAATCAAGAACCAGCCATTTATCAATAGATGTAGCCCTTCGGCTCATGGCATACACGGTACTCCTACCGTCATCCTCCATATCTCATATAATCATCGTTGATCACCATTGATCATAACTCTTCCCCTTGCTTCACTCGCAAGTTACCACATCCCCTAGCTCCTTTCTCATTGCTAGGCATATCATAATGATTTAATACATAAGGGGTAAGATCGGAGGCTTAGAAGTATGAGAGTTAGCTTTTAAAACTCAAAAATCAACTTTGGCAAGAAAACAGGGCCACGCGTACGCGTACTCCACGCGCACGCGTGGATGGCCACAAAACTCATCGGCGCATACGCGCCATTCACGCGGACGCGCGGATTGAAAAATAGACAACGACGCGTACGCGTCAGCCACGCGTACGCGTGGGTACACTTGCGCCCCAAGCACAAGACTGGCACAACTCTGGCACAACTCTCGGGAAAATGGCTGGGCAATGGGTGCAGCACATCGACGCGCACGCGCACACCACGCGCACGCGTGGATGGTGCCTTCTTGAAGAACGACGCGTACGCGCCAAGTGCGCCTACGCGTGGAGGGTCATTCTGCTAAAAATTTTCTAAGTTAAAAGCTGCAGAATTCACAGATTCAACCCCCAATCTTCCGACGGACATAACTTCCTCATTTTAAATCGTTTTTCACCCGTTCTTCGAACGGCAGGGACATCCCGGATCCAATTTCATTTCTAAACAGATTTGGTACAAAACAGAGATCCGTAGTCCAAGTTATGTCCCGTCAAAGTATGCCCAAAAAAACCATGTTTTTCATATAAAACCACAAAGTGCCATTTTCAAACAAGCCATTTTCAACTCTTTTCAAAATCAACCAAAACATGCCAATTTCAACCCTTTTTGAAACCAATCAAAATATACCAAAATTAACATCAAGCCTCCTCAACTCATACATTAACACTTTACCACGATTCACAAAACTGCCATATAACCATCTTTACCCATTTCAAACAAATGGCTAAATTACAAACATATCAACATGTCATACATCCTTCCTCATCCCAATTTCCTACAATACTATTTCCAATCAACCATCATTATACATAATCAATATCATACTCACTATCACGTGGTTTTACCCCCAAATCAACCTTAATCATTCCACAAGCATATGTCACAACATACATATCTCTCATGCATTATCATACCATCAAGGCATCAATAATCATACTCACATATATGACCACATAATATATATCAACCAAAATCAAACATACTTCATCTATACAATTTCACCCAAAATTACGATTTTCACACTTCAACTCCTTAAACCTCATTATTCAATAACCAACCAATCATTCATATATTCATTACATGAAATTCATCCAATCACTGTGTCATCATACAATGCACACATCAACTTACCTCCCTTACCTCTTTCCGGCCTCCGGCCCAATTTCACAATTTAAATGCATAAACCACAAATTAATACTCATTACCCAATACATCAAATTTTCAATACACCAAGCATACAAGGCCACACCATTCTCAACCCAATCATCAATTCACATTACATACCAACTATGCATATTGGCATCAACCATCTACACAATCCAAACTTAATCCTATGGGCATCTAGCCTAGGAATTCTCATCACACCACACGGTACTTAAATGAAACTTAAATCGTACCTCTTGTAGCCAAATCAATTGAGCCTCTTCTATGGAAGTCTCCACCAACCCTTAGCTCCAAGCTTCACCAAAGCTCCACAAGCAATACCAACCTCCCAATTGTGCATCAAAATCACCAAATACACTAACATAACCAATTCACATACATCAACCTAGGGCTCATAAAGATGATAAATCACAAGGGTTTGAGCACTTCTTACCTCAGCCCATAAGAAGTAGGGATAGAACCCACTTAGAATCCATGTTGGAGTATCCCTAAACACCCAAAATCACAAGATTTTAACACTAACTTCCCAAAAAACGTGTAACAGTGGGGAATTTCGAAAACTGGGCAGAGATGAATGAAATAATCACCACAAAACTTAGATAGAATTGTAGAGGATGAGAAGAGCGACGCGTGGCCGCAAACGGCTCGTCAATCGGAGCTCCGTAACTCAAGTTATGGTGGTTTGAAGATCAAAGAGAGTTAGGTTTTCTCTCTTCTCTTCTCTCTTCTCAATTCAGCGCCCCACACACCTTCTTTAGGGCAAAATGAGCTGAAATGCTCATAACTAATGTTTATATATGTTGGGTCTTGGGCCCACTTAGGCCCAGTTCACTTATTTTTGTCCGTTGGCCCAATTTTGGACCAAAACCTTTAACATTAGCGCTCTAAATCGCACTTCAAATATTTCTACCTCCCTTAATTATAATTCCTCATTTCTTAATCTTATTTACTCATAATCAACTTTCTCAGCTGCAGTACCAGACAGATCTCAGCTGGTACTGCCGGTCAAAATTCTATTGCGCACTTTTACGCAGAAAACTATGTCTTCCGACTCGGAAAAATTCACTGAATCCAAATATCATATTGAAATCATCAAATTCCAATTGCCAAATCTTCCAACCATATTCGCTCCTACTTACTCATTATTTAATTAATTTCGGTTAGACCGGGTATTACATTCTACCCCTCTAACAGAAATTTTCGCCCTCGAAAATTCCATCCATCCCTACGAGTACGCGAGCATAGTCTACCTTTATATCAAACACATAACAGTTCCAAGGTCCTTTTACTCTGCGCGCTTCCGTTGTCGCGCTCTGATTTCTCTATTCCTGAGGGTCTCGGTCGTTCGTTCAACGCCGACCAACAGTCTCGTTCCTTACTTTTACCGTCTCATCAACCCACACCCTATTAAATTTCAAATCATCTCATCATTAATATTGCCATATTCGTTAATCATAGCCATCATCCCACATCACTATAATCAATCAAAGCTTTCTTCGTCTTTAGAATCCAATGAGTTTGTACTAACAAGCTGACAACTCTTATGAATCCGCTTTGCTTTACTAATCTATAAAAGCTTTCGAGACACATCTCTTTTGTTGAAGTTACTCAGATCAAAAATCATCTTCAAAAACATAACCAAATACTCCTTCAAATTCTTGGGAAAATTTTCAACAGCACCTCTCCAAAAATTGGAGTTTACCACCCGTCACGGGTTCCCTCAAACCAATCTCAGTACCACATCAGCATTGCAATTTAAAGGTTTCCAAACGATTTCTCTGAAACCAATCATTACAAATCTTGATCAAAATCCAAGGTCACCATGACCAAACATCATAGCACTCATCTCTCAAACACAACAACTTGCACTCAATCATCATCTAAATTCGACTATGCATCAATGATAATTTCCTCATCCATTTCAGAACCATTAAGGCTCACCGCCGCAATTAATTCCAATTATCGAGAATCAGTATCTGTATAAGCTCACTAAACTTTTAAGTACTCAAAGCATAAAGCATTTTTAATCATATCCCACTTTTCCTTATTATTACCCTAGTATGCTAACGCTTTAGCAAGCTTCTACTATGCCACTTTGATTTCTCGTCAAGTATTAGCTCCACCACTTATTTCCTCAAGTACCCAACCACAACTTAGTATGACTGGCATTTCAAATCAACGTTTCCAAATCCATCATTTAGGACAATTCCTTATCTATTTAAATCAAAGGAACTAAAAGTCACGGGTTCAATCCGTTTTACCAAAAATCTAGAAATCAACCAACTACATAACAAACACAACACATCATTCTCAACAGAAAATCATTTACATCACGGGCATTTATCCATTTGTATTAAGGCAATTCCTTACTCGGACCATCCGGTTTGCTTCTCAGTCTAACATCAAGCTCGACATTCCCAGTTTTACTGTACAGGCGGTATTATAAAATCACACACTGCCATTTAAGCCTGATTATTGCAATTACCTCAATCTTACTGCCGCAATCAGCCCGCATCCTGACTCTCTCCTTGTTGGCAATTTCTTGATACATGCCCTGGTAACCCGCACTTGTAACATACGCCTAACCCCAATCGGCATGGCCTATCTGGGTGATGACTTCCACATCTTTGACAGCTCGAAACATCAGAAGAAGTCGATGTCCGCTTTCCCTTACTATTTCTTTGGGGCTCTTCACTCGTCGCAAAGTTATTCCGCCCTTGGGGAAAGTGTTGCATGTATCCTCTCTCCTTAAACTCTCGACCCCTTGGTGCAAATCTTTGGTTGTGCTCTCTATGACTTCCTTTCTCTGCAACCATCCTCTTCACACACTCTTCAATAATTCTGCTCTTATTCACCAACTCTGAAAAAGTTCGGATCTCCATTGGTCCCACTGAACTCAAGATGTCTCTCCGGAGCCCTCCTTCATACTTAATACATTTCCATTCCTCGAAGTCTCCCGGAGCTCCCTGACACATGCGAGAAAACTTGAATAGCTCCTCAAATTTGTCTGTATACTCAGATACGGACATAGCACCTTGCTTCAGCTGTAGAAACTCCAATTCCTTGGCTGTCCTGGCGGAATTTGGAAAGTACTTCTTATAGAATTCCACCTGGAAGGCATCCCAAGTGATAGGATCATTCCCCTGTTGTAGGAGACGTCGAGCCCCTTGCCACCAATGCGATGCTTCCCCCGTAAACAGATAGGTGGCAAATTCAACACGCTGTTCTTCAGGCACCAACTGCGCTTGCAGTGCTCGCTCCATGGCCTGAAACCAAGTATCAGCTTCAGTCGGATTGGTGGTTCCCTTGAACTTAGGTGGATTAACCTTTAAGAAAGTTGCCAGTGTCATCGGGCCCTGAGCTTCCCTTCCGCCATTGCCATTATTGTTTATCTGTTGCCCAAGGGCCTCCGCAGTGGCCTGCATAGCAGCAGCCATATTCTCCAACGCCGCCATAAGGTTTACCGGGTTATTCGGGTTGATTTCCGGTTCCTGTGTACTAGTATGATCTCTCTCACGTCCCCGACCGGGTCCACGAGGCGCCATCTGGTTCCTATACACACCAAACAATCGATATCAAGTTGATCAGTCTCAATATCGGAAGTATAGTGCTTCAAAGTACCAAAGGTACACTCATGGACTTCATGCTAGATGTATCGGTTAGATACCCTAACTAGCACAGGCACAGACTCAGAGTATGCATTGAAGCATAAGCAGTTCCATCCCTCAGGCTCACGAGGACGAACTGCTCTGATACCATAATGTAACACCCTAATATTCAAATCCTTATGCTCGAGTCATAAGTCAATGATATTACGGTGGTACGACTCTCAGGTGGATTTTTAATATATAAATATAGGTAATTTCGAAAGGAGTATTAATCGAGAAGCCTGAAAAGAGTAGAAATAAAATCGCGAAGACGTATCACTCACGTTTCGACAACGAAAAGATAAAACGTGAAGCCGAAAGCGATATACGGACAGGGCATAAAGGAGATTAAGAGATAGATAACAGGTAGATATATATAACATAAGTAATAGCCACTAGTCGCGACCCGCGAAGTTTAGGCCGGCTAGGGTACAGTATGAAAGTAGTTGACAACAATATATCCTAATCTCTCCCAACAGAAACATAAGAGCCTCTATAGGCAAGTTCCAAGAGTTCAACACATAATATAATCTTTTCAAAACAAAGGTGGAGAGATTCTAAGCAAAACACAAAGTAGAGAAAATAAATATCTTCGCCGTCTCTCAGACGAACCGCAGCTCACTTCTGAGCACCTGAACCTGTATCTGAAAAACAAGAGATATATACGGAATGAGAACCCCGGGCCCATGGGTTCCCAGTACGGTAAAAGTGCCAAATAAATACAATGCACTGCAATAAAAACTCGCTAAGCATCCTAAACTCCTTTTCACCAAGTATCCAACCTAGATTCTCACTAATCCATAAATAGGCATCTGACGTAAGGGGATACTAAATCTAGTTCATATTACACATGTTTCCCAATTCGCTGATTCCTTCACGAATCAGACTCAGAATCATAAGCAAAACCATTACCAGTTGTTCTGCCTCAGCAACTCTATATCAATACATCATACCCTCGCCTGGAGCTAGTGAAATCACATCACTGCGTCTACCCAGGGGGCTCAAATGATCTTATTCAAAAATCATCATCATTATGCAATCGCATTATCAATTCATCTCATCAAGAACAGCCCCCAACATCCACCAACACCATCATAAGGGATCTCTCAATTGTACAAACACAAGCAATACAGACAAGTAATACACAAATAAGGTACAAGTAGAACAAGTAGCATGTAATCAGGTAACATAGCATATATGATATAGAAATCCAAAACAAATAGGCAAACCCAAACAATTCAAACATATGCAAATGATGTATGCCTGCCCTATGGCTGATGATATCATCTGTCGGTTATATAGCCAACCCGACACGTCCTGGTAGCTAACCATGGACAGAAACACCCCTTGCGGAGCAAGTAGGTTTGAGCTACAACCCTCTTGCTACTACCCGCTCAGCCCAGAGCCAGTGGAACAACCACTACTGCGGCTACTACCCAGGCGGGTGTTTAACAGCTCAACCTGGAGCCAGTGGAACAACCACTACTGCGGCTACTACCCAGGCGTCACAATCTCTGACCTGGAGCAAGTGGGACGAACCACAACCCTTGCTACTGCCCAGGTATCTTAAGCATTAACCCGGAGCAAGTGGGACGAACCACAACCCTTGCTACTGCCCAAGTATCTTAAACATTGACCCGGAGCGGGACAAACCACAACCCTTGCTACTGCCCAGGTATCTTAAGCATTAACCCGGAGCAAGTGGGACGAACCACAACCCTTGCTACTGCCCAAGTATCTTAAACATTGACTCGGAGCAAGCGGGACAAACCACAACCCTTGCTACTGCCCAGGTATCTTAAGCATATATTCATTCAATCTCAATTCAAATTATCAATCCTCATTGTTATCAAATCTCAAACATTAACCTGGAGCAAGTGGGACGAACCCCAACCCTTACTACTACCCAGGTATCAGAGTTACATTCATTCAAAACTCCATAATTAACTCATTTATCATAAACATCCTTTTCCGTCTCATACCCGGAGCAAGTGGGCAATGTCACTGCCTACTACCCGGGGTTACACATCACATTTCAACATTTTCCATTATTATCCATTTAACACATTCATTCATTAATCATATATGCATTTATACTCAGCCATAATCAATAATGGCTTTGCCGTGGCCCGGCAATAACTCAGCCATCCGGCTCATGGTTCAATCAAGAACCAGCCATTTATCAATAGATGTAGCCCTTCGGCTCATGGCATACACGATACTCCTACCATCATCCTCCATATCTCATATAATCATCGTTGATCACCATTGATCATAACTCTTCCCCTTGCTTCACTCGCAAGTTACCACATCCCCTAGCTCCTTTCTCATTGCTAGGCATATCATAATGATTTAATACATAAGGGGTAAGATCGGAGGCTTAGAAGTATGAGAGTTAGCTTTTAAAACTCAAAAATCAACTTTGGCATGAAAATATGGCCACGCGTACGCGTACTCAACGCGCACGCGTGGATGGCCACAAAACTCATCGGCGCATACGCGCCATTCACGCGGACGCGCGGATTGAAAAATAGACAACGACGCGTACGCGTCAGCCACGCGTACGCGTGGGTACACTTGCGCCCCAAGCACAAGACTGGCACAACTCTGGCACAACTCTCGGGAAAATGGCTGGGCAATGGGTGCAGCGCATCGACGCGCACGCGCACACCACGCGCACGCGTGGATGGTGCCTTCTTGAAGAACGACGCGTACGCGCCAAGTGCGCCTACGCGTGGAGGGTCATTCTGCTAAAAATTTTCTAAGTTAAAAGCTGCAGAATTCACAGATTCAACCCCCAATCTTCCGACGGACATAACTTCCTCATTTTAAATTGTTTTTCACCCGTTCTTCAAACGGCAGGGACATCCCGGATCCAATTTCATTTCTACACAGATTTGGTACAAAACAGAGATCCGTAGTCCAAGTTATGTCCCGTCAAAGTATGCCCATAAAAACCATGTTTTTCATATAAAACCACAAAGTGCCATTTTCAAACAAGCCATTTTCAACTCTTTTCAAAATCAACCAAAACATGCCAATTTCAACCCTTTTTGAAACCAATCAAAATATACCAAAATCAACATCAAGCCTCCTCAACTCATACATTAACACTTTACCACGATTCACAAAACCGCCATATAACCATCTTTACCCATTTCAAACAAATGGCTAAATTACAAACATATCAACATGTCATACATCCTTCCTCATCCCAATTTCCTACAATACTATTTCCAATCAACCATCATTATACATAATCAATATCATACTCACTATCACGTGGTTTCACCCCCAAATCAACCTTAATCATTCCACAAGCATATGTCACAACATACATATCTCTCATGCATTATCATACCATCAAGGCATCAATAATCATACTCACATATATGACCACATAATATATATCAACCAAAATCAAACATACTTCATCTATACAATTTCACCCAAAATTACCGATTTTCACACTTCAACTCCTCAAACCTCATTATTCAATAACCAACCCAATCATTCATATATTCATTACATGAAATTCATCCAATCACTTGTGTCATCATACAATGCACACATCAACTTACCTCCCTTACCTCTTTCCGGCCTTCGGCCCAAAATTTACGGCCTCCGGCCCAATTTCACAATTTAAATGCATAAACCACAAATTAATACTCATTACCCAATACATCAAATTTTCAATACACCAAGCATACAAGGCCACACCATTCTCAACCCAATCATCAATTCACATTACATACCAACTATGCATATTGGCATCAACCATCTACACAATCCAAACTTAATCCTATGGGCATCTAGCCTAGGAATTCTCATCACACCACACGGTACTTAAATGAAACTTAAACCATACCTCTTGTAGCCAAATCAATTGAGCCTCTTCTATGGAAGTCTCCACCAACCCTTAGCTCCAAGCTTCACCAAAGCTCCACAAGCAATACCAACCTCCCAATTGTGCATCAAAATCACCAAATACACTAACATAACCAATATCACATACATACATCAACCTAGGGCTCATAAAGATGATAAATCACAAGGATTTGAGCACTTCTTACCTCAACCCATATGAAGTAGGGATAGAACCCACTTAGAATCCACGTTGGAGTATCCCTAAACACCCAAAATCACAAGATTTCAACACTAACTTCCCAAAAACATGTAACAGTGGGGAATTTCGAAAACTGGGCAGAGATGAATGGAATACTCACCACAAAACTTAGATAGAATTGTAGAGGATGAGAAGAGCGACGTGTGGCCGCAAACGGCTCGTCAATCGGAGCTCCGTAGCTCAAGTTATGGTGGTTTGAAGATCAAAGAGAGTTAGGTTTTCTCTCTTCTCTTCTCTCTTCTCAATTCAGCGCCCCACACACCTTCTTTAGGACAAAATGAGCTGAAATGCTCATAACTAATGTTTATATATGTTGGGTCTTGGGCCCACTTAGGCCCAGTTCACTTATTTTTGTCCGTTGGCCCAATTTTGGACCAAAACCTTTAACATTAGCGCTCTAAATCGCACTTCAAATATTTCTACCTCCCCTAATTATAATTCCTCATTTCTTAATCTTATTTACTCATAATCAACTTTCTTAGCTGCAGTACCAGACAGGTCTCAGCTGGTACTGCCGGTCAAAATTTTACTGCGCACTTTTACGCAGAAAACTATGTCTTCCGACTCGGAAAAATTCACTGAATCCAAATATCATATTGAAATCATCAAATTCCAATTGCCAAATCTTCCAACCATATTCGCTCCTACTTACTCATTATTTAATTAATTTTGGTTAGACCGGGTATTACATTGGTTGTGGCCTCCCAACACCAAACTTAAAGTTTGACTGTGGGGGCTCTATCTGACTCTGTTTTGAGAGAAGCTCTTCATGCTTCCTCTCCATGGTGACAGAAGGATATCCTTGAGCCTTAAACACAAAGGATTCTTCATTCACTTGAATGATCAATTCTCCTCTGTCCACATCAATCACAGCTTTTGCTGTGGCTAGGAAGAGTCTGCCAAGGATGATGGATTCATCCATGCTCTTCCCAGTCTCTAGGACTATAAAATCAGCAGGGATGTAATGGTCTTCAACCTTTACCAGAACATCCTCTACAAGTCCATAAGCTTGTTTCTTTGAATTGTCTGCCATCTCTAGTTAGATTCTTGCAGCTTGCACCTCAAAGATCCCTAGCTTCTCCATTACAGAGAGAGGCATGAGGTTTACACTTGACCCTAAGTCACACAGAGCCTTCTTAAAGGTCATGGTGCCTATGGTACAAGGTATTGAAAACTTTCCAGGATCTTGTCTCTTTTGAGGTAATCTCTGCCTAGACAAGTCATCCAATTCTTTGGTGAGCAAAGGAGGTTCATTCTCCCAAGTCTCATTACCAAATAACTTGTCATTTAGCTTCATGATTGCTCCAAGGTATTTAGCAACTTGCTCTTCAGTGACATACTCATCCTCTTCAGAGGAAGAATACTCATCAAAGCTCATGAATGGCAGAAGTAAATCCATTGGAATCTCTATGGTCTCAGTGTGAGTCTCAGATTCCCATGGTTCCTCATTAGGGAACTCATTGGAGGCCAGTGGACGTCCATTGAGGTTTTCCTCAGTGGCGTTCACTGCCTCTCCCTCCTCTCCAAATTCGGCCATGTTAATGGCCTTGCACTCTCCTTTTGGATTTTTTTCTGTATTGCTTGGAAGAGTACTAGGAGGGAGTTCAGTAATTTTCTTGCTCAGCTGTCTCACTTGTGCCTCCAAGTTTCTAATGGAGGACCTTGTTTCAGTCATGAAACTTTGAGTGGTTTTGATTAGATCAGAGACCATGGTTGCTAAGTCAGAGTGGTTCTGCTTAGAATTCTCTGTCTGTTGCTGAGAAGATGATGGAAAAGGCTTGCCATTGCTAAACCTATTTCTTCCACCATTATTGTTGTTGAAACCTTATTGAGGTCTCTATTGATCCTTCCATGAGGAATTTGGATGATTTCTCCATGAAGAATTATAGGTGTTTCTATAGGGTTCTCCCATGTAATTCACCTCTTCCATTGAAGGGTTCTCAAAATCATAAGCTTCTTCTTCAGATGAAGCATCCTTAGTACTTCCTGGTGCATTTTGCATTCCAGACAGACTTTGAGAAATCAAATTGACTTGCTGAGTCAATATTTTGTTCTGAGCCAGTATGGCATTCAGAGTATCAATCTCAAGAACTCATTTCTTCTGATTTGTCCCATTGTTCACAGGATTCCTTTCAGAAGTGTACATGAATTGGTTATTTGCAACCATTTCAATTAGTTCTTGAGCTTCTGTAGGCGTCTTCTTCAGATGAAGAGATCCTCCAGCAGAGTTATCCAAAGACATCTTGGACAGTTCAGACAGACCATCATAGAAAATACCTATGATGCTCCATTCAGAAAGCATGTCAGAGGGACACTTTTCGATTAATTGTTTGTATCTTTCCCAAGCTTCATAGAGGGATTCTCCTTCCTTCTGTCTGAAGGTTTGGACTTCCACTCTAAGCTTACTCAATTTTTGAGGTGGAAAGAACTTTGCCAAGAAGGCATTGGCTAGCTTTTCCCAAGAGTTCAGGCTTTCTTTAGGTTGTAAGTCCAACCATATCCTAGCTCTGTCTCTTACGGCAAAAGGGAATAGCATAAGTCTGTAAACTTCAGGGTCAACCCCATTAGTCTTGACAGTGTCACAGATTTGCAAGAACTCAGCTAAAAACTGATGAGGATCTTCCAATGGAAGTCCATGAACCTTGCAATTCTGTTGCATTAGAGAAACTAATTGAGGCTTAAGCTCAAAGTTGTTTGCTCCAATGTCAGGGATAGAGATGCTTCTCCCATAGAAGTCGGGAGTAGGTGCAGTAAAGTCACCCAGCACCTTCCTTGCATTGTTGGCATTGTTGTTGTTTTCGGCTGCGATGGGTTCTTCTTCTTTGAAGATTTCTGTTAGGTCCTCTACAGAGAGTTGTGCCTTAGCTTCTCTTAGCTTTCACTTCAAGGTCCTTTCAGGTTCAGGGTCAGCCTCAACAAGAATGCTTTTGTCTTTGCTCCTGCTCATATGAAAGAGAAAAGAAAAAAATATGGAATCCTCTATGTCACAGTATAGAGATTCCTTGAGGTGTTAGAGGAAATGAAAATTAGAAGGAAGAAGTAGAGAATTCGAACTTATCAAGAAAGATGGAGTTCGAATTGTGCATTAAGGAATAGTGTTAGTCCATAAATAGAAGGATGTGAGAAGAGGGGAAGAAATTTTCGAAAATTAATTAAAAGATTTTAAAAATATTTTGAAAAAACTTTAATTGATTTTCGAAAACCAAGAGTGGAAAAGAAATCAAGTGATTTTTGAAAAAGATTTTGAAATTAGAAATAAAAAAGATATGATTGAAAACTATTTTGAAAAAGATGTGATTAAAAAGATATAATTGAAAAGTTATGGTTTTAAAAAGATGTGATTGAGAAGATATGATTTGAAAAACAATTTAAAAAGATTTGATTTTTAAAAATTAATGACTTGGCTAACAAAGAAAGATATGATTCAAACATTAAACCTTTCTCAACAGAAAAGGCAACATACTTGAAATGTTGAATCAAATCATTAATTGATAGCAAGTATTTTTGAAAATGGAAAGAAATTGATTTTGAAAAAGATTTGATTGAAAAGATATGATTTGAAAAAGATTTGATTTTGAAAACAAAATCTTCCCTCTTGTGCCATCCTGGCGTTAAACGCCCAGAATGGTGCACATTCTGGCGTTTAACGCCCAAAGCACTACCCTTTTGGGCGTTAAACGCCCAGCCAGGCACCCTGGCTGGCGTTTAAACGCCAGTTTGCCCTTCTTCACTGGGTGTTTTGAACGTCCAGCTCTTTCTGTATGATTCCTCTACTATATGTTCTGAATCTTCAATTCTCTGTATTATTGACTTGAAAAGACACAAGTTAAAAATTTTTTGGATTTTTAATAATGCAACTAAAATCAAATAAACAATGCATGCAAGATACCAAACTTAGAAGTTTGTATACTACTGACACTAACAAAATGAGAATGCATATGAGAAACAGCAAAACACTCAAGACAAGAGAATGTAAAGATCAGGGCAAGAAATCATCAAGAACAACTTGAAGATCAATTAAGACACATGAATGAATGCAAGAAGAACAGAAACATGCAATATTTTTGGTTTTTAGGATTTTGTAAATTTTTTTGGTTTTTTCAAAAATTATATGGAGAAAGAAAATAAAGATATCAAAATTCTTAATGAGAATTCCAGGAATCATGCAATGTTAGTCTAAAGCTTTAGTCTAAAGAAATTAGACATGGCTAACCAAGCTTCAGCAGGACATTACATTCAAGAGCTAAACTGATGAGAATCAATCAGCTTTGGTGATGATAAGAACATCACCTTGAAACACTATAATTCATTCTTAAGAACTCTGAAGAAAAATACCTAATCCAAGCAACAAGATGAACCGTCAGTTGTCCAAACTCAACAATCCCCGGCAACGGCGCCAAAAACTTGGTGCACAAAATTGTGATCACTAATTTTCACAACTCAAATAATCCCTAGTAATGGCCCCAAAGACTTGGTGCTCAATACCATGGCATAAACACAACTTCGCACAACTAACCAGCAAGTGCACTGGGTCGTCCAAGTAATAAACCTTACGCGAGTAAGGGTCGATCCCACGGAGATTGTTGGTATGAAGCAACCTATGGTCACCTTGTAAATCTTAGTCAGGCAGACTCAAATGGTTATGGATGATATATGAATAAAGCATAAAGATAAAGATAGAGATACTTATGTAATTCATTGGTGAGAATTTCAGATAAGCGTATGGAGATGCTTTGTCCCTTCCGTCTCTCTGCTTTCCTACTGTCTTCATCCAATCCTTCTTACTTCTTTCCATGGCAAGCTGTATGTTGGGCATCACCATTGTCAGTGGCTACAGTCCCGTCCTCTCAGTGAAAATGTTCAACGCACCCTGTCATGGCACGGCTATTCAGCTGTCGGTTCTCGATCATGTCGGAATAGAATCCAGTGATTCTTTTGCGTCTGTCACTAACGCCCCACAATCGCGAGTTTGAAGCTCGTCACAGTCATTCAATCATTGAATCCTACTCAGAATACCACAGACAAGGTTTAGACCTTCCGGATTCTCTTGAATGCCGCCATCAATTCTAGCTTATACCACGAAGATTCCGGTTAAAGAACCCAAGAGATATCCACCCAATCTAAGGTAGAACGGAGGTGATTGACAGTCACACGTTCATAGGGGAGAATGATGATGAGTGTCACGGATCATCACATTCATCAAGTTGAAGAACAAGTGATATCTTGGAACAAGAACAAGCTGAATTGAATAGAAGAACAATTGTAATTGCATTAATACTCGAGGTACAGCAGAGCTCCACACCTTAATTTATGGTGTGTAGAAACTCCACCGTTGAAAATACATAAGAACAAGGTCTAGGTATGACCGAATGGCCAGCCTCCCAAAGTGGGTTCAATCATAAAAACATGATCAAAAGATGAAAATACAAATAGCAAAAGGTCCTATATATAGAGAACTAGTAGCCTAGGGTTTACAGAAATGAGTAAATGATAGAAAAATCAACTTCCGGGCCCACTTGGTGTGTGCTTGGGCTGAGCATTGAAGCATTTTCGTGCAGAGACTTTTCTTGGAGTTAAACGCCAGCTTTTGTGCCAGTTCGGGCGTTTAACGCCGGGCATTCTTGAGCTGATTTGGAACGCCGGTTTGGGCCATCAAATCTTGGGTAAAGTATGGACTATTATACATTGCTGGAAAGCCCAGGATGTCTATTTTGCAAAGGAATTGAGAGCGCGCTAATTGGGTTTCTGTAACTCCAGAAAATCCACTTCGAGTGCAGGGAGGTCAGAATCCAACAGCATCTGCAGTTCTTTTCAGTCTCTGAATCAGATTTTTGCTCAGGTCCCTCAATTTCAGCCAGAAAATACCTGAAATCACAGAAAAACACACAAACTCATAGTAAAGTCTAGAAAAGTGAATTTTAACTAAAAACTAGTAAAAATATACTAAAAACTAACTAAATCCTACTAGAAACATACTAAAAACAATGCCAAAAAGCGTACAAATTATCCGCTCATCAGCAGGAACAGGGAAAAAGGTACTCTTGTTGAAATTGATCCAGAACCTGAAAGGACTCTGAAAAGGAAACTAAGAGAAACTAAATTACAACAATCCAGAAACAACCTTTCAGAAATTTTCGAACAAGAGAAGGAGATGGCAGCCGAAAATAATAATGCAAGGAGAATGCTTGGTGACTTCACAAAGCCAACGTCCAAATTTGATGGAAGAAGCATCTCCATTCCTGCCATTGGAGCCAACAACTTTGAGCTGAAACCTCAGCTAGTTGCATTAATGCAACAAAACTGCAAGTTTTATGGACTTCCTTCTGAAGATCCTTACCAGTTTTTAACTGAGTTCTTGCAGATCTGTGAGACTGTAAAGACGAATGGAGTTGATCCTAAAGTCTACAGACTCATGCTTTTCCCTTTTGCTGTAAGAGACAGAGCTAGAATATGGTTGGATTCACAACCCAAGGATAGCCTGGACTCCTGGGATAAGCTGGTCACAGCCTTCTTGGATAAATTCTTTCCTCCTCAAAAGCTGAGCAAGCTGAGAGTGGATGTTCAAACCTTCAAACAAAAAGATGGTGAATCCCTCTATGAAGCTTGGGAAAGATACAAGCAGCTGACCAAAAGATGTCCATCTAACATGTTTTCAGAATGGACCATATTAGATATATTCTATTATGGTCTATCTGAATTTTTGAAAATGTCATTGGACCATTCTGCAGGTGGATCTATTCACCTAAGGAAAATGCCTGAAGAGGCTCAAGAACTCATTGACATGGTTGCAAATAACCAGTTCATGTACACTTCTGAGAGGAATTCCGTGAATAATAGGATACCTCAAAAGAAAGGAGTTCTTGAAATTGATGCTCTGAATGCCATATTGGCTCAGAACAAAGTGTTGACTCAACAGGTCAACATGATCTCTCAAAATCTGAATGGATGGCAACATGCATCCAACAATACTAAAGAGGTAACTTCTGAAGAAGCTTATGATCCTGAGAACCCTGCCATGGCAGAGGTTAATTATATGGGTGAACCTTATGGAAACACCTACAACTCATCATGGAGAAATCATCCAAATTTCTCATGGAAGGATCAACAAAAGCCTCAACATGGCTTTAACAATGGTGGACGCAATAGGCTGAGCAATAGCAAGCCTTTTCTATCATCTTCTCAGCAACAGACAGAGAATTCTGAACAAAACACTTCTAATTTAGCCAATCTAGTCTCTGATCTGTCAAAGGCCACTTTCAGTTTCATGAGTGAAACAAGATCCTCCATTAGAAATCTAGAGGCACAAGTGGGCCAGCTGAGTAAAAAAGTCATTGAAACTCCTCCCAGTATTCTCCCAAGCAATACAGAAGAGAATCCAAAAGGAGAGTGCAAGGCCATTGATATAATCAACATGGCCGAATGCACAAGGGAGGAGGAGGACGAAAATCCTAGTGAGGAAGACCTCCTGGGACGTCCCTCAAGCAAGAAGGAGTATCCTATTGAGGATCCAAAGGAATCTGAGGCTCATATAGAGACCATAGAGATCCCATTAAATCTCCTTCTGCCATTCATGAGCTCTGAAGACTATTCTTCCTCTGAAGAGGATGAAGATGTGACTGGAGAGCAAGTTGCTCAATATTTAGGAGCTATCATGAAGCTGAATGCCAAGTTGTTTGGTAATGAGACTTGGGAAAGTGAACCTCCCTTGCTCATTAGTGAACTAGATACCTGGATTCAGCAAATTTTACCTCAAAAGAGACAAGATCCTGGCAAGTTCTTAATACCTTGTACCATAGGCACCATGACCTTTGAAAAAGCTCTATGTGATCTAGGGTCAGGGATAAATCTTATGCCACTCTCTGTAATGGAGAAGTTGGGGATCATTGAGGTACAACCTGTCTTGTTCTCATTACAATTGGCAGACAAGTCATTGAGACAAGCTTATGAAATAGTAGAGGACGTGTTAGTAAAGGTTGAAGGCCTTTACATCCCTGCTGATTTCATAATCTTAGACACTAGGAAGGAAGAGGATGATTGCATCATCCTTGGAAGACCTTTCCTAGCCACAGCAGGAGCTGTGATAGATGTCAACAGAGGTGAATTAGTCCTTCAATTGAATAGGGACTACCTTGTGTTTAAGGCACATGGCCATCCCTCTGTGACAAAAGAGAGTAAGCATGAAGAGCTTCTCTCAATTCAGAGTCAAGAAGAACCCCCACAGTTAAACTCTAAGTTTGGTGTTGGAAGGCCACAACCAAACTCTAAGTTTGGTGTTAAGACCCCATATCCAAACTCTAAGTTTGGTATTGGGACTATACAACTTGACCTGATCACCTTGTGGCTCCATGAGAGCCACTGTCAAGCTATTGACATTAAAGAAGCGCTTGTTGGGAGGCAACCCAATGTTATTTATCTAATTTTTATTTTATTTTATTTTATTGTTATTTTGTGTTTTATTAGGTACATGATCATGTGGAGTCACGAAAAAAATATAAAAATTAAAAACAGAATCAAAAACAGCAGAAGAAAAATCACACCCTGGAGGAAGCACAGGCTGGCGTTCAACGCCAGTAAGGAGCATCTGGCAGGCGTTCAACGCCAGAACAGAGCATGAATCTGGCGCTGAACGCCATAAACAAGCAACATTCTGGCGCTGAACGCCAGGAATGCGCCTAGAAGAAAAGCTGGCGCTGAACGCCAGTAACAAGCATGAAACTGGCGTTCAACGCCAGAAACATGCTTTACATGGGCGTTGAACGCCCAGAACGTGCACCACTCGGCGTTTAAATGCCAGAATGATGTGCAAAGGCATTTTACATGCCTATTTGGTGCAGGGATGGAATTCCTTGACACCTCAGGATCTGTGGACCCCACAGAATCACCTCAGGATCTGTGGACCCCACAGGATCCCCACCTAACATATTCCCACCTTACCTCCTAATCCTAGTTTTACTCTTCCCATATCACACTTCCCAAAAACCCTTCACCAATCACCTCAATCTCTCTTCCCAATCACTTATTCACCACTCACATCCATCCATTCTTCCCCATAAACCCCACCTACCTTCAAAATTCAAAAATATTTACCCACCCAATCCCACCCTAAATGGCCGAACCTAGCCTCTCCCCTCTCCCTATATATACCCTTCCATTCTACTTCATTTTCACACAACACTACCCCCTCTACTATACCTTGGCCGAATCCATCTCCCCTCACTCTCCTCTATTTTCTTCTTCTTCTTCTTCTCTTCTTTCTTCTCTTGCTCGAGGGCGAGCAATATTTTAAGTTTGGTGTGGTAAAAGCATAAGCTTTTTGTTTTTCCATTACCATCAATGGCACCTAAGGCCGGAGAATCCTCTAGAAAAGGAAAAGGAAAGACAAAAGCTTCCACCTCCGAGTCATGGAAGATGGAAAGATTCATCTCCAAGAGCCATCAAGACCACTTCTATGAAGTTGTGGCAAAGAAGAAGGTGATCCCTGAGGTCCCTTTCAAGCTCAAGAAAAATGAGTATCCGGAGATCCGACATGAAATCCGAAGAAGAGGTTGGGAAGTCCTAACCAACCCCATGCAACAAGTCAGAATCTTAATAGTTCAAGAGTTCTATGCCAATGCATGGATCACTAGGACCATGATCAAAGTATGAACCCGAGTCCAAAGAATTATCTCACAATGGTTCGGGGGAAATACTTAGATTTTAGTCTGGAGAATGTGAGGTTGGCGTTCTACTTGCCCATGATGCAAGGAGATGAACGCCCCTACACTAGAAGGGTCAACTTTAATCAAAGGTTGGACCAAGTCCTTATGGACATATGTGTGGAAGGAGCTCAATGGAAGAGAGACTCCAAAGGCAAGCCAGTCCAACTAAGAAGACTGGACCTCAAGCCTGTGGCTAGAGGATGGTTGGAGTTCATTCAACGCTCCATCATTCCCACTAGCAACCGATCTGAAGTTACTGTGGATCGGGCCATCATGATTCATAGCATCATGATTGGAGAGGAAGTAGAAGTTCATGAGGTCATCTCCAATGAAATCTACAAAATAGCCGACAAGCCCTCCACCATGGCACGGCTAGCTTTTCCTCACCTTATTTGCCATCTATGTTACTCAGCTGGAGTTATCATAGAAGGAGACATCCTCATTGAAGAGGATAAGCCCATCACCAAGAAGAGGATGGAGCAAGCAAGAGAGACCCTCCACGGTTCTCAAGAGATTCATGAGGAAGTTCATCATCAAGAAATCCCTGAGATGCCTCAAGGGATGCACTTTCCTCCCAACAACTATTGGGAACAACTCAACACTTCCTTAGAAGATTTGAGCCACAATGTTGAACAATTAAGGGTGGAACATCATGAGCACTCCATCATTCTCCAAGAAATAAGAGAAGATCAAAGAGCAATGAGGGAGGAGCAACAAAGGCAAGGAAGGGACATAGAAGAGCTTAAGAACATTGTTGGTCCTTCAAGAAGAAGACGCCACTAAAGGTGGATTCATTCCTTGTTCTTATTTCTTTCTGCTTTTCGGTTTTTTATGTTATATGTCTATCTATGTTTTGTGTTTCTACTTCATGATCATTAGTATGTAGTAACCATGTCTTAAAGCTATGAATAAAATCCATTAATCCTTCACCTCTCTTAAATGAAATATGTTTTAATTCAAAAGAACAAGAAGTACATGAATTTCGAATTTATCCTTGAATTTAATTTAATTATATTGATGTGGTGACAATACTTTTTGTTTTCTGAATGAATGCTTGAACAGTGCATATTTTTGATCTTGTTGTTTATGAATGTTAAAACTGTTGGCTCTTGAAAGAATGATGAACAAAGAGAAATGTTATTGATGATCTAAAAAATCATGAAATTGATTCTTGAAGCAAGAAAAAGCAGTGAAAAAGAAAGTTTGCAAAAAAAATGGCAAAAAAAATAGAAAGAAAAAGAAAAAGCAAGCAGAAAAAGCCAATAGCCCTTAAAACCAAAAGGCAAGGGTAAAAAAAGGATCCAAGGCTTTGAGCATCAATGGATAGGAGGGCCCAAGGAAATAAAATCCAGGCCTAAGCGGCTAAATCAAGCTGTCCCTAACCATGTGCTTGTGTCATGAAGGTCCAAGTGAAAAGCTTGAGACTGAGTGGTTAAAGTCGTGATCCAAAGCAAAAAGAGTGTGCTTAAGAGCTCTGGACACCTCTAACTGGGGACTCTAGCAAAGCTGAGTCACAATCTGAAAAGGTTCACCCAGTTATGTGTCTGTGGCATTTATGTATCCGGTGGTAATACTGGAAAACAAAGTGCTTAGGGCCACGGCCAAGACTCATAAGTGGCTGTGTTCAAGAATCAACATGCTTAACTAGGAAAGTCAATAACACTATCCAAAATTCTAAGTTCCTAGAGATGCCAATCACTCTAAACTTCAAAGGAAAAAGTGAGATGCCAAAACTGTTCAGAAGCAAAAAGCTACAAGTCCCGCTCATCTAATTATAATTAATATTCATTGATATTCTGGAATTTATAGTATATTCTCTTCTTTTTATCCTATTTGATTTTCAGTTGCTTGGGGACAAGCAACAATTTAAGTTTGGTGTTGTGATGAGCGGATAATTTATACGCTTTTTGGCATTATTTTTAGGTAGTTTTTAGTAAGTTCAAGCTACTTTTAGGGATGTTTTCATTAGTTTTTATGTTAAATTCACATTTCTGGACTTTACTATGAGTTTGTGTGTTTTTCTGTGATTTCAGGTAATTTCTGGCTGAAATTGAGGGACTTGAGCAAAACTCTGAAAAAGGCTGACAAAAGGACTGCTGATGCTGTTGGAATCTGACCTCCCTGCACTCAAAATGGATTTTCTGGAGCTGCAGAACTCCAAATAGCGCGCCCTCAATGGCGTTGGAAAGTAGACATTCATAGCTTTCCATCAATATATAATAGTCCATACTTTATTCAGAAAATGACGACATAAATTGGCATTGAACGCCAAGTACATGCTGCTGTCTGGAGTTAAACGCCAGAAACACGTCATGATCCGGAGTTGAACGCCCAAAACACGTTATAACTTGGAGTTCAACTCCAAGAGAAGCCTCAGCTCGTGGATAGATCAAGCTCAGCCCAAGCATACACCAAGTGGGCCCCGGAAGTGGATTTATGCATCAATTACTTACTCATGTAAACCCAAGTAGCTAGTCTAGTATATATAGGACATTTATCTATTGTATTAGACATCTTTTGATCACTTTAGATCTAAGGAACATCTGGGGGGGCATAGTTCTCAGATCATGGGGGCTGGCCATTCGGCCATGCCTGAACCTCTCACTTATGTATTTTCAACGGTGGAGTTTCTGCACACCATAGATTAAGGGTGTGGAGCTCTGCTGTACCTCAAGTTTCAATACAATCACTATTACTTTCTATTCAATTCTCTTTTATTCTTACTCCAAGATATACGCTACACAACACCTTGATGAATGTGATGATCCGTGACACTCATCATCATTCTCATCTATGAACGCGCGTGACTGACAACCACTTCCGTTCTACCTTAGGCCGGGCGCATATCTCTTAGATTCCCCAAGAGAATCTTCGTGGTATAAGCTAGATAGATGGCAGCATTCATGGGGATCCAGAAAGTCTAACCTTGTCTGTGGTATTCCGAGTAGGATCCTGGGAATCCGTAAAGTCTAACCTTGTCTGTGGTATTCCGAGTAGGATTCCGGTATTGAATGACTGTGACGTGCTTCAAACTCCTGAAGGCTGGGCGTGATGACAAACGCAAAAGAATCAATGGATTCTATTCCAACCTGATTGAGAACCGACAGATGATTAGCCGTGCTGTGACAGAGCATTTGGACCATTTTCACTGAGAGGATGGGATGTAGCTATCAACCAAGGGTGATGCCTCCAGACGATTACACGTGCAGTGACAGCGCATAGGACCATTTTCCCGAGAGGATTAAAAGTAGCCATTGATGATGGTGATGCCCTACATACAGCTTGCCATGGAAAGGAGTAATAAGGATTGGATGAAAGTAGTAAGAAAGTAGAGATTCGAAAGGATTCTAGCATCTCCAAACGCCTATCTGAAATTCCCACCATTAATTTACATAATTATTTCTATCCCTTTTTATTTTCTATTTATTATTAATTTTTGAATTCATCATAAACCAATTTAATCTGCCTAACTGAGATTTACAAGGTGACCATAGCTTGCTTCATACCAACAATCTCTGTGGGATCGACCTTTACTCACGTAAGGTATTACTTGGACAACCCAGTACACTTGCTGGTTAAGATAAACGGAGTTGTGTCCACACATAATCAATAGCCATTAAATAAATCTCATGCAAGTACAAAGAGACCAACTTTTTGGTGATCACAATTTCGTCCACCAGTAGGCCAGTAGAAGCCACATTGGAGGACCTTAGTGGTTGTTCGCTCACATCCGAAATGTCCCCCATACTGTGATCCATGGCAGTGCCATAGGATCCTTTGTGCTTCCTCTCTAGGTACACATCTGCGGATCATTCTGTCTGCACATCTCTTAAAGAGATATTGCTCATCCCATAGGTAGTACTTGGCATCTGAAATTAATTTCTTTCTTTGCACCCTGCTGTACTCCTGGGGTATGAACCTCACAGCTTTGTAATTTGCAATATCTGCAAACCATGGAGCTTCCTGAATGGCAAAAAGTTGCTTATCTGGGAAGGTCTCAGAGATCTCAGTAGAAGGGAGGGACGCCCCAGCTACTGGTTCTATTCGGGACAGATGATCAGCTACTTGGTTCTCTGTCCCTTTTTTGTCTCTTATTTCTATATCAAACTCTTGCAGAAGCAACACCCCTCTTATGAGCCTGGTTTTTGAATCCTGCTTTGTGAGTAAGTACTTAAGAGCAGCATGATCAGTGTACACAATCACCTTTGATCCCACTAGATAGGATCTAAACTTGTCAATGGCATAGACCACTACAAGTAACTCTTTTTCTGTAGTTGTGTAATTCTTCTGTGCATCATTTAGAACATGGCTGGCATAATAAATGACGTGCAGAAGCTTGTTATGCCTCTGTCCCAACACTGCACCAATGGCATGGTCACTGGCATCACACATTCGTTCGAATGGCAATGTCCAGTCTGGTGCAGAGATGACTGGTGCTGTGACCAGCTTGGCTTTCAGGGTCTCAAGTGCCAGCAGACACTGTGTGTCAAACACAAATGGTGTGTCAGCAGCTAGCAGGTTGCTCAGAGGTTTTGCAATTTTTGAAAAATCCTTTATAAACCTTCTGTAGAATCCTGCATGTCCCAGAAAGCTTCTAATTGCCTTAACATTGGCAGGTGGTGGTAATTTTTCAATTACCTCTACCTTTGCCTTATCCACCTCTATTCCCTTGCTTGAAATTTTGTGCCCAATGACAATTCCTTCAGTCACCATAAAGTGACATTTCTCCCAGTTTAAAACCAGGTTAGTCTCTTGGCACCTTTTCAGGACAAGTGCTAGGTGGTTAAGACAAGAGCTGAATGAGTCTCCATATACTGAGAAGTCATCCATGAAGACTTCCAGGAATTTCTCCACCATATCAGAGAAGATGGATAGCATGCATCTCTGAAAAGTTACAGGAGCATTACACAGACCAAAAGGCATTCTCCTGTAGGCAAACATGCCAGAAGGGCAAGTGAATGCTGTTTTCTCTTGGTCCTGAGGATCTACTGCAATTTGGTTGTAACCTGAATAGCCATCCAAAAAGCAGTAATAATCATGACCAGCTAGTCTTTCTAGCATTTGGTCTATGAATGGTAAAGGAAAATGATCCTTTCTGGTGGCTGTATTGAGCCTTCTGTAGTCAATACACATATGCCACCCTGTGACTGTTCTTGTAGGAACCAGTTCATTTTTTTTATTATGAACCACTGTCATGCCTCCCTTCTTGGGGACAACTTTGACAGGGCTCACCCAGGGACTTTAAGAAATAGGATAAATAATCACAGCCTCTAGTAATTTAGTGACCTCTTTCTGTACCACCTCCTTCATGGCCGGATTTAGCCGCCTTTGTGGTTGAACCACTGGTTCGGCATTATCCTCCAATAGGATCTTGTGCATGCATCTTGCTGGAATAATGCCCTTAAGATCACTTATGGACCACCCAAGAGCTGTCTTGTGTGTCCTTAGCACTTCAATCAGTGCTTCCTCTTCCTGTGGATTTAAAGCAGAGCTTATGATCACTGGAAAAGTGTCACCCTCTCCCAGAAATGCATACTTCAGGGATGGTAGTAGTGGTTTGAGCTCAGGTTTGGGAGGCTTATCCTCTTCCTGAGGAATTTTCAAAAATTTTTTTGTTTCCTCTGGTTCTTCCTGATCGGGCTGAACATCCTTGAAGATGTCCTCTAGCTCTGATTCTAGACTTTCAGTCATATTGATCTCTTCCACCAAAGAGTCAATAATGTCAGCGCTCATGCAGTCATCTGGTGTGTCTGGATGCTGCATAGCTTTTACAGCATTCAACTTGAACTCATCCTCATTAACTCTCAGGGTTACTTCCCCTTTTTGTACATCAATAAGGGTTCGTCCAATTGCTAGGAAAGGTCTTCCTAGAAAGAGAGTTGCACTCTTGTGCTCCTCCATTTCCAGCACTACAAAGTCAGTTGGAAAGGCGAATGGCCCAACCTTGACAATCATGTCGTCAATTATGCCTGATGGATATTTAATGGAGCCATCAGCAAGTTGGAGACATATCCGGGTTGGTTTGACTTCTTCAGTGAACCCAAGCTTTCTGATAGTGGATGCAGGTATTAGATTGATACTTGCTCCAAGGTCACACACAGCTGTCTTGGTGCAAGCACCTTCTAATGTGCATGGTATCATAAAGCTTCCTGGATCCTGAAGCTTTTCTGGTAAGCTTTTTCAGAATGACTGCACTGCATTCTTCAGTGAGAAGCACTTTTTCAGTTTCTCTCCAATCCTTCTTATGACTTAAGATCTCTTTCATGAACTTAGCATAAGAAGGTATTTGCTCAAGTGCCTCTGCAAACGGAATCTTTATTTCAAGAGTCCTTAGATAGTATGCAAAGTGGGCAAATTGCTTATCCTGTTCCGCTTGGCAGAGTTTCTGAGGATAAGGCATCTTGGCTTTATATTCTTCAACCTTAGTTGCTGCAGGTTTATTCCTTACAGAGGTGGTTGGAGAAGCCATTTTAGAGGGGTTACTACCAGCACTCTCAGGTGTATGATTCTCCATTGGCGTTTGAACGCCAGGATTGGGTGAAGAATGGGTGTTTAATGCCAACTTTTTCCCTTTTTCTGGTGTTTGAATGCCAGAACTGGGCAGGGAATGGGCGTTTAACGCCAGTTTTTCCCCCCTTTCTGGCGTTTGAACGCCAAGAGTATTCCTCTCTGGGCTTTTACTGTCCTCAGAGGGATTTTGGACAGTGGGTTGGTTATCCTCTGTCAATTGTTCCTTTATTGGCTTTTTGCTACTTTGAGCAGTGTTATTCAATGTCTTCCCACTCCTCAGTTGAACTGCTTGGCATTCTTCTGTTATCTGTTTAGATAACTACTATTTTGCCTGATTCAACTGTGATTCTATGTTCTTGTTAGCAATCTTAGTTTCTTGTAGCATCTCTTTAAATTCTACTAACTGTTTTGTCATCAGGTGTAATTGCTGATTAAGCTCAACCATCTGTTCTTGAGGATTAGGATCAGTGGCTACTGCCATAACTTCTTCTTTTGTAGAGGACTCATTGCTAGAGTACAAATGTTGATTTCTAGCAACAGTATCTATAAGCTCCTGAGCCTCTTCAATCGTCTTTCTCATATGTATAGATCCACCAGCTGAGTGGTCTAGAGACATCTGAGCTTTTTCTGTAAGCCCATAGTAGAAGATGTCTAACTATACCCACTCTGAAAACATTTCAGAGGGGCATTTTCTTAGCATACCTCTATACCTCTCCCAGGCATTATAAAGGGATTCATTATCCTCTTGTTTAAAGCCTTGGATGTCCAGCCTTAGCTCTGTCATCCTTTTTAGAGGGTAAAATTGATTCAGGAATTTGTCCGATAACTGTCTCCATGTTTTTATGCTTGCTGTGGGTTGGTTATTCAACCACCTCTTAGCTTGATCTTTTACAGTAAATGGAAACAGTAATAATCTGTAGACATCCTGATTTACCTCTTTATCACGTACTGTGTCAGCAATTTGTAAGAATTGTGCCAGAAACTCAGTAGGTTCTTCCTGTGGAAGACCGAAATACTGGCAATTTTGCTGCACCATGATAATGAGTTGAGGATTTAGCTCAAATCTGGTTACTTTAATGGGAGGTATACAGATGCTACTCCCATATGCAGCTGTAATGGGGTTAGCATATGACCCCAGAGTCCTTCTGGACTGCTCAATTCCACTTAGGTCCATGATGGAGAAAGGGAATATGATATGGATTCACAAGTAAAGTAAATTTTTTTTTAAAGGTGACCGAAAAATTTTAAAATAAAATAAAATGAGATCAAAACAGATTGAAAACTAAATCAATTAGTTAATTAAAAAAAAGATTTTGGAATTAGCAATTGAAAAGATATGATTGAAAATTATTTTGAAAAAGATTCAATTTTTGAAATGAGGAAAGAGAAAAACAACAAAATGACACCAAGCTTAAAATTTTTAGAAAATCAGACACAAATTTTCAAAAACTTAAAGGAAAACACAAAGAGGACACCAAACTTAAAATATGAAACTAAACTCAAATAAAAGACTCTAAACCAACAAAAATAAAACAGTCCTAATCTAAGCAAAAAGATAGACCGTCAGTTGTCCAAACTCGAACAATCCCCGGCAACGGCGCCAAAACCTTGGTGCACGAAATTGCAATCACACTTTTGCAATTCCGCACAACTAACCCGCAAGTGCACTGGGTCGTCCAAGTAATACCTTACGTGAGTAAGGGTCGATCCCACGGAGATTGTCGGCTTGAAGCAAGCTATGGTTATCTTGTAACTCTTAGTCAGGATATCAATAATTCTCAGGTTTAATTGTGATGAGTAAAAGAACATGAAATAAATACTTGTTTTGCAGTAATGGAGAACAGGCAGAGGTTTTGGAGATGCTCTATCTTCTGAATCTCTGCTTTCCTACTGTCTTCTTCTTCAAGCACGCAAGGCTCCTTCCATGGCAAGCTGTTTGTAGGGTTTCACCGTTGTCAATGGCTACCTCCCATCCTCTCAGTGAAAATGTTCAACGCGCTCTGTCACAGCACGGCTAATCATCTGTCGGTTCTCAATCAGGTTGGAATAGAATCCAGTGATTCTTTTGCGTCTGTCACTAACGCCCAGCCTTCAGGAGTTTGAAGCTCGTCACAGTCATTCAATCCTTGAATCCTACTCAAAATACCACAGATAAGGTTTAGACCTTCCGGATTCTCTTGAATGCCGTCATCAGTTCTAGCTTATACCACGAAGATTCTGATTAAAGAATCCGAGAGATATCTACTCAATCGAAAGTAGAACGGAGGTGGTTGTCAGGCACACGTTCATAGGTGAGAATGATGATGAGTGTCACGGATCATCGCATTCATCAAGTTTAGGAACAAGTGATATCTTAGAATAGAAGCAAGCATGATTGAATGAAAAACAGTAGTAATTGCATTAATCCATCAAGACATAGCAGAGCTCCTCACCCCCAACCATGGGGTTTAGAGACTCATGCTATAGAAGGTACAATGTAAAACATGTAAAGTGTCATGAGGTATAGATACAATATCAAAAGGTCCTATTAATAGTGAACTAGTAACCTAGGGTATACAGAAATGAGTAAATAACGTAAAAATCCACTTCTGGGGTCCACTTGGTGTGTGCTTGGGCTGAGCATTGAAGCTTTCATGTGTAGATACTTTTTCTGGAGTTAAACGCCAGCTTTTATGCCAGTTTGGGCGTTTAACTCCAATTTTTGTGCCAGTTCTGGCGTTAAACGCCGGGAATTCTGAAGCTGATTTGCAACGCCGGTTTGGGCCATCAAATCTCGGACAAAGTATGAACTATTATACATTGCTGGAAAGCCCAGTATGTCTATTTTGCAAAGGAATTGAGAGCGCGTCAATTGGGCTTCTGTAACTCCAGAAAATCCACTTCGAGTGCAGGGAGGTCAGAATCCAACAGCATCTGCAGTCTTTTTCAGCCTCTAAATCAGATTTTTGCTCAGGTCCCTCAATTTTAGCCAGAAAATACATGAAATCACAGAAAAATACACAAACTCATATTAAAGCCCAGAAAAATAAATTTTAACTAAAAACTAATAAAAATGTAATAAAAGCTAACTAAAATATACTAAAAACATACTAAAAACAATGTCAAAAAGCGTATAAATTATCCGCTCATCATGGCCTCTGGCCAAAATTTTTACTAATCATCAATGGTATCATTATACATCATATTTCATTCATCATAAAACATACTCACCATATCTCACATCCAAACTCAACAACAATTTAATTCATAATTCACAGCAGCAACCAACTAATCACAAACACATGCAATTCCATTCAATCTTATCCTAGGGCAATTAACCTAAACATTCATATAATCTTACATAATGCCTACTCAAAACTAAAATCTGAACTTCTTAGACGGCAATTCCATTTTCTCAAATCAAATCCTTCCAGTCGAAACTCAAACCCCACGTCAGAGACTACTGGACGTCTCGCAGAGCGACTCTCAACGAGGACTTTGAGACTTTTTGAAAAAAATGTGTGTTTTTTTTAATCCAAGTTTGACTCTGATTAGATCCTTAGCGCTTGCGCTAAGTAAGCCCTCCAAGGCCTTATGTAATGTAAAAAACCGAGGAAAATAACGTAAAGTGCCATACCAAAGGGATCCTCCACTTAATTCTGCATCAAATTTGTGCTAAACTAATCCATTTCGTATCAGTGCAAGCTAACCCAATCCAATTCTATCTAACCACATTCAATTATCACAATATTCACACTAAGTTCATAACTTAAATTCGTGCAAAATCAAAGGAAAAAGGGTCTTTACCTTATCTTTCATAGCCTTAGGTCAAAACCCTACTAGATCTCACGATTGAGCCTTTGAAAAATCAAATTTTTCTCAATAACCAAACCAAAAATGTGAAATTGAATGAAAGGAAGAACTGAGTGAGAAATTTGAATTTTCTTAATACTTTATTTAGATAAAATCAAAGTGAATTTCGAGACAAACGCATGGTCACAAATAGCTCGTCAATCGGAGCTATGGATTAAAACTTATGTGGATTTGAAATCAATGGTGAATAATATTTGGTTAGGACTAAGTGTTCCTCCTCTCTTCTTCTCTTCTCCACCATGGAACACAATGAAATGGGGGGTTTTAGTGCTGAAATTGCATAAATGTAAGGCTTATGTATGTGGGCTTGGATCCAACATGGGCCTGGTTCACTCATTTTAGCCAATTGGGCCAAAACCTTTAATGTTAGTATTTCTATTCGTATTCTAAATGTTTTAATTTTTTCTAATTATGAAATTTTAATTTCTTAACCCTTTTTGTTCATAATTAATTTACTAGTTAATTATCCATATTTTAACTGGGTTTTACATCGACGCTAACGGTGACTACTGACATGAAATGTTGACTCGTACACGTGGCCGTTAAGTGTCTACGTGTACGATTTGGACAAATTAGTCCCTAGAATGAAGTATAAACTAATTCTAAAAATGTTTAAAAAAAAATTTTAAAATAGTCTCTAAAAATCTTTAAAAATAGTCCGTTCGAATTATTTATATATAATTATTTTTAAATTAATAAATTTTAACTTCTAAAATTTTTGGTCTAGTTTATCTCAAATCAGATTATTTATATGTACAAAGCTTTTTTATGTATTTTAAAATCCTAAATTATAAATTAATTTTGAAAATAAACTATTTTTAAAAAATAAAATTTAAAATAAAATGAACCTATATTTATTTTTGACCAAGGTATTAATTTATTGAATTTGTAAATACTATATTTTATGATCATTTTTTAATGATGAAGAAGAGAATATATTAGTATTGTTTAATTTGAAGGGATAGAAAAACTTTCATTTAATATGAAATTTTTCATATAAATAATTGAGAATATTTGTGCAAATGCTTATAAAAGTAATACTTTAAAGGGTTTTTTATTTAAATAAATTATTTGCTCTCCTATTTTACGTGAATCCCCTGAATGGTTTTCTTGAACGTGAATCCCCTAAACCATATAATATATAAATCGTCCTAGGCTGGTGTGTGTTATTTAATATGTAAAACATTGTACCCTGGAACGATTTATGCATGAATTGCATAGGTGAATAAAGCATAAATCGTCCCACCCTAGTGTGTTTTGGAAGTCACATATAAATCGTCCTAGCCTAGTATGAGTTATGTGTTTTCAGCTTAAACACGTTACCCTGCCACGATTTATGTGCATCTTTGTAAACCTCAACCCCCTAGCACGATTTAGGTTGGTTGGGGTTAGGGATTTGCACGTAAATCGTGCTAGGGGGTTGAGGTTTACAAAGATGCACATAAATCGTGGCAGGGTAAAGTGTTTAAGCTGAAAACACATAACTCATACTAGGCTAGGACGATTTATATGTGACTTCCAAAACACACTAGGGTGGGACGATTTATGCTTTATTCACCTATGCAATTCATGCATAAATCGTTCCAGGGTACAATGTTTTACATATTAAATAACACACACCAGCCTAGGACGATTTATATATTATATGGTTTAGGGGATTCACGTTCAAGAAAACCATTCAGGGGATTCACGTAAAATAGGAGAGCAAATAATTTATTTAAATAAAAAACCCTACTTTAAAACTTACATGCAATGCTAACCAAATTATCTATGAAGTCAAATTTGTAAGTTTTGGTCAATATCTTAAAAGTTTAGGTATATAAATAATGACCTTCATAATATAATGACCTCTTAGATTTAGTTATTATTATTATGATTTTTACATCACATCTATGTAGGTATCATAGATTAATAATTAAATAATATTATTTTTTATGACATTTTAGAGTTAATAAATAAAATTATCTTTTAGTATATATTTTGTTATTTTTATATTTTTATTTATTATATATTTTTAATAATATTTTATTATTTTGAGTAATAAAAATATTACAAGACATTAACTTTTGAAAAAGATAAAAAATTATTTAAAGAAATTGTTTTGGAATTTTTAGAATTTTTTAGAAACTATTTGAGATTTTTTTTAATTTTTTGGGGACTATTTTATATTTTTATGTTGGAGATTGATTTGTCCAACTCGCACACGTGAATATTTAACAACTATGTATGTGACTCTGAGTTAATATTTTACGTCAATAATCACTATAAGTGATTAACAAAGAGAGGCTGTATTGTCTAACAAAAATAAAAATTAAAAATTATTTTGTGAATTTTGAATCTGAAGGACTGAAATATTCAATTTTAAAAATAAATTTCAGAATCTAATTTGAGTAATTACTCTAAAACTTAAATCTTTTAAGATAAAAATTATATTTCTTTGTCAATAATACTAGATGTGTATTAAAAAAAGAATACCTTTTAATATGTATTTTACATAATATTTTATATATATTAATATATTATATAATATTTGTAATAGATATAATGGAAGAATCGTCAATACATAATTATGAGAATGATAATATTTATATATTATTAAATTAGAATGTGTGTCTTAATATTTTAAATCACTTATCATTGTATCATTGTCATTATGTTATTCTACAAGAGTTATATTCTAGCGCCAAGCATGCTAATGTGGTGCATTCTGATGTGAGTCTACTTGTCTCTTTTTTTTGTTTATTTTTTTTGGAAAGTATTAATTTTAAATTATTGTACTTATTAATATTTAATAATTAATTATGATAAGATTTAACAATAATCAAAATATTTTATATCATATCTTTTTAATAATTACAATAATTTTTTTCTATATTTCCATAAATATTATATATAGAGTATTTTATTTACCGTTCATGAGTGTAAGTTCTAAATTCAAAGTGTTGTTTTGTTTTTTAATTTTTCCTTAATTATTTAATAATGATATTGCTTTTAATCGAAATTGATTATTTTTAAAGTATAAATAATATTTATTTTTTTATAAATCCAACCTTATTTTTATTCTTTTAATTATATAATGAGTATTCTTACTCAATTTTATCCTTGCAGCAATGATTATATTTTACACAATTATTTACCATATATTACGCCCATGCCATCATATTCCATTCTGAATTATCTTCATCGATCTGGATACTAATTACATTTGAATTTAATAAGTTACATTTATTTAAGTTGGATATGTAATATTAAATTCTTTTATTTTTAATTTCTTTTTTTGTCAACTGATGAATTTTTTAATCAGATTCAAATATATCCAATTAATTGAGTTAAAAAATATACCATTATGATAGTATGTCATATAATTTTAATATACTTAGCTATCAATACATAAAAAATAATTTTTTTAAAATAATAATTTATTTATTTGTTAATAATGTTAAATGTGTATAAAAAAAAGAATGTTTTAAATACATATTTTACATAGTACTTTATAAATATTAATATATTATATAATATTAGTAACAAACTAATAGGATTAGTATTGGATCTATAGCCCAATTAGAGAATTATATTATAAAAATATGATGTAATAATATAGAATACGGATAATATAATTGAAAATTCTATTTTTTCTCTTGACCTTAATTCTAGAAATTTCCCTTTTATTCTCTCTGAATTTCTATCTAATTCTCTATTTCTTAATACGAAATGATGCAAATTCGTATCACAAACATTAAGAAAGAAACCTGGATATTAATACAAGATTATGAAAAAAATATTTATATATTCTTAAATTTAGAATGTATGTATTAATATTTTAAATCATTTGATGATACGATCATTCGTGAAAAATAATATTCTAATTTATTATAAATTATACTAAACGTAAATTGTTCAAATTATATAAAAAAAAGTATATAAATATTTGTTCTTAAATTTGAGAAAGAAGTATAATTATGTGAAATAAAATATTTATATATTATTAAATTTAAAATATGTGTAATAATGTTTTAAATCATTTAATCGTAGGAACGTATATAATTATATTATTAGGAGAAAAATAATATTCTAATTTATTATTAATTATACTAAACGTAAATTATACATAATTATTTGTTATTAAATTAAATTTTTAAATTAAATTTTGATAATAAAATAATATTTTTTATTTTTTCTTTGTCAAAAATCTCGTGATTAATTTTTTTTCTTCAGTTACTTTGAGATTTTGTTTCATGGTGTAATGAATATGATTTTATTTTAATGCTTTTTATTTTTGTCTGTCTATGCATGGGTGTTCTAAGAGTATATTACTATTAGAGAAAAAAATTTATTTTAGATCATTATAAATATTTTGAAGATTCATTTTATATAAAGTCATAAATAGAATAATTTCTCATAATGACTAGAATATTTAAAAATATATAGAATAAAATAATTATTAAATATAACATAATTTATTAAATTATTACAATTAATAAAAAAATAGTGTAAATAAATGCATAATTAATATATAATTATGAGATAAATAATATTCTAATTTAATATCAATTAAATTGATCACTAAATTTATTACTGTAATGAATACATGAGAAAAGAATAAAAAACAGCAGTGAAACGTTGCGTTTTTTAGCACCCGCGAAATTTTACTAGCAGATTAAATTTGTCGATAAATTCGACGGTAATCGTGTCCTAAATTCGAATCGCGAACCCTCTTTTCCCTCATTTTGAATTCTCTCTCTCTCTCTCCCCCATCCTCTCTAACCCTTTGATCTCTCCATTCTCTCTAGTAGCCCTTTCTCATCATCTGCTGGTTCGCTTCTCTCTCTCTCTCTCCCCGGCACCAACCACCTCTACCAGCCACTCCCGTAGCACCAGCCACCACCAACACTCTGTCATGCTGCTGTCGTCATTGTTCTTTCAGTCTCAAACAACAGTTGTTAACATTCTGGCGACGACCGACAATCAACTCCAGCCACAAGTCTCCCTGGTAACATCATTATTTTTTATTAATTTTTCTTTTTCTTTTAGTTAAATTTAGGATTAATTTAGACTTTTTTTTGTTAATTAGTATTATGATTTAGGTTTTTTAGTTGATTAGCATTTTATGGGTTGATTATCTTCATTAAATGTTTCATTAATTTGATTTTGAATATTGAAGTTTGTTTAAATGATTAAGTCGAAGTTGATTAAAGATTAAAAATGGATTAATAGCTCTAATAATAAAATTTATTAGTAACAATATTTGAAGCCTCTTGGTGGGTGGATTAGGATTTGAACCCTTGTTTGTTGTTTTAATGATTGAAAAAATTAATAACTTAAAGATAATTAAAGATAAAAACCAAGAAAATTTATGTTCAATAAATTGTTTGATATTTGAAAAGGTGAGTAGGGATAAGAGATATTTGGTTTGGATAGAACCCTTAAAAGGTAGAAAAATCTTAATTTTAGGGGAGGTTCTATCAAAATTTTTATAAGATTTTGAATGAAACTAAAAAATAAGAATGATGCAAATTGTTTTTGCAAATTTGAATTTTATATAAAATTTTAATTTGATTAATTCTAAGTAAAAAAATATGTTTCAGAAAGTTTTAGTTAAATTTAATGGATGCAAATTTGAATTTAATTGGTATGTTCTTTGCAAACATCACGACAGACAAAAGTGTCACAAATCAATCTCGTGATCATGGTAGAAGGAGGGTGTTTACTAGTACTCCTGGGAATTTTTTGGTCCTTACCCTCTACTCCGACTATCACTGGGACGTCACAGGCAATGGATGCAAAAAATCAGTCGTTCATCATGGTCCCTAACCCCAACTATGTAACTTCTTCTACTGCGCCACCCCCGCAATCAGGAAGTCGTTCAGCTGCTTCACCAGAGTGGACTCCTCTACCACTTCGTCCACTCAACAGCCCACTACTTCAACAACGACGTCTCTAGCAACAGACACTACGGTGTAGGAATCCTCTAACGGATCCCAGCCAGATGCCTCTCCTATCGTATGGATGACAATTTGGCTTGATGATTTGACAACATAACTACTATTTTAAGTCTTTTATATGCATACTATTTAATTAGTTATTTTACTTTTGTTACACTCAATTTCCTAGTTTAGGTTGTTAAGATATGTTTAATTTAGGTTAATAGGTTTGAACAATTAAAAGTTTTTGAGAATTCTTTATTGTTGATAAATGTTGCTAGTTAAGTCATATAATTCCATGTTGATTTGTTTGAGAATTATTTAAGTGAATTGTTGATGGATAGAGTTTGTGGCGTATTTTAGTTATAGATGAAACTCTGTCAAAATTTTTAAAAAATCTAAATATAATTGAAGTTTATATATTACTTCAAATAATTTATTCATAAGTTGTTAATTTTAAGTTTTTTATTGGTAGGTTTATGCCAAATAACAATGCAAGTACACAAAAGTGTACTAACGTCAAGCTACAAAAAGATCCTTGCTCAGACTAGAAAACGATGGTTTCATAAGTGGGCAGTAAAAACTCTACATATTTAAACTTGAATTAGTTTATATCTTCTATTTTGTTTAATTATGTGTTTAATTTCGATGAAGTATTCGGTGAATGTTTTTTGTGCAGGAGAAATTTATACGATATAAGACTCACAATGTCATAATCAGGAAGATCTTCGACAATCGAATGGCTAGGCGACTGTACATGAACAGTACGACCACCTCACTATTTGACTCTGCCCAAATCTTAGGAAGGCACTGTACGTCTATTGGAAGACTGATGAGAGGTTCAAGAGTCGCCGTCTCACGAACAGAGCTAACATTGAATCAGTCAGGTCGTCAAAGTATATTGGTGGGTTAGCGACTTTTATAAAGACAAAGACCAAGCTGTTATATAACTTGTTTCAATTTGTTATTAAGTTTGTTTTGTTTTTGAAATATAATGTCATTAATATACTCACACCTTGAAGGAGACCAATGAGAGATTTGCTGACTAGCGGATTGCGGATCATTATGTGAATAAACATCATGGGTATAAAATTTTCAATTAAGTTCATTTATAATCGTAACATGTGTTACACGGGAGTCCTACACACAGAGATTAATGGAGGACACTACCCAGCAAACTCAGCAGATTGGAGACGACGGCAACCACTCCGCTGCAAGAGAAGTCGATCTTGACACGGTTTGGCATGAGACAGCATCAGAGTCATACAAGAATCGCATCCATGGGTTGGGATCATTTTTTGCCGATGACCACCACACTAAGACATTCATCTGCCTCTGGCACTAGTCGACACGTCGATCCCGAGGATAGTGTCGATTTGAGGGAGCAGGTGCTGGAGGTCACCCCGAGCCTTCACCAACAGGCTCAGTAGCTGCTGTAGTAAGATGAGAACTGTCAGGACATCCTCACATTTGTCTTAGACACAGATTTCTTCAGGATAGAGTGGAGGTGGGAGCTGAAGCGGCTTTAGCGGATGGAGCAACATATGGCGATATACCAAGATCAAATGCGGACCAATAGCAGCAGTACTGCTAATGGTATTGGTGCTGCTACAGCAACACCAATATCACTGCATAGAATGCCGCATCACCTGGACCAAGGGATGATGACGACAACTATCAGGATATTTAATTATTAGAGTTTTGTTGTAGACTGTTTCATATTATATTCTATTTTTTTACTTTTAATTTTTTTATACTTGATATTTAACTTACCATATTTGATTTCTATCATTTAGAATTTGACTACTAGTTTTGCAAAAGAATAAATTTAAATAAAAAATCAGAATTTGACCACCTATTATGTAAACGAATTTTTTAATTTACCGGAGACAAAATCCAACGGTAATTTAGCGGGAAAGAAAATAGTGGAGCTCCAAGATCACTGGCGAGACTTTTCTGACGGTAATTACTGGTGGATTATATAAAGATTCTGTCGCAGAATCTGACAGTACTGACCAGCGGATTGAAAAATCCTACCGTAATTGGTTATTGGTGAGGGTTATACTGTTGGATTAATTCTAACAGAAAATTTGCCAGTAAATCCGATGATACTTAACATTTTTCTTGTAGTGTATATAACAATTGCGATGATATTAGTTATGGGTAGATATAATTTTATTAGGAATATCAAGGCAACGTTCAACCATAAAGTTTAAAAATTTAAAGTTAGAATACTTTAATTGTAGAGTGTAAAATAATTTGAAACAAACACAGATACACATTTGTTTGTAGATATAATTTTATTAGGAATATCAAGGTAATGTTCAAACATAAAGTTTGAAAACTTAAAGTTAGAATATTTTGATTGTGGAGTGTAAAACAATTTAAAACGCGGACACAAAAAGCTCCAATTAAAATTGTTCTAATTGATAAAAAAGTAATTATAATTTGTATATCAATAATAAACCAATTATTTATTTTGTATATTTTTTAATTAATTTTTTCTTTTAATATTATTTTATAAGAGTACCCTATATAGTGCCCAATTAAAAATCCAAATATATCTCTTTTTGAGAAAAAAATATATTTTAAGAAAGAGTTAAAATAAGATTAGATTCAAACCAACTTTGTATGAATATAAAATTTCCTTTAACTATTTTGTACTTGGTTGAAGACTCTCTAATTCCTGCAATTTCTTTTTTGCTTTGAACAAAATAAAATAAATACTCCAAGATAAAAGAGATGACTTATAATTGATAATAAGGGTTATATAATTCGTATTTAAATTAGTTGGTTTAAATATATTTTGATGATTTTTTAAAAATAAAATTTTGTGTTTTTAATTTACAGATATAATAAGACTTCTAACTGGAAAGAAAATTTAAAAGTCTATAATAAATTTAATAATACGATATTTTTATTGTGCTAGAACTTAATGAGTTACAATAAATTAAAATAGTTGTAAAAATATTTTTAAATTTGATATGAGAAATAAAAGTGGATTTAAGTTCAAATTCACATCCTATGAGAATTTCGCAAAACAATTCATCGAACATATATAATTATATAAATACAAAATATATTAAATAAGTTAAATATATTCATAAATTTTTTTAAAAAAACATATTTTAAACATAAATATAAGAAATAAATACTTTCCGTACATCGTACGTGGTCCGGCTATTACAAATCCTATAAATCGGCTTTATCACTCATAACTCGCCATTATTCTCATCTATTACCCAGATATTTGGCGTTATAAGTCGGCATTTTAGTTATTACTCGGCAATTTACGTTATTAATCAGCGTTGCAGTTACTAATAAACAAACAATGTCATTTACCAAAAAGTAACGTTACAAATCAGCTTAACGGACTGTTTCACAAAAGTGAAACGTTCGAACCCTTAGCCCTTTAATATAGGCAATAAAGCAGGAACATAACCGATTTACACACTATCACCTATAAAAGGTATGATCTTCTATCCTGAAAGGACATTGAATTCCCAATACTAACTTAAGTTTCGGAGTGCCTTTGCAGGTACACTCCCCCTATTTCTTGCTCAAAGCTCTACGCGATTGGATAACCTCTTGGAGTAAAAGCTCGGATTATCATAAGGCTAAAAGGTCGGCACCGAAGGAAACAACTCGGCGTCGACTCCTAGAGACTGAGCTCTCTCTCTAGGTATCTATACAAGAACAATTGGCGCCCACCGTGGGGGCGAAAATATAAACCTCTTTCTCTCTATATTATCGGCCTCGAGGTTCCCATTTTGAAGTCATGGCTGAACAACCTCCACCCTCGCCATCCGAATTGCTCCGGATGGTGATCGAGTTGCGGCAAGTCGTGGCTGAGGAGAACCAAAGAATGGCAAATCAAATCGCCAACTTGAATAACACTCGAACCGAAAACAATGACCGACAAGAACGGACAGAAGAAGCCGAACAATAGTCAGGGCCAACACATGTCTCAGACACTGCTCGACAAGAAGGGGAGCAGCCCGAACATAATGAGGACACTCAGAAAAACATCAAAAATGACGATCAGGAAAGCTCCCCTGGACCATTCACAGCAGAGGTGATGAACTTCGTGCTGCCCCGAAGATTTACTCTGTCGACCACCCTAACTCCCTATGATGGGTTAGGTGATCCGAAGAAATACATCAAAAAGTTCACCTCCATAATGATAGTAAACGGTGCATCTGATAAAGTTTTATGTCGTTGTTTTCCATCTTATTTAGACGGTCCTGCACTTGATTGGTTTTGTTCTTTGCCTGCAGGTTCCATTTCTCGATTCCGAGACATATCAAAACCCTTTGAGGAGCACTTTGCTGGATTTGCCATCTACCTCCACGACTCCGATTACCTTAACACAGTCAAGCAAGGCCAGCATGAAAGCCTCAAGGACTACATGACGCGCTTCACAAAGATAGCCATAAGCATACCCGACCTCCACCCCGAGGTAGAACTACACGCCATAAAAAGTGGGTTAAGGCCAGGAAAGTTCCAGGAAACTATTGCTGTGGCCAAACCAAAAACTATGGCCGAATTCCGTGAAAAAGCTAAAGGATAGATTGACATCGAAGAGATCCGACAAGCTCGGAAAATAGAAAAGCCTCACTATAAAGACGACGACAAGTCACGGGACAGCAAGAAGACTTTCAAACCAATCCCACGATATGAGACCTACACCAAATTCAACACCAAGCGCGATGACATCATCAAGGAGATCTTGAATTCGAAGTTAGTCAAGCCACCACGGAAAGCTGGCAATTACCCAAATTCAAAGGGCACTGACCGATCAAAATACTGCTCTTTCCACCAGAAGCACGGACACAATACCGACGACTGCGTCATCGCCAAAGACCTGTTGGAGCGATTAGCTCGGCAAGGTCATCTGGACAAATTCATCAGCGGCCACATGCAGCGGCGAGCACCTCCTCTAGGAGAACAAAGCTCGGTTACACAGCATAACCGAGATAGAGACCGACCTAACAATAACCATCCTGAACTACCATCATGCACAATTAACTGCATTTCTGGAGGTTTTGCAGGTGGAGGAGCCACAAGTTCGGCAAGGAAAAGATCTTACCGAGCTATCCTTTCCATCAACGCTGATCAAAATCACCAACAGTCACCGCCTACATCTCCACAGATAACATTCCAGACAGCCGATCATGACAACAGCGTAACAAATCTGGATGACCCCGTCGTAATCTCCCTACAGCTCAGAGATCTCCTAATTAAAAAGGTGTTGCTCGACCCAGGCAGCAGCGCCGACGTTCTCTTTTACTCGACTTTCCAGAAAATGATACTGAGCCATAACATCATGCAACCTTCCACTGGTGACTTGGTAGGATTCTCAGGTGAGCGAGTCCCGGTTATGGGCTCTGTGTGGTTACAAACCACACTCGGTAAGTTCCCTTCGTCAAAAACTTCAGACATTCAATACTTAGTTGTTGATTGCTTCAGTCCCTATAATATTATACTTGGCCGACCTTTCTTAAATAGGTTCGGCGCTATAGTATCTACAATTCATCTTTTTGTTAAGTTTCCTTTGCAGGACAACACAATTGCAACCATTCATGGTGATGCCCGAGAGGCCAGGGAATGCTACAACAACAGTCTCAAAAGACCTCACCGTCACACAAAAGCCCAGGTCCACAATATCGGCAACACAAACAAACAACACATGCTGGCCGACCTTGATCCTAGAGCAGGAACACTAGAAAGGCCGACTCCAACAGAAGACCTAGATAAAATCTACTTCACAGAAAACACGGATAAGTTCACATACGTCGGCTCAACATTATCTTCCGAAGAAAAATCCTCATTCAGAGCATTCTTACAACAAAATACCGACCTGTTTGCATGGACCCCAGCTGATATGCCAGGCATCGATCCATCCGTCATATCATACAAGTTAGCATTAGATCCATCTATCCGACCTGTAGCACAGAAAAAGAGAAATCTCGGGCAGGACCGAAAGCAAGCTTCCCTAGAAGAAACCAAGAAGCTCATCAACGCGGGCTTCATCTGAGAAATCAGATTCACAACATGGCTGGCGAACATCGTCATGGTTAAAAAACATAACGGTAAATGGCGCATGTGTGTTGATTTCACCGATCTCAACAAAGCATGCCCCAAAGATTCAAACCCTTTACCCTCTATTGATTGTTTAGTTGATAATGCCTCTGGTTTTGAAAAACTCAGCTTCATGGATGCCTATTCTGGTTATAACCAGATCCAAATGCACCCATCCGACCAAAATAAAATAGCCTTTATTACTGAATATGGAAACTATTGTTATAAAGTCATGCCATTTGGCCTTAAGAATGCAGGTGCGACATATCAGCGTCTGATGGACAAAGTCTTCACCAAACAACTCGGCAGGAACATCAAAGTCTACGTAGACGATATGGTCGCCAAAACAAAGATCGGCAATAACCACCTTGATGACCTCACAGAAATCTTCGGACAGCTAAGAAAATACAACATGCGGTAAATCCCGAAAAGTGCGCATTTGGGGTTCAAAGTGGTAAATTCCTCGGCTTCATGCTCACTAGCCGAGGTATTGAGGCTAATCCTGAGAAATACCGAGCTATTTTAGACATGACAAGCCCGCAAACCATCAAGGAAGTCCAGCGGTTAACAGGGAGACTTGCTGCACTTTCTCGATTCTTACCTTGCCTAGCTTCTAAATCTTCATGTTTTTTCCAAACTTTAAAAACAAAAAAAAGCTTTCCAATGGACTGATGAATGTGAACAAGCATTTACAACTTTAAAAGAAATTCTTTCAAAACCACCAATTTTACACATACCCTTACAAGGGGAGCTACTATTCTTATATTTGTATGTCACTAACTGGGCTATAAGCTCCGCTCTTGTTGCAGAAAGGGAGAAAAAGCAGTACCCAATCTATTTCACCAGCAAGACCTTACAGAACGCCGAGCTTCGTTACCCGAGCATTGAGAAGCTGGCACTCGCGCTTGTTTTCTCAGCCAGAAGACTCCGACCATACTTTCAGAGCCATGAAATCCATGTTAGAATAGATCAACCTTTGCGCCAAGTGCTGCAGAAGCCTGAACTGGCTGGCCGACTAGTTAAATGGTCGGTGGAACTATCGGAATTCGATATCAAGTACGAAGGCCGATCATCCATCAAATCACAGTTTTTGGCCGACTTTATCGCCGAGTTCTCACTACCAAATATAACTGAAGATTACATCGAATGGTCTTTATACGTCGACGGGTCATCCAACCCACATGGGTGTGGCGCAGGTATTATACTTGATGATGGCCACGGCAACGTCATCGAACATTCCCTTAACTTCTCATTTAAAGCAAGCAACAATCAAAGTGAGTATGAAGCATTAATTGCCGGCCTTAGACTCGCTGCCGACCTTAACATCACCGAACTTAAGGTATATTGCGACTCCTTACTTGTCGTCCAACAGGTAAACAACCTATACCAAGTAAAGGACCCCTTGCTCTCCAAATACCTGGATGTCGTACACAATTTACTTTCAAAATTTACCAAATATGAAATACAGCATATACCAAGGCAGAGCAATGGCCGAGCTGATATTCTGTCTAAGCTCGCCAATACTCACCGCAGATACACCAGGGTATTTACCACCTGAAAAACAAAGAAAATATAAACCAACTCAAAAAACCTCAAATATGACACAACATCCACAATTAAAAACCTTACCCAGATAATCTATCATAGCAGCTGTTCCGAGGGTTACCTGAAACGTGTAGCTCGGTCGTTCAGGCAAGGTCCGAGGTAGGGGTCTGTGACCCGAGCTTGGTGTGCTGAACGGCGGGGGGGTGTACCTGCAATGACACTCCGATGCTTAAGTTAGCATGGGTCCAAGCAGATATCGAGTAGAATTAGAGTATGAGTTATACCTGGGTGCTCCAGTGTATTTATAGTAGTTGGTCGTGATCATCCCTGGATAAGATATTCTTATCTTATCTTATCTTTTGGGAGTTTTATCTTTATCTCTGTGGAACCGCCTTTCCTAGGCCTTTTCGGCCTTTAGGTTTTGGGCTTCGCTCCTTTTGATGGGCCTTTTCCTTTGTTGGTCCGAGGTCCGACCTCAGGCGTGGGCCTTTGGGACGAGGTCGGACCTTCTGTGGATTAGCCAAGTTAGGAGATCTCGATCATGGTATGAACAGTGCCCCTGCCCGAGTTCGTCCTTTTGAGAGGTCGAGCTCGGGCATAGTATTTTCGAATTTTGAAAACGGTCGTTTCAGCATTTATTGCTTGTTACCGTTTCTTCCTTGATTTCCGCGCGGGCTCTGTGAAGGCATTATATATTTGCCCCTTTCCTCGTTTTCTTTGTTTATTCGTTTCCCTTTTTCTGAGTTTTTTCACCACCCTTCTTCCGAGCACCTTCATCATCTCTCTGTTCTTTTTCTCCGTTTCTTTTTGTGCGCCTTTTTCGGAGTTTCTTTTTTGCGCCGCCGTTCTCGCTCTTTTCCAGGTTTTGTTTTCGTCTTTACTTTTGCTGTTGTACATATGCTTCTGTTTCTTTTTCTTCTATGCTAGGGTTGCCCCGAAAAGAGGCGTCGCCACTGTTTTGTTTGTATGTGTGTGGTGGGGGCTCTTTTCTCTGATTACCTTGTTTATCGGGTTGCTGCATTTTCCTTCTAAAAGAACTTTGTTTTCTTGCTTCTGCTGAATGAGTTTTTTGCTGTCTGCCTATTATGTGATTTTTGGCTTTGCTGTTTGTACTTTTCTTTGTAGGCAAGATTTTTTTATGTCTCGAAAGGTGTTTCAGGCGATGTCGACCAAGATTCCTAGTGGTCTTGGTTGGGTAGATCCTGTTCCTCTAAGGGTCCCGTCTGTTGTAGATTCTGAGTACCTGATTAGGTTCCGTAGGGAGTGTAGTATTTGTGAGAACAGGGAGTCTGAGCGGGATTACGAGCTAGTAGCCCCGGAGTCCGAGGAGAGAGTGTGCTTTCCCCCTTTAGAGAGTTCCGAGAAGCTCTTCTTCTATGCTTACGATTGTTTTTTCTCTAAGCTGGGTGTCCGACTTCCTTTCACTGACTTGGAGTCCGAGGTCCTTTGGTCTTGTAATCTTGCCCCTTCGCAACTCCATCCGAATTCTTGGGCATTTTTAAAGCTGTTCCAACTTTTGTGTCAGATTTTGGGTGTCTCCCCTTCTGTTTCCCTTTTTTCTTATCTGTTTGTGTTGACAAAGCCGGGGTCGGGTGGAGGGAAGGTGTCTTGGGTCTCTTTTAGGGCGAACGCCGGAAGGAAGTTCTGTACCTTGTATGATGAGTCATTTCATGATTTTAAGAACTACTATTTCAAGGTCCGGGCTGCTGGAGATGTCCGACCTTTCTTTCTAGATGAGAGTGGGGAGCCTTCTTTTCCTCTTTGCTGGCAGGAGAATGTAGTGTCAGTGAAGTATACCTTTGAGAGCTTAGATGAGGTGGAGCAGGCTTTTGTGGGTGTGTTGAGTAGTTTATGGGGTCGGGCACCTCACTTGGACACGAAGAAAATGTTAGGAGATCCAAGCCTTCTCCGTTCCGAGTTAGGTAGTTCCCGACCTCTCCTGAGCTTTTCATCTTAATATTTTGACTTTATTTTGGTGATTTTTCTGTTTGTGATAATCCCTTTCTTTTGTTTCTGCAGAGATGTCTTCTCAGGCTGATTCCATGAAGTTCCTTCGTCGGTCGAAGAAGTCTGCGGCTGCTCGGAATATTGAGGCCGAGGCTTCTGCCCGACCTTCTCCACAGAAGACTACCATAGGTGTTCAGACTCGGTCGAAGACCATTCCTACCCCTCAATTCCGAGCTATAACTCAAGATCCTCCGACCTCCGGACCCGGCCACCTTTCTCCGTCGTCGACCTCGGGTCCTCCCCCCAAGAAACAGAAGACCTCCCGAGAGCTTGCCGGTTTCAACGACAAGGATTTTGACGCTCTTGGTTGGATTGAGCAGCACATTTTCCCCGAGACTTTTATTTCTACTGATGATGCGTCCATGGAGCATCACTTTCAGTATATGGCACGGAGCTGTGTTCGGATGGCTAGTCTTCATGCCGCCATTGCTCGGGAGTTCAAGAAAGCCCCCCTCGGGGCGACCAGCTCCCGACTTGAGAAGGCACGGTCCGAGCTTGATAAGATTAGTCAGCTGAAGGACGCTAGGATTACCGAGCTGGAGGAGTCTTTGGAGGAAGAGAAGACTAGGGCTACCGCGGCTGTGGCGGCGGCGAAGACGTCTGAGGAGATGGCGAGGGTGGCGACGGAGAACTATACTAAGTTGTATGCTAAGCTTTTGGAGACGAAGGAGAAGTTGCAGTCTGCTCGGGATGATTTTTATGAGCTGGAGGATAATGTGGCCAAGGGCATGGATGCTATGTTTGTGAATTTGAGGGATCAAGTCCGGGTTCTTGCTCCCGATCTGGATTTGAGCCTATTTAGTACTGATAACATGGTTGCGGAGGGAAAGATTGTTCCTGCTCCTGCCGAGGATGAGGTTCCGGTGCCCGATCCCCAGGCTCCAGCGTCCGATCCCGAGGTTCCGGTTGTGAACCCGACTTCACCTTTGGCTAAGGATGGATCTGGTGTGGAGGTTTCAAGCCGGGGTGATGGTGCTGTCCCTGCAGTCCCGATTTCGATGGTCCCTCCGGAGCCTTCTGTTGATGTGGAGACCGGGAAGGTCCTTGATCCTCTGTAGTTTCTTTATTTTTGGCTTTTTTGCCCGGCCTGTGGGCTTTTTGTTTTTTTGGATGTTTTCTGCAAACACTTTGGACACCGTTTTTTGTTATTTTAGCTACTCTGTAGCTTTATTATGCCGTGCTTTGCGTTTTGACTTTCTCGTTCCGCTTTTTATGCTTTCTTAGTTGTTTTTGGGTAACAACTTTTTAGCTAGCGTTTTGACTTCTCGTTTTCGCTTTTGTGCTTTTTAGTTGTTTTCGGGTAACAACTTTTTTAGCTAGCGTTTTGACTTCTCGTTTTCGCTTTTGTGCTTTTTAGTTGTTTTCGGGTAACAACTTTTTAGCTAGCGTTTTGACTTCTCGTTTTCGCTTTTGTGCTTTTTAGTTGTTTTCGGGTAACAACTTTTTAGCTAGCGTTTTGACTTCTCGTTTTCGCTTTTGTGCTTTTTAGTTGTTTTCGGGTAACAACTTTTTAGCTAGCGTTTTGACTTCTCGTTTTCGCTTTTGTGCTTTTTAGTTGTTTTCGGGTAACAACTTTTTAGCTAGCGTTTTCTCGAAGTCCTGGTTCTTGTCGTTTTAAGGCTTCTTTCTTGGGTCCGAGCTTATTCTCGGACATCGGGATCCTTGAGTACCTCCTTTAGTCAGGTCCGACTTTGTCGTTTGGTCGGCCTTTTTAAGTTATTTTCGTAACTTCTTTTCTATTTGGCTTTTTCGAGCCATTTCAGAGTTACTTTTATAACTTCTCACATCAATTTGAACCTCGTCGCTTTATCTTTGCCGACCTTGTATGGTCTTTTGGCAAATGATTTTTTGCGTTTTGCCGAGCATAAATTAATGCGCCTTGGTGGGGTACTTTTTAGGATATGCTTCATCATGAGGAAGACAAAATAAAGGAATTTGATTAGTATTAGAAAAGAAGAATATTTACAAAGTGTTTACCCTTTTGACTAGGTTGGGTGTCCTACTTAACCGGGTGTCTCATTAAAAAACCCTCGTGGGGAAAAAGAGTACACCTCGGGTTAAGTTTTTCTAGCTGTAGTACCGTCTTAAGTTACAGGCGTGCCAGGCTCTGGGCAGCTCATTGCCTTCTAAGTCGGATATCTTGTAGTAGCCTGTCCCTAAGACTTCTGTTACCTTGTAGGGCCCTTTCCAATTTGCGGCTAGCTTTCCTTCTCCCGACTTTTGTGTTCCGATGTCATTTCGGATTAAAATCAGGTCGTGAGTGGAGAAGCTTCGCTTTATTACCTTTTGGTTGTATCTGAGGGCCGTTCGCCGCTTTAAGGCTTCTTCTCTGATTCGGGCTCTTTCTCGGACCTCGGGGAGGAGGTCGAGTTCTTCCCTTTGTGCCTGAGGGTTCCCTCCTTCATTGTAGAAGATGGCTCTGGGTGATCCTTCGTCTATTTCGACGGGAATCATTGCCTCCATTCCGTAAGCTAGTCGGAATGGGGATTCTCCCGTTGTAGAGTGCGGGGTGGTCCGATATGCCCATAATACCTGGGGGAGTTCGTCGGCCCATGCTCCTTTGGCCTCTTGGAGTCTTCGTTTTAATCCGGCCAGGATGACTTTATTTGCAGCCTCTGCTTGTCCATTGGCTTGTGGGTGCTCGACCGATGTGAACTGCTGTTTGATTTTTAGCTCGGCCACCAAGTTCTGAAAACTTGTGTCTGTGAACTGTGTTCCATTGTCTGTTGTGATGGAGTAGGGGACTCCGAACCTCGTGACAATGTTTTTGTATAGGAATTTACGGCTTTTCTGAGCCGTAATAGTGGCTAAGGGTTCAGCCTCAATCCACTTTGTGAAGTAGTCGACCCCTACTATGAGGTATTTGACCTGCCCCGGTCCTTGTGGGAACGGGCCGAGTAGGTCGAGTCCCCACTTTGCGAAGGGCCATGGTGCAGTGACGCTTATGAGGTCTTCGGGTGGCGCTTTGTGAAAGTTGGCATGTTTTTGGCAGGGGGGGCATATTTTCACAAACTCCGCTGCGTCTCTTTGCAAGGTCGGCCAGTAGAACCCGGCCCTGACTATTTTCTTGGATAGGGCCCGAGTTCCGAGATGGTTCCCACACATACCTTCGTGGACTTCTTCGAGGACACTTTTTGCTTCTGAGGTCGGGACGCACCTCAGGAGGGGGTTTGAGAATCCTCTTCTGTATAATACGTCGTGGATTAGCGTATAATTCTGGGCGTCTTTTGTAAGCCTTTTAGCTTCTCTTCTTTCGGCGGGGAGAGTTCCCGACTTCAGGTAGTTGAGTATGGGGGTCATCCATCCTTGTTGTTGGTCGGATATATTTAGTATTTCTTCCTCCCTTAACACGGAGGGAGATTGTAGAGTTTCTTGGAGGAGACTTCTGTTGTTCCCTCCGGGCTTGGTGCTAGCAAGCTTTGAGAGGGCGTCTGCCCGGGCGTTTTGCTCCCGAGGTATGTGCCGGATTTGTATCTCCGGGAATTGTCGTAATTGCGCCTGTGTTTGGTCCAGGTATTTTTTCATAGTAGGGTCTTTGGCCTGGTAGCTTCCATTTACTTGTGATGTGACGACCTGGGAGTCGCTGAAGATCGTGATTCTCTTGACTCCGACCTCCTCGGCTAGCTTTAGTCCCGCTAGTAGGGCCTCGTATTCGGCTTGGTTGTTCGAAGCCTGGAACTCGAATTTTAGGGATAGCTCTATCCGTGTTCCTTGATCGCTTTCGAGTATAACACCGGCTCCGCTTCCTGTTTTGTTTGAGGACCCGTCGACGTACAGATTCCATGAGAGTGGGGTTCCCGGGGTCTCAGTGTATTCTGCGACGAAGTCGGCTAGATATTGAGACTTTATAGCAGTCCGGGCTTCATAGTGGAGGTCGAACTCGGACAGTTCCACCGCCCATTGTAGGATTCGTCCTGCCATGTCTGTCTTTTGTAGGATGTGTCTCATGAGTTGGTTTGTCCGGACTTTGATGGTGTGGGCTTGAAAGTAGGGACGGAGCCTTCGAGCTGTGTACACTAGTGCGTAGGCGAATTTCTCTATTTTCTGATAGTTTAATTCGGCCCCTTGTAGCGCCTTGCTTACGAAGTATATGGGGTGTTGCCCCTGGTTATTCTCTCGTATTAGTGCCGAAGCGACTGCCCGATGTCCGACCGAGAGGTATAGTACGAGCTCTTCCCCCTTTAGAGGTCGGGTCAGGATTGGTGGCTGCCCGAGGAACTCCTTGAATTCTTGGAAGGCCTTTTCGCACTCCGGGGTCCATGAGAAGGGTTTCCCTTTCTTTAGGAGTGAGTAGAGAGGTAGTGATCTTATCGCTGATCCTGCCAAGAATCTTGATAGGGCGGCTAGCCTCCCATTCAGTTGTTGTACTTCTTTGACACACGTCGGGCTTTTCATATTGAGTATTGCTTGGCATTTGTCCGGGTTTGCTTCGATGCCTCTTTGAGTTAGCATGAAACCTAAGAACTTTCCGGCTTCTGCGGCGAAGGTGCACTTTGTCGGGTTAAGTCTCATGTTGTGTTTCCTGAGAGTGTCGAAGATACTGGTGAGGTCGGCCACCAAGTTTCTGTCTTCCTGTGTCTTTACCAGCATGTCATCGACGTACACCTCTAGCTGTAGCCCGATGTGTTCTGAAAACACTTTGTTCATTAGCCTCTGGTAGGTTGCCCCTGCGTTCTTCAGCCCGAAGGGCATTACTACATAGCAGTAGTTCGCCTTTGGGGTTATGAACGAGGTTTTTTCTTGATCGGGTCCGTACATCGGGATTTGATTGTATCCCGAGTATGCATCCATGAAGGAGAGGTATCTGTAGCCCGAAGCTGCATCGACTAAGGCGTCGATGTTTGGTAGTGGATATGGGTCTTTGGGACAGGCTTTGTTGAGATCTGTGTAGTCGACGCACATCCTCCATTTTCCATTGGGCTTTTTTACCAGAACCACGTTTGCTAGCCATAGGGGGTATTTTACCTCCCTAATGAACCCTGCATCTAGTAGTGCCTGTACTTGTTCCTCTATTGCCTGTATGCGTTCGGGCCCGAGTTTCCTGCGTCTTTGTTGGACAGGTCGGGATCCCGGGTACACCGATAGCTTATGGCACATGAGGTCGGGACTTATGCCTGGCATGTCGGAGGTTTTCCAGGCGAAGAGGTCGGAATTCTCTCTTAAGAGGTTTGTGAGCTCCTCCTTTAGGCCTGCTTCGAGGTTTGCCCCTATGTTTGTTATTTTTTCGGGTGTGTTCCCGATTTGGATCTTTTCGGTTTCCCCTTCTGGTTGTGGCCGAAGATCTTCTCGGGTTTGAACTCGCCCGAGTTCTATTGTGTTGACCTCTTTCCCTTTTAGGCTCAGACTTTCGTTGTAGCATCGCCGTGCTAGTTTTTGGTCGCCTTTTAGGGTAGCAATTCCCTTTGCGGTATAGAACTTCATGCAGAGGTGTGGGGTCGAGACTATAGCTGCTAGTCTGTTTAGGGTTGGTCGTCCGATGAGGGCGTTGTATGCCGAAGTGACGTCGACTACAATGTAGTCGATATTTAATGTTTTGGTTTGCTCGCCCTTTCCAAAGGTAGTGTGTAACGAGATGTATCCCAAGGGACGGATCGGGGTATCTCCTAGTCCAAACAGGTCGGTGGGATAGGCTTTTAGCTCTTTTTCTTCAAGTCCGAGCTTGTCGAAGGCCGTTTTGAATAGGATATCTGCTGAGCTTCCTTGGTCGATCAGGGTTCGATGTAAGTTGGCATTCGCTAGGATGATGGTGATTACCATAGGATCATCGTGCCCGGGTATTATCCCCAGAGCGTCTTCTCGGGTAAACGAGATGGTTGGCAGCTCGGGCAGGGGACTGTCTTCTCGGACGTGATATATTTCCTTGAGGTGTCTCTTTCGCGAGGATCTGGATGTTCCTCCGCCTGCGAAACCTCCGTTTATCATGTGTACGTGCCTTTCAGGGGTTCGTGGGGTCAGTTCGGCCCGATCTTCGTTATCTCCTCGTCTCCTCTTCCTGGTCTCTTCTCCTTTCTCTGCTATGTATCTGTCGAGTTTTCCTTCTCTGGCTAGCTTTTCTATAACATTCTTTAGGTCGTGGCAGTCGTTAGTAGAATGACCGTAGAGTCTGTGATATTCACAGTATTCGGATCGATCTCTTCCTGCCCTTTTGTGCTTCAGAGGTCTGGGTGGTGGGATTTTTTCGGTGTGGCACACCTCTCTGTAGACGTCTACCAGGGCGACTCGGAGGGGGGTGTAGCTGTGGTACTTCCGTGGCCTGTCCGAGCTGGATTCTTCTTTCTTTTTCTGTTCCCGATCTCGATCTCGGAATGAGTGGGTTGACTCTTTCCTGGAAGAGTCTCTTAGCTGGGAGGTTTCCTCCATGTTGATATATTTTTCTGCCCGCTCTTGCACCTCGTATAAGGAGGTCGGGTATCGTTTGGATAGGGATTGGCTAAACGGTCCTTCTTTTAGGCCGTTTGCTAGTCCCATGATGGCTGCTTCAGTGGGCAAGTGTTGTATGTCCAGGCAGGCTTTGTTGAATCGCTCCATGTATTCTCGGAGGGTTTCTTGGTTGCCTTGTTTGATCCCGAGTAGACTGGGGGCATGTTTTGCCTTGTCCCTTTGAATAGAGAACCTTGTTAAGAATTTTTTGGTCAGGTCCTCAAAGCTGGAGATTGACCCTGGTGGTAGGTTGTCGAACCACTTCATGGCTGACTTGGTGAGAGTGGTGGGGAAGGCTTTGCACCGAATTGCGTCGGAGGCGTCGACGAGGTACATTCTGCTTCTAAAGTTGCTGAGGTGGTGACTTGGATCGGTGGTGCCGTCGTAGAGGTCCATATCTGGTGGTTTGAAGTTTCGCGGTACTTTCTCCTTCATGATCTCTTGTGTGAAGGGGTCATGATTGTTTTCGGGGGTGGTGCCGCGTACCGTCCGGTCTTTCAGGTTGGCCTCTATTCTCCGCAGTTTTTCTTCTAATTCTCTGCGCTTGCGAGCCTCCCTTCTCAGATCTTGTTCAGTTTCCTTCTGCTTTTTTATGTTCTCTTCGAGTTATTTCAGCCGGTTTTGTTGTGCCCGAACTGTTTCCAGAATCTCCGAACTCTTTTCTTTTTCGGGATTTTGTGGATCTTTGTCTGGGGGTGATGTCTTTGGGCGATTCTGTTTGTTTCCCCCTGGAGTGCGTGGTGATAGAGGGCTGTCCGGCCGTTCTCCGGTGTCAACTTCCTCTTCTTGTTCGGATGTAGCGTGGTTATTGTTGGGAGGGTCGTCCGCCATGGTAAAGGGATGACTTCCAGGTCCCCGGCAACGGCGCCAATGTTCCGAGGGTTACCTGAAACGTGTAGCTCGGTCGTTCAGGCAAGGTCCGAGGTAGGGGTCTGTGACCCGAGCTTGGTGTGCTGAACGGCGGGGGGGTGTACCTGCAATGACACTCCGATGCTTAAGTTAGCATGGGTCCAAGCAGATATCGAGTAGAATTAGAGTATGAGTTATACCTGGGTGCTCCAGTGTATTTATAGTAGTTGGTCGTGATCATCCCTGGATAAGATATTCTTATCTTATCTTATCTTTTGGGAGTTTTATCTTTATCTCTGTGGAACCGCCTTTCCTAGGCCTTTTCGGCCTTTAGGTTTTGGGCTTCGCTCCTTTTGATGGGCCTTTTCCTTTGTTGGTCCGAGGTCCGACCTCAGGCGTGGGCCTTTGGGACGAGGTCGGACCTTCTGTGGATTAGCCGAGTTAGGAGATCTCGATCAGGGTATGAACAGCAGCCTTATTCTCCTCTCACTGCAACAGATCATAAACAGAAATCAACTCCTTCCGATCAACCACTTCAGTTAAAAAATCAATTATGCACTCATCTTTCAGACTTATAATCTCAGGCCCTAAAATATTTTGAGGCTCTGAACACCACCAGAGAGGATATTTTTCCCCCAGATGCTCGTCCACATAGAATGGAAAATCATCCTCACAGCTACTGACCTTAAGGTAAATTTCCTTAAAATTCTTAAAAGACGATTTGTACAACTTGAACAAAGCAAACCCCGGAGAACTGTTCAAATTCACCCAGCCACCCTTCCAAACACCCTTCGCCTGAAACAGTGAGAAAAATAACTCCACTGACGGTTTCTCTTCCAAATATTCCATAAGAATCTCAAACGCCCATAGGAAGGCCCAACCATTGGGATGAAGCTGTGAGGGCGCACAGTTCAACTGCTTCAAAACTTTACACTCAAAATCACTGAAAGGAATTCTCACCCTTAGCTCCTCCAAAACACAACTATACATAAAGAAATGCTCAAAACCCTCCCCTCTATGAAAAACCCTATCATCAACCGTACAAGGGAGTAGCTCCAATCGAACCCCAGAACTAACCCTAACAACCTTAGACTTATCTATTTCATTCACAGCACCAACATCCAAAAATAGAGAAACACGATCCCTTACATCATCATTCACACAGTCATAGGACCAGTCTACCTCACCTTTCGTTTCATTCTCATAACCCATTTGAAAAAATAGAAAAGCAGAGAAGAAGAAGAAGAGAACACGGTTAAACAGAAAAACCAAGTATAACTAAGAACACTCACCTCTTTTACTCATTTTTGGCTGAAAACGCTTGAGAAAACACAAAACAGCAAACATGCAAACCTTCAGAATTCCTAACCTTTAATTCCCACACTTTAACCCAAAAATCTCTCTTCCACTTCCCATCAAATCAGTCACGTCAAACCCAATAAAGTCCACATTGGAAACACGCAAACTCATTAATGCCATCACTTAGTTATTTTCTCTATCCTAATCATGAAAGCCTACAGTCTCAGTAACTGTTCAATAAAGCACCTTGACCTGGGGGCTACAAGGTAAAAGCACACGTCGAACTGTTTAGTTGCCGACTCAAACGCAATTAAAAGCTCAACCTGCTTCATTAAACATTTTCCCAGGCTAAGCTTAGGGGCTGTGGTCCAGCCATTACAAATCCTATAAATCGGCTTTATCACTCATAACTCGCCATTATTCACATCTATTACCCTGATATTTGGCGTTATAAGTCGGCATTTTAGTCATTACTTGGCAATTTACGTTATTAATCAGCGTTGTAGTTACTAATCAACAAACAATGTCATTTATTAAAAAGTAACGTTACAAATCAGCTTAACGGACTGTTTCACAAAAGTGAAACGTCCAAACCCTTATTATTGCCCTTTAATACAGGCAATAAAGTAGGAACATAACCGATTTACACACTATCACCTATAAAAGGTATGATCTTCTATCCTGAAAGGACATTGAATTCTCAATACTAACTTAAGCTTCGGAGTTCCTTTGCAGGTACACTCCCCCCTGTTTCTTGCTCAAAGCTCTACGTGATTGGATAACCTCTTGGAGTAAAACCTTGGATTATCATAAGGCTAAAAGGTCGGCCCCAAAGGAAACAGCTCGGCGTCGACTCCTAGAGACTGAGCTCTCTTTCCAGGTATCTATACAAGAACAGTACGAATAAATACACTGGTAAACAACGACAATCATAATCAACTCTTAAGGAAATGAAAAATTAAAGGTTTTAAAATCAAATTTAAAAAATAAATAAAATTTTTACTAGGGAATTATGTTCCTTCATTTAACTTTAATGAAGTGGATTTGAGTTAATTGAGTTATAAACTAAATATTGATCGTTTAATAAAGGTAACAAAAACAGAATTTAATTCTTTCAAAGAAATAGTCCGTTTTATATAAACTCTACAGTATGTGATTAAAAAGTTTTGGCAATAGAATCAAAGTAATATGCAATGTAGGTAAAATTTTGATTTGACTTTTAAAACTTTTTAATAATTACTGATTCGACCGTTATAAATTCGATTTCATAACTTGGTATTATGATGAATAAATCGGTTTCCTATGTTATAATTTTGGGACATATGTTATGATCAGACTCAATAGACTACATCTTAGAATAAAAATGTCCGACCATACATTATCACTCACTAAATTCTAATAACTGCTCTTCAATGCAGATGACCAACAGCAGCGTAACCGACCTATTCTACGCTACCTTTAAAGGTATGATATTTCATCTTTAAAATAGATAGAAAATTTTCAATACTAACTTAAATATCGGAGTGCCTTTGCAGGTACACTCCCCCCTTTGTTCATACTTTCTACGACTGGACATCTCCTTAGGCGGAAAGTTCGGACTTTCCCAAAGTTCACAGATCGGCGTTGAAGGAAACAACTCGGCGTCGATTCCTAGAAGTCGAGCTACCCTCAAGGTATCCATACAAGAACAATTGGCGCCCACCGTGGGGCCAAAGATATAAATCCATTTCTTTGTTCATCGGCCTCAGCATTTTCACCTTCGACCATGGCTGATCAACTCCCAACTACACCAGTCGAACTTCTTCGGATGGTAACTCAGTTGCAACAAGCCAACCAGCGCATGGCATAGGAGAATCAGTGAATGGAAAACCAAATTGCCGAGCTAACTAATGCTCAGATTGAAAACAACAACAACGATCGCCAGGAAAGAACGGAAGAAGTTGAGCATCAATCTAGTCCAACTCACGTATCCAAAACTGCTCAGAATGAAGAAGCTCAGCCAGAAAATAAAAACCCCATGCCTGACGATCCTGTTGGGCCATTCACAGCCAACGTGATGAACTTTGTGCTGCCCAGAAGGTTCACCCTGCCAACGACCTTAACCCCCTATGATGGGATGGGCGATCCAACAAAATACATCAAGAAGTTCTGATCCATCATGATAGTAAACAGTGCATCTGACAAAGTTTTATGCCAATGTTTTCCTTCTTATTTAAACGGTCCTGCACTTGATTGATTTTGTTCTTTGACTGCAGATTCTATTTCTCATTTTTAGGAACTTGCAAAACTCTTCGAGGAGCACTTCGCTGTCTCGGCCATCTACTTGCATAATTCCGATTATCTGGAAATGATCAAACAAGGTCAGAATGAGAGCCTCAAAGATTACATAACTCGATTCACAAAGGTCGTCGTGAGCATACCTGATCTCCACCCCGAAGTACATCTGCACGCCCTCAAAAGTGGGCTCTGACTAGGCAAATTTTAAGAGAACATTGCTGTCGCAAAACTCAAGACATTAGCCTAATTTTGCGTAAAAGAAAAGAGTTAGATTAATGTTAAAGAACTCCGATAAGCTCAAAAAACTGAAAAACTCCCACACAAAGACGAAGAAAAACCTCAGGAAAGTAAGAAAAATTTTAAACCTACTCCTCGATATGAATCCTATACTCAGTTCAACACCAAGCACGATGACATTATCAAAGAGATCCTAAATTCCAAGTTAATCAAGCCACTGCGAAAGGTCAGCAACTACCCAGACTCCAAGGATGCAAACAAATCAAAGTATTGTACTTTTCACTAGAAGCATGGACATACCACCGACGAGTGTGTCATCGCCAAGGACCTTTTAGAGCGACTAGCTCGACAAGGTCATCTCGACAAGTACATTGGTTGGCATATACAACGGTGTGCCCCTCCCTCTAGTGACCATAACTCGGCAACCCAGTACAGCTGGGATAAAGAGCGGCCAAGTACAAGTCATCCTGAACAACCCAAAGGTATCATTAACTGTATTTCTGGAGGTTTTGCAGGTGGAGGCACTACAAGCTCGGCAAGGAAATGTTCTTACCGAGCTATGTTGTCCATAGAAGCCAGTCAAAATCATCCTCCGACGCCTTCAGACTTTCCTCAGATGACATTTCAAGCCTCAGACTTCAATACAATGGCAACAAATTTAGATGACCTTGTTGTGATCTCCATCCAGTTAGGAGATCTCCTGGTCAAAAAAGTACTACTGGACCCGAGGAGCAGTGCCGACGTTCTTTTCTACTCGACGTTCTAGAAGATGAAATTAAGCAACAACATGCCCTAACCTTCCACTGGAGACCTAGCAGCATGATAGGATTTAAAAGTCAAACAGTATTTTTCATCGGTAGAACACCCACAGACAAATGAGTTAGTAGAGGCTGCGAATAAAGTCATCCTCCATGCCTTAAGAAAGAAACTAGACGACGCCAAAGGCCTCTGGGCCGAACTCATACCAGAAATCATATGGGGATATAATACCACCATCCATTCCACAACAAAGAAAATACCTTTTCGCCTAGTATATGGCTCTGCCACAATGATACCGGTGGAAATCTCTCAAGCTCACTCCGAACTCAATTGGCCGAACAAAGTACAGGAGATAAAGCTCGGCAAACCGATCTAGACCTCGTTGAAGAAATCCGATCTTCCTCAGCAATCACACACCGAGCTATGCAATAGCATATAGCTCGATGGTACAACTAGAAACTGCACCCAAAGTCTTTTCAAATAAAAACTTAGTGCTCAAAAGAACCGAACAGGCTAGAAAACCATCAAGCCATGGCAAGCTAGCAGCTAACGGGGAAGGCCCTTTCCGGATTATAGAAGTCATCGGCAATGGGGCTTACCGATTACAAATCCTAGATGGTAATGCTTTGCCTAATACCTGGAATGTATCATCTTTAAAGTTATATTACAAATAAAAGTCAGGGACAGGCGAGTACTCTTTTTCCTACTGCCAAGATTTTTTCCAAAACAGGTTTTGCTTGGAAAGGTTTTAACGAGGCTTGCCTACCTGCACCTTTGTAATCAAAGGTCTTTCAATATATATATGTTTCTTATTTTATCAACTTACTATTCTCACATTGAGCACCTTTCTTTTATCTCTGAATTTATACTATTATTTTGCCGACTTATATTCACAATCAAACCCGTCATAGGGGGTTACCGATCAAACAACAATTACTGATCAAACAACAATTACCGATCAAACAATAATTGCCGATCAAATCGAAAACTACCGATTAAAAAACATTTACCAATCAAATCAGACAAACCAATCTGTTAATCTATATCTGTTTTAGATATAGCAAACCAGTATCGTACAATACATCTTTCTATTATCTGCAATTTTGCAAAGCAGAAAACCAATCAGCTATCTTTCTAAATCACAATTTGTGAATCATCAAATTCATTCTAACCACTAAACTAAGGTTCAAACCTAAAATTTCAAAAGGCATCTCTGCAGCCATGCCTACTCAACAAAATTATCACAGTTATAACAAATTCCCAGCTAAATCAAAATATCTGCCAATAGCAATGCATGCAAACTTTGCATCGAAATTATGAGCATATATAACGCCCTTTCTTTTTTATTAGAAGAGGCATGTGCAAAAACAGTCAAAAGCTCACAAGGGAGCAAATCAATTCACCAACCATTACAAAATGTTTAAACCAAATTATATTCAAAAGCAAATACATAAACTACTGTTCAACATTTTCATCTCCCTGCTTGTCAGCACTATCTTCCCTGTCCTGGACTATCTTCCCTGAATCCATCTAGGAAAAGTCCACCTCAGGGGCTAGAAATTTTTCCTGAAGAGAAGCTCTTTCAAAACCTTCAAGGAAGGAATCGAGAATCTCTCTTTGCCTGTTTTTCTTCTTTTCCTTCAACTGACCTATAACCTCAATCAGACGAGCACTCATAGCAGAAAGGTCAGCCTCCTTTTTCTTCAAATCCTCCACTTCTTTTGCATAATTATCTTTCATCAACTTCAACTTCTCCTTAGTCTTGGATAACCTGGTCTCTATCTCCGAGATTTTAGCACTTTTAACCATCAATTCTTCCCACAAACTCGGATCTTCCTTTTTCTCAGCAATTTTTCAATGGATCTTTTCCCGGCTGTGCCCCAAACTCGCTGGTGCACGAAATTGTGATCTCAATGGCGCCAACAACTTGGTACGCACAATTGTAATCTCAACTCTTTTTCACAACTTCGCACAACTAACCAGCAAGTGCACTGGGTCGTCCAAGTAATAAACCTTATGTGAGTAAGGGTTGATCCCAGGGAGATTGTCGGCTTGAAGTAAGCTATGGTCATCTTGTAAATCTCAGTCAGGCGAATTCAAATGGTTATGGGTTTTTATAATTAAAAGATAAATAAACACAAAATAAAGATAGAGATACTTATGTAATTCATTGGTGGGAATTTCAGATAAGCGTATGGAGATGCGTTATTCCTTCTGAATCTCTGCTTTCCTACTATTTATTCAATCATTCATACTCCTTTCCATGGCAAGTTGTATGTTGGGGATCACCATTGTCAATGGCTACCATCCGTCCTCTCAGTGAAAATGGTTCGGCTATGGGTTACGTAGAGCTAATCATCTGTCGGTTCTCACTTGTGTTGGAATAGGATCCAGTGATCCTTTTGCGTCTGTCACTACGCCCAACAATCATGAGTTTGAAACTCATCACAGTCATCCCATCCCAGATCCTACTCGGAATACCACAGACAAGGTTTAGACTTTCTAGATCTCAAGAATACTGCCAATTGGTTCTAGCTTATACCACGAAGACTTTGATCTCAAGGAATTGAAGGCTCTGTTGTCAAGAGAGGCAATCAAAAGCATGGATTAAAAATCCAAGAGATATGCATTCAAGCTTGTTTTCACGTAGAACGGAAGTGTTTGTCAGGCACGCGTTCATAAGTTGAGAATGGTGATGAGTGTCACATAATCATCACATTCATCATATTCTTGTGTGCGAATGGATATCTTAGAACAAGAATAAGCATGAATTGAATAGAAAATAGTAGTAATTGCATTAATACTCGAAGAACAGCAGAGCTCCACACCTTAATCTATGGTGTGTAGAAATTCCACCGTTGAAAATACATAAGTGATGATGGTCCAGGCATGGCCGTGAGGCCAGCCCCCAATGTCTAAGGACTAAAAGTGATCTAAAGATGATCTAAGGATCATCCCAAAGATATGAATGGAATAGTAAAAAGTCCTATTTATACTAAACTAGTTACTAGGGTTTACAGAAATAAGTAAATGATGCAGAAATCTACTTTTGGGCCCACTTCATGTGTGCTTGGGCTGAGCATTGAAGCTTTCATATGTAGAGACTTTTCTTGGAGTTAAACGCCAATTTTTATGCCAGTTTGGGTGTTTAACTGCAGCTTCTATCCTGTTTCTAGCGTTTAACGTCAGAATAGGACAGGAAGTTGGCGTTTGAACGCCAGGTTGCGTCATCAAAACTCGAGAAAAGTATGGACTCTATATATTGCTGGAAAGCCCAGGATGTCTACTTTCCAATTCAATTGAGAGCGCACCATTTAGATTTCTGTAACTCCAAAAAATTCATTTCGAGTGCAGGGAGGTCAGAATCCAACAACATCAGCAATCCTTTTTCAACATCTGAATCAGATTTTTACTCAGGTCCCTCAATTTCAGCCAGAAAATACCTGAAATCATAGAAAAACACAAAAACTCATAGTTAAGTCCAGAAATTTGAATTTTGTTTAAAAACTAAAAAAATATACTAAAAAGTAGCTAGATCCTACTAAAAACTATCTAAAAACAATGCCAAAAAGCGTATAAATTATCCGCTCATCACAACACCAAACTTAAATTGTTGCTTGTCCCCAAGAAACTGAAAACAAAATAGAATAAAAAGAAGAGAATATACAATGAATCTCACAATATCAATGAAACTTAGTCCCAATTAGATGAGCGGAGCTAGTAACTTTTTGCTTCTGAATAGTTTTGGCATCTCACTTTATCCTTTGAAATTTAGAATGATTGGCATCTATAGGAACTCAGAATTTTCGATAGTGTTATTGATTCTCCTAGTTCAGTATGTTGATTCTTGAACGCAGCTACTTTATGAGTCTTGGCCGTTGCCCTAAGCACTTTGTTTTCCAGTATTACCACCGGATATATAAATGCCACAGACATATAACTGAGTGAACCTTTTCAGATTGTGACTTAGCTTTGCTAAAGTTCCCAATTAGAGGTGTCCAGAGTTCTTAAGCACACTCTTTTTGCTTTGAATCACGACTTTAACCACTCAGTCTCAAGCTTTTTACTTGGACCTTCATGACACAAGCACATGGTTAGGGACAGCTAGATTTAGCTGCTTAGGCCAGGATTTTATTCCTTTGGGCCTTCTTATCCACTGATGCTCAAAGCCTTGGATCCTCTTTACCCTTGCCTTTTGGTTTAAATGGCTATTGACTTTTTCTGCTTGCTTTTTGTTTTTCTTTCTTTTTTTTCGCCATTTTTTTCTTTTTTTGCAAGCTTTGTTATTCACTGCTTTTTCTTGCTTCAAGAATTAATTTCATGATTTTTCAGATTATCAATAACATTTCTCTTTGTTCATCATTCTTTCAAGAGGCAACAATTTTAACATTCATAAACTTCACTATCAAAAATATGCACTGTTCAAGCATTCATTCAGAGAACAAAAAGTATTGCCACCACATCAAAATAATTAAACTAATTTCAAGATAAAATTTAAAATCCAAGTACTTCTTGTTCTTTTGTAATTAGGCACAGTTTTTCATTTAAGAGAGGTGAATGATTCATGGAATTATTCATAGTTTTAAGGCATAGACAATAGACACTAATGATCATGTAGTAAAGACACAAACATAGACAAACATAAAGTATGAAATTTGAAAAACAGAAAAATAAGAACAAGGAAATCAAAGAACGGGTCCACCTTAGTGATGGTGGCTAGTTCTTCCTCTTGAAGATTTTATGGAGTGCTTGAGCTCCTCTATGTCTCTTCCTTGCCTTTGTTGCTCCTCCCTCGTAGCTCTTTGATCTTCTCTAATCTCATAGAGAATGATGGAGTGCTCTTGGTGCTCCACCCTTAGTTGGTCCATATTGTAACTCAAGCCTTCCAAAGAGGTGTTGAGTAGCTCCCAATAGTTGTGTGGAGGAAAATGCATCCCTTGAGGCATCTCAGGGATTTCATGAGGAATTTCCTCATGCTCTTGTTGAGGTCCATGAGTGGGCTCTCTTGTTTGCTCCATCCTTTTCTTAGTGATGGGCTTGTCCTCTTCAATGAGGATGTCTCCTTCTATGTCAATCCCAGCCAAATTGCATAGGTGACAAATGAGATGAGGAAAGGCTAACCTCACCAAAGTGGAGACTTGCCAACCACCTTGTAAAGTTCTAGAGGTATGATCTCATGAACTTCCACTTCCTCCTTAATCATGATACTATGGATCATGAACGCCAACCTTACATTTTCCAGACTGAAATCTAAGTATTTCCCCCGATCCATTGTAAGCCAATTCTTTGGATTCAGGTTCATACGTTGATCATGGTTCCTAGTGATCCATGCATAGGCATAGAACTCTTGAACTATTAAGATTCCGACTTGTTGAATGGGGTTGGTAAGAACTTCCCAACCTCTTCTTCGGATCTCATGTCGGATCTCCGGATACTCATTCTTCTTGAGTATGAAAGGAACCTTAGGGATCACTTTCTTCTTGGCCACAACCTCATAGAAGTGGTCTTGATGGACCTTTGAGATGAATCTCTCCATCTCCCATGACTCGGAGGTGGAAGCTTTTGCCTTCTCTTTCCTCTTTCTAGAGGTTTCTTTGGCCTTAGGTGCCATAAATGGTTATGGAAAAACAAAAAGCAATGCTTTTACCAGACCAAACCTAAAAGGTTTGCTCGTCCTTAAGCAAAAGAAGAAAGAAAGAAGGGGAAGAAGAGGGAAATGGAGGAGATGGAGGGAGAGATAGGTTCGGTGATGAGCGGATAATTTATACGCTTTTTGGCATTGTTTATAGGTAGTTTTTAGTAGGATCTAGCTACTTTTTGGGATGTTTTTATTAGTTTTTTTGCAAAATTCATATTTCTGGACTTTACTATGAGTTTGTGTGTTTTTCTATGATTTCAAGTATTTTCTGGATGAAATTGAGGGACCTGAGCAAAAATCTGATTCAGAGGCTGACAAATGACTACTGATGCTGTTGGATTCTGACCTCTTTACACTCGATGTAGATTTTCTAGATCTACAGAACTCCAAATGGCGCGCCCTTAATTGCGTTGGAAAATAGACATCCAGGGCTTTCCAGCAATACATAATAGTTCATACTTTTCTTGAGTTTTGACAACGCAAACTAGCGTTCAAACGCCCCTTCTCTGCCCTATTCTATAGTCAAAACGCCAGAACTGGCATAAAAGTTGGAGTTAAACGCCCAAACTGGCACCAAAGCTGGTGTTTAACTCCAAGGAAGACCTCTACACGTGAAAGCTTCAATGCTCAGCTCAAGCACACACCAAGTGGGCCCGAAAGTGGATTTCTGCATCGTTTTCCTATTTCTGTAAACCCTAGTAGCTAGTTTCATTATAAATAAAACTTTTGACTATTGTACTGGGGGTCTTTTTCCCTATTTTCAAATTCATATTTTCATATTTGGGGAGGCTGGCCATTCAGCCATGCCTGGACCTCCAGACCACTTATGTATTTTCAACGGTGGAATTTCTACACACCATAGATTAAGGGTGTGGAGCTCTGCTGTTCCTCGAGTATTAATGCAATTATTACTGTTTTCTATTCAATTCATGCTTATTCTTATTCTAAGATATTTGATGCACTTCAACATGATGAATGTGATGATTCGTGACACTCATCACTATTCTCAACCTATGAACGTGTGCCTGACAACCACTTCTATTCTACCTTAGATCGAGCGTGTATCTCTTAGCCTCCATTCCAAAAGATTGGAGTCTTCATGGTATAAGCTAGAATTATTGGTGGCTATTCCTGAGATCCGGAAAGTCTAAACCTTGTCTGTGGTATTCCGAGTAGGATCTGGGAAGGGATGACTATGACGAGCTTCAAACTCGTGAGTGTTGGGCGTAGTGACAGACGCAAAAGGATCACTGGATTCTATTCCAACATGATCGAGAACTGACAGATGATTAGCCGTGTGGTGACAGTGCATTTGGACCATTTTCACTGAGAGGATGGGAGGTAGCCATTGAGACCGGTGAAACCCAACATACAACTTGCCAGGGAAAGGAGTATGAAGGATTGGATGAAGGCAGTAGGAAAGTAGAGATTCAACAGGAACAAAACATCTCTATGCACTTATCTAAAATTCTCACCAATAAATTACATAAGTATCTCTATATTTACTTTATGTTTTATTTATCTTTTAATTATGAAAACTCCATAACCCATTTGAATCCTCCTGACTGAGATTTACAAGGTGACCATAGCTTGCTTCAAGCCGACAATCTCCGTGGGATCGACCCTTACTCACGTAAGATTTATTACTTGGACGACCCAGTGCACCTTTTTGGTTAGTTGTGCGAAGTTGTGAAAAAGAAGTGAGCTTACAATTCTGCGACCAAGTTTTTGGCGCCATTGTGTATCACAATTTCGTGCATCAAGTTTTTGGCACCGTTGCCGGGGATTGTTCGAGTTTGGACAACTGACGGTTCATCTTATTGCTCAGATTAGGTAATTTTCTTCGTGTTTTAACCATTATTTTATTTTCAAAAAGTTTTCAAAAAAAACCTTTCAAAAATGTTCTTCTTTTTTTCGTTATTCCAAATATAATTTTCGAAAAATCCAAAAAAAATTTATAAAATCATAAAAACTCAAAAATATTTCATGATTCTTGTTTGAATCTAGGGCCAAATTTTAAGTTTGGTGTCAATTGCATGATTTTAATTATCTTGCAATTTTCGAAACACATGCATTGTGTTCTTGATGATCTTCAAGTCGTTCTTGATGAATTGCCTTGTTTGATCTTCCTGATTTATTGATTTGCACTGCATGATGTTCTACATATGCATTCTTGCATTCATATGGCCCAAACATGAGAAAGTTCTAAGTTTGGTGTCCTCCATGTTTTCTTTAAGAAAACTGAGTTCTTGATGTTCATCTTGACGTTCATAATGTTCGTGCATATATCTTGTGTTTTGATCTAAGAATCATATGTTTTGACTCATTTTGTTGTTTTTCAAAATTGAAAACATATCTTCTTGAATAAAGGATTTAGCAAAATGAAGATCCAAGAACATAAAGCAGAGGAATTACAGAGAAAAAATTGGGCGTTCAAAATGCCCAGTGAAGAAGGAAAATTGGCATTTAAATGCCAGCCAGGGTACCTGGCTGGGCGTTTAAATGCCCAAACCATGCAGCAATTGGGCGTTAAACGCCCAAAACATGCAGCTCCTGGGCGTTTAATGCCAGGATGACACAAGGATAGGAATTTTGTTTTAAAATCAAATCTTTTTCAAATCTTCATAATTTTTCAAAATCAAATCTTTTTAAATCAAATATTTTCAATCATATCTTTTTCAAAATCATACCTTTTCAAACATATCTTTTTCAAAAATCAAATCTTTTTAATTTTCTTTTTAAATCTTTTTCAAAATAAATTTCAATCATATCTTTTCAAACATATCTTTTTCAAATCATATCTTTTTTCAAAATCAATTTCAAAATCTTTTCTAACTTCTTATCTTTTCAAAATTGATTTTCAAATCTTTTTCAACTAACTAATTGACTTTTTGTTTGTTTTACTATTTCTAATCTTTTTCAAAACCACAACTAATTTTTCAAAAATTTATTTTAAATTTTATTCTTTTTATTTTTGAAAATTCTTCCCCCCTCTCTTATCTTCTTCTATTTAAACACTAACATTCCTCCTCCATTGTCAATTCAAACTCCATCTCTCTTTGTGTGTTCGAATTCTTCCTTACTTACATCATCATTCTATTATTATTTTCCTCTAACATCTCAAGGAATCTCTATACTGTGACATAGAGGATTTCATATTTTCTTTGTTTTCTTCTCTTTTATTTGAGTAGGAACAAAGATAAAGGCATACTTGTTGAAGCTGATCCTGAACCTGAAAGGACTCTAAAGAGGAAGCTAAGAGCAGCTAAAGCACAAAACTCTGAAGAGGACCTCACTGAAATTTTCAAAAAGGAAGCAGCAAAAGAAACAATTATGGCCAAACCAAACAATAATGCACGAAAGATGCTTGGTGATTTTACTACACATACTTCCAACTTTTATGGAAGAAGCATCTCAATCCCTGCCATAGGAGCAAACAATTTTGAGCTAAAGCCTAAATTAGTTTCTCTACTGCAATAGAACTGCAGGTTTCATGGACTTCCAACAGAAGACCCTTATCAGTTCTTAACTGAGTTCTTGTAGATCTATGATACTGTTAAGACCAAGAGAGTTGATCCTAAAGTCTACAAGCTTATGCTTTTTCCTTTTGCTGCAAGAGACAGAGCTAGAACATGGTTGGACTCACAACCCAGAGATAGCCTGGACTCTTGGGATAAGCTGGTCACGACTTTCTTAGCCAAGTTCTTTCCTTCTCAAAAGCTAAGCAAGCTTAGAGTGGATGTTCAAACCTTCAGACAAAAAGATGATGAGTCCCTCTATGAAGCTTGGGAAAGATACAAACAGCTGACATGCTTTCAGAATGGACCACATTAGATATATTCTATGATGGTCTGTCTGAATTTTCTAAGATGTCACTGGACCACTCTGCAGGTGAATCCATTCATCTAAAGAAAACACCTGCAAAAGCTCAGGAACTTATTGAATTGGTTGCAAATAACCAGTTCATGTATGCCTCTAAGAGGAATCCTGTGAGTAATGGGACGCCTCAAAGGAGAGAAGTTCTTGAAATTGATGCTCTGAATGCCATACTGGCTCAAAACAAAATATTGACCCAACAAGTCAATATGATCTCTCAGAGTCTGAATGGATTGCAAAATATATCCAACAGTACTAAAGAAGCATCTTCTGAAGAAGAAGCTTATGATCCTGAGAACCCTGCAATGGCAGAGGTGAATTACATGGGTGAAGCCTTTGGCAACACCTATAATCCTTCATGGAAAAATCATCCAAATTTTTCATGGAAGGATCAACAGAAGCAAGGCTTCAATAATAATAATGGTGGAAGAAACAGGTTTAGCAATAGCAAACCTTTCCCATCATCATCTCAGCAACAGACAGAGCATAGCAGAATCCTTCTAGCTTAGCAAACATAGTCTCTGATCTATCTAAGGCCACTCTTAGTTTCATGACTAAAATAAGATCCTCCATTAGAAATTTAGAGGCATAAGTGGGCCAGCTGAGTAAAAAGGTTACTTAAACTCCTCCTAGCATTCTCCCAAGCAATATAGAAAAGAATCTCAAAGGAGAGTGCAAGGCCATTGACATAATCAACATGGCCGAAACCTTAGAGGAGGAGGGGGACGTGAATCCTAATGAGGAAGACCTCAGGGAACGTCCAATGGTCAGTCCGGAATCCCCTAATGAGGAACCAAAGGAATCTGAGGCTCATATAAAGACCATAGAGATTCCCTTGGACCTCCTTTTACCATTCATGAGCTTTGATGACTATTCATCTTCTGAAGAGGATGAAGACATTGTTGAAGGGCAAGTTACCCAATATTTAGGAGCAATCATGAAGCTGAATGCCAAGCTGTTTGGTAATGAGACTTGGGAGGAAGAGCCTCCCTTGCTCACCAATGAACTGAATACATTGGTTCAGCAAAATTTACCTCAAAAGAAACAGGATCCTGGTAAATTCTTAATACTCTGTACCATAGGCACCATGACCTTTGAAAAAGCTCTGTGTGACCTGGGGTCAGGGATAAACATGATGCATCTCTCTGTAATGGAGAGACTGGGAATCTATGAGGTACAGGCTGCCAAATTCTCATTAGAGATGGCAGATAAATCTATGAAAAAGGCTTATGGACTAGTAGAGGACGTGCTAGTGAAGGTGGAAGGCCTTTACTTCCCTGCTGATTTCATAATCCTAGACACAAGAAGGGATGAGGATGAATCCATCATTCTTGGAAGGCCCTTTCTAGCCACAGCAAGAGCTGTGATTGATGTTGATAGAGGAGAGTTGATCCTTCATGTGAATGAAGAATGCCTTGTAGTAAAGACTCAAGGTTCTCTATCTGTAACCATGGAGAGTAAGCATGAAGAGCTTCTCCCAATACAGAGTCAAACAGAGCCCCCACATTCAAACTCTAAGTTTGGTGTTGGGAGGCCACAACCAAACTCTAAGTTTGGTGTTGAGAGATCTTAGCCATACTCTGATCATCTGTGAGGCTCCATGAGAGCTCACTGTCAAGTTATTGACATTAAAGAAGCACTTATTGGGAGGCAACCCAATTTTACTTTAATTTTATCTATATTAATTTGCTTTCTTTTAGGCTGATGATCAAGTGAAGTCACAAAAACAATTACAAAAATAAAGAAAAAAATCAAAAACAGCATTGAAAACAGCACACCCTAGAGGAAGGACTTACTCGCATTTAAACGCCAGTAAGGGTAGCAAAATGGGCGTTTAAACGCCCAATCTGGCACCTTTCTGGGCATTTAAATGCAAGAATAGGGCACCAGACTGGTGTTTAAATGCCAGAATAGGGCAACAAACTGGCGTTTAGACGCCAGAACAGGAAGGAAAGCTGGCGTTTAAATGCCAGAACAGGGCAGCAAACTGGCGTTTAAACGCCAGAATTGCACTCTAAGGCATTATGAACGCCCAATTGGAGCAGGGAAGAGAATTTCTTGACCCCTCAGGATCTGTAGACCCCACAGGATCCCCACCAAACTCAACTCACTCTCTCTCCTCTTCACACCTTTTTACAACACTCTTCCCCAAAAAACCCCCACCCACCTTCAAAATTCAAAACCATTTCCCTCCCAAACCCACCCAATACTTTTAGCCACTACACCCCCTTTTTCCCTATAAATAACCTCTCTCACTTCTTCATTTTCAAACAACACACCCACACTCTTCTACCCTTGGCTGAACCCTATACACCCTCCATCTCCTCCATTTTCTTCTTCTTTTACATCTTTCTTTCTTCTTTTACTTGGGACGAGTAAGTATTTTAAGTTTGGTGTGGTAAAAGTATTGCTTTTTATTTTTTCATAACCATTTATGGCACCTAAGGCCAGAGAAAACTTTGAAAAGAAGAAAGGGAAGGCAATTGCTTCTACCTCTGAGTCATGGGAGATGGAGAGATTCATCTCACAAGCCCATCACTAAAAAGGAGATGGAGCAAACTAGAGAGCCCATTCATGGCACTCAACAAGAGCATGAGGAAGTCCTTCATCAAGAAATCCCTGATATGCCTCAAGGGATGCAATTTCCTCCACACAATAATTGGGAGCAACTCAACACTTCTTTGGAAAGCTTGAGTTACCACATAGACCAATTAAGGGTGGAACACCAAGAGCACTCCATCATTCTCCATGAGATTAGAGAAGATCAAAGAGCTATGAGGGATGAGCAACAAAGGCAAGGAAGAGAAATAAAGGAGCTCAAGAGCACTATTGGTTCTTCAAGAGGAGGAAGACGCCACCCTCACTAAGGTGGACTTATTCCTTAATCTCCTTGTCTATTTATTTTCTGTTTTTCGGCTTTATGCTGTATGTTCTATCTATGTTTGTGTCTTCACTACATGATCATTAGTGTCTAGTGTCTATGTCTTAAAGCTATGAATAACTCCATGAATCATTCACCTCTCTTATATGAAAAATGTCCTTAATTACAAAAGAACAAGAAGTACTTGGATTTCAAATTTTATCTTGAAACTAGTTTAATTATTTTGTTGTGGTGGCAATACTTTTTGTTTTCTGAATGAATGCTTGAACAGTGCATATTTTTTATCTTGTTGTTTAAGAATGTTAAAGTTTTTGGCTCTTAAAAGAATGATGAACAAAGAGAAATGTTATTGATAATCTGAAAAATCATGAAATTGATTCTTGAAGTGAGAAAAAGCAGTGAAAAAAAAGGCGAAAAAAAAGAGAAAGAAAGAAAAAGAAAAAGCAAGCAGAAAAAGCAAATAGCCCTTTAAACCAAAAGGCAAGGGTAAAAATGATCCAAGACTTTGAGCATTAATGGATAGGAGGGCCCAAGGAAATAAAATCCAGGCCTAAGCAGTTAAATTAAGCTGTCTCTAACCATGTGCTTGTGGCATGTAGGTCCAAGTGAAAAGCTTGAGACTGAGTGGTTAAAGTCGTGATTCAAAGCAAAAGAGTGTGCCTAAGAACGCTGGACACCTCTAATTGGGGACTTTAGCAAAGCTGAGTCACAATCTGAAAAGGTTCACCCAGTTATATGTCTGTGGAATTTATGTATCTGGTGGTAATATTGGAAAACAAAGTGCTTAGGGTCACGGCCAACACTCATAAAGTAGCTGTGTTAAAAAATCAACGCACTGAACTAGGAGAATCAATAACACTATCTAAAATTCTGAGTTCCTATAGATGCCAATCATTCTGAATTTCAAAGGAGAAAGTGAGATGCCAAAACTGTTCAAAAGCAAAAAGCTACAAGCCCCGCTCACTAATTAGGACTAAGTTTCATTGATACTATGGGATTCATTGTATATTCTCTTCTTTTTATCCTATTTTGTTTTCAGTTGCTTAGGGACAAGCAACAATTTAAGTTTGGTGTTGTGATGAGCGGATAATTTATACGCTTTTTGGCATTATTTTTAGGTAGTTTTTAGTAGGATCTAGTTACTTTTTGGGATGTTTTTATTAGTTTTTATGCAAAATTCATATTTCTGGACTTTACTATAAGTTTCTGTGTTTTTCTGTGATTTCAGGTATTTTCTGGATGAAATTGAGGGACTTGAGCAAAAATCTGATTCAGAGGCTGACAAAGGACTACTGATGTTGTTGGATTCTGATCTCTCTGCACTCGAAGTAAATTTTCTGGAGCTACGGAATTCCAAATGGCGCACTCTTAATTGCGTTGGAAAGCAGACATCCAGGGCTTTCCAGCAATATATAATAGTCCATACTTTGCTCAAGTTTTGATGACACAAATTGGCGTTCAAACGCGCCTTCTCTACCCTATTTTAAAGTCAAAACTCCAGAACTGGCATAAAAGTTGGAGTTAAACGCTCAAACTGGCACCAAAGCTAGTGTTTAACTCCAAGGAAGACCTCTACACGTGAAAGCTTCAATGCTCAGCCCAAGCACACACCAAGTGGGCACGAAAGTGAATTTCTGCATCGTTTACCTATTTCTGTAAACCCTATTAGCTAGTTTCATTATAAATAAAACTTTTGACTATTGTACTGGTGGTCTTTTTCCCTATTTTCGAATTCATATTTTCATATTTGGGGAGGCTGGCCATTCGGCCATGCCTGGACCTCCAGACCACTTATGTATTTTCAACGGTTAAGTTTCTACACACCATAGATTAAGGGTGTGGAGCTCTGCTGTTCCTCGAGTATTAATAGAATTACTACAGTTTTCTATTCAATTCATGCTTATTCTTAATCTAAGATATTTACTGCACTTCAACATGATGAATGTGATGATTCGTGACACTCATCACTATTCTTCGTGGTGTAAGCTAGAATTATTGGCGGCAATTCCTGAGATCCGGAAAGTCTAAACCTTGTCTGTGGTATTCCGAGTACGATCTGGGAAGGGATGACTGTGACGAGCTTCAAACTCATGAGTGTTGGGCGTAGTGACAGACGCAAAAGGATCACTAGATTCTATTCCAACATGATCGAGAACCGACAGATTATTAGCCGTGCAGTGACAGCGCATTTGGACCATTTTCACTGAGAGGATGGGAGGTAGCCATTGACGCCGGTAAAACCCAACATATAGCTTGCCATGGAAAGGAGTATGAAGGATTGGATGAAGGCAGTAGGAAAGCAAAGATTCAACAGGAACAAAGCATCTCTATGCACTTATATGAAATTCTCACCAATGAATTACATAAGTATCTCTATCTTTACTTTATGTTTTATTTATATTTTAATTATGAAAACTCCATAACCCATTTGAATCCGCCTGACTAAGATTTTCAAGGTGATCATAGCTTGCTTCAAGCCAAAAATCTCCTTTGGATCGACCCTTACTCACGTAAGGTTTATTACTTGGACGACCCAGTGCACATGCTGGTTAGTTGTGCGAAGTTGTGAAAAAGAAGTGAGCTTACAATTGTGCGACCAAGTTGTTGGTGTATCACAATTTTGTGTACCATTCAGCCAAGGGGATAGGAGAGGGTTTGTGATGTGTGAAAATAAAGGAGTGAAGAGGCCTATTTATAGGGAAAGAGAGGGAGAGTGGCCGAATGGAATTGGGTGGGTTTGAGAGGGAAAAGTGTTTGAATTTGAAAGTGAGGTTGGTGGGTTTTTTGGGGAAGAGGTATGGAGGTGATTGGTGAAGAGAATATAGGTGAGTGGTGTTTTGGGTAGAGTGTTATAGAGATGTGTGAGGGGGAGAGAGAGAGAGGTGGGGTAGGTGGAGATCCTGTGGGGTCCACAGATCCTAAGGGGCCAAGGACTTCTCATCCCTGCTCCATTTAGGTGTGTAAAAATGCCCTTATTGTGCAATCCTGGCATTTAACACTAGACTGCTGCTTGTTTCTGGCGTTAAACGCCAGCTTTTATACCTGTCCTGGTGTTTAACGCCAGGTTGGTGCATTGTTTTGGTGTTAAACACCAGTCTTGTGCCCATTTCTGGCGTTAAAAGCCCAGAATGGTGCCAGACTAGGCGTTTAACGCCCATCCTGCTACCCTTACTGGCGTTTAAACGCCAGTAAGTTTTTTCTCTAGGGTGTACTATTTTTAATGCTGTTTTTGATTTTGCTTTGATTTTTGCAGTTGTTTTTGTGACTCCACATGATCATCAACCTAAAGAAAACATTAAATAACATAGATAAATAAAAATGGGGTTGCCTCCCAATAAGCGCTTCTTTAATGTTAATAGCTTGACAATGGGCTCTCATGGAGCCTCACAGATAATCAGAGCATGGTTGTGGCCTCTCAACACCAAACTTAGAGTTTGGTTGTGCCCTCCCAACACCAAACTTAGAGTTTGAATGTGGGGACTTTGTTTGACTCTGTATTGAGAGAAGCTTTTCATGCTTCCTCTCCATGTGTACAGAAGGAGAACCTTGAGTCTTGAACATAAGGTAGTGCTCATTTAATTGAAGGACCAACTCTCCTCTGTCAACATCAATCACAGCTTTTGCTGTGGCTAGGAAAGGTCTGCCAAGGATGATGTATTCATCCTCATCTTTCCTAGTGTCTAGGATTATGAAATCAACAGGGATGTAAAGGCCTTCAACCATCACTAGCACGTCCTCTACTAGTCCGTAAGCCTGTTTCATTGATTTGTCTTCCATCTCTAGTGAGATTCTTGCACCTTGAACCTCAAAGATTCCCAGTTTCTCTATTACAGAGAGTGGCATAAGGTTTATGCCTGACCTCAGGTCACACAGAGCCTTCTCAAAGGTCATGGTGCCTATGGTACAAGGTATTAAGAACCTTTCGGGATCCTCTTTCTTTTGAGGTAATGTCTGCCTAATCAAGTTATTCAGTTCATTGGTGAGCAAGGGGGGCTCATCCACCCAAGTCTTATTACCAAATAACTTGGCATTCAGCTTCATGATTACTCCAATGTACTTAACAACTTGCTCTTCAGTAATATCTTCATCCTCTTCAGAGGAGGAATAGTCATCAGAGCTCATGAATGGCAGAAGTAGGTTCAATGAAATCTCTATGGTCTCTAGATGAGCCTCAGATTCAGTAGGTTCCTCAATTGGGAACTCTTTTTTGTCCAAAGGACGTCCCATGAGGTTTTCCTCACTGGGATTCATGTCTTCCTCCTCCTCTCTAGGTTCGGCCACACCAAGTAAGGTTATGGCCTTGCACTCTCTTTTTGGATTCTCTTCTATATTGCTTGGGAGAGTACTAGGAGGATTTTCAGTGACTCTTTTACTCAGCTGGCCCACTTATGCCTCCAAATTTCTAATGGAGGACTTTGTTTCAATCATAAAACTTAGAGTGGCCTTAGATAGATCAGAGACTATATTTGCTAAGCTAGAAGGGCTCTGCTCAGAATTCTTTATCTGTTGCTGAGAGGATGATGAAAAAGGCTTGCCATTGCTAAACCTGTTTCTTCCACCATTATTATTGTTAAAGCCTTGTTGAGGCTTTTGTTGATCCTTCCATGAGAAATTTGGATGATTTCTCCATGAAGGATTATAGGTGTTTCCATAGGGTTCACCCATGTAATTCACCTCTGCCATTGCAGGGTTCTGAAGATCATAAGCTTCTTCTTCAGAAGATGCTTCTTTAGTACTGTTGGATGCATTTTACAAACCATTCAAACTTTGAGAAATCATATTGACTTACTGAGTCAATATTTTGTTCTGAGCCAATATGGCATTGAGAGTATCAATTTCAGGAACTCCCTTCCTCTGAGGTGTCCCATTATTCACAGGATTCATTTCAGAGGTGTACATGAACTGGTTATTTGCAACCATTTCAATGAGTTCCTGAGCTTCTGCAGGCGTTTTCTTCAGGTGAATAGATCTACCTGCAGAATAGTCTAATGACATCTTAGACAATTCAGACAGACCATCATAGAATATACCCATTCTGAAAGCATGTTAGAAGGACATTTTTTGGTCAGTTGCTTGTATCTTTCCTAAGCTTCATAGAGGGATTCACCTTCTTTCTGACTGAAGGTTTGAACATCCACTCTAAGCTTGCTCAGTTTTTGAGGAGGAAAGAATTTGGCTAAGAAAGCCGTGACCAGCTTATCCCAAGAGTTCAGGCTATCTCTAGGTTGAGAGTGCAACCATACTCTAGCTCTGTCTCTTACAGCAAAAGGGAAAAAATATAAGCTTGTAGACCTCGGGATCAACTCCGTTGGTCTTAACAGTATCACAGATCTGCAAGAATTTAGTTAAGAACTGAAAAGGACCTTCTGATGGAAGTCCATGAAACTTGCAATTCTGTTGCATCAGAGAAACTAATTGAGGCTTAAGCTCAAAATTGTTTGCTCCAATGGCAGGGATTGAGATGCTTCTTCCATGAAAATTGGAATTTGGTGCAGTGAAGTTACCAAGCATCTTCCCTGCGTTGTTGTCGGGTTTGGCCATTACTTCTTTTTCGAGATTCTCTGTAAGGTTTTCTCTGGATTGTTGTGCTTTAGCTTCTCTTAACTTCTTTTTCAGAGTCCTTTCAGGTTCAGGGTCAGCTTCAACAAGAATGTTCTTGTCGTTGCTCCTTCTCATATGAAAAAGAAGAGAACAAAAAAGAAGAGGAATCCTCTATGTCACAGTATAAATATTCCTTTATGTGAGTAGAAGAAGAGAAGAATAGAAGAAGAAAAATTCAAACACGGAGAGAAGAGAAGAGGGTTCAAATTATGAGAAGAAGAGAAGAGTGTTAGTGATTAAATAAATAAATAGAAGAAGATGAGAGGAAGAGAATTCGAATTTTAATTTTAAGAAAAGAAAATTATTTTTTTTGTTTTTATTTTATTTTAAAGTTAAAATTCAAATTTATAGAAAGGAATAAAATTAAAATTTAAAACAATTAGTTAAATAAAAAGATTTTTGAAAAAGAGGAAGGTGATTTTAAAAAATTAGAGAGAGAAAAGTAGCTAGGTGGTTTTGAAAAAGATAAGAAATAGTAAAACAAACTAAAAGTCAATTAGCTAATTGAAAAAGATTTCAAAATCAATTTTGAAAAGATAAGAAGTTAGAAAAGATTTTGAAATTAAAGCTTGAAAAAGATTTGATTTGAAAAAGATATGATTAAAAAGATATAATTGAAATTTATTTTGAAAAAGATTTGAAAAAGAAATTTTAAAAAGATTTGATTTTGAAAATTGAGGTTAATGACTTGACTAACAAGAAACTAAAAGATATGATTCTAGAATTTAAAGGTTAAACCTTTCTTAACAAGAAAGTAACAAACTTGAAATTTTTTGAATCAATCACATTAATTGTTGGTAAAGTTTTTGAAAAGTTGAAATGAAATTAAGAAAAAGATTTTTGAAAAACAATTTTTAAAATTTTCGAAAAACATGAAAGACAAGATGAAAAATGTTTGATTTTTGAAAAAGTTTTGAAAAGATAGGATTTTTGAAATTGAAATATTGACTTAACTAACAAGAAACAACTTATTTTAAAATTTTTTTGACTAAGTCAACCCAAAGATTTCGAAATTTATGAGAGAAATAAGGGAAAGATATTTTTTTTATTTTTTGAATTTTTAATGAGGAGAGAGAAAAACACAAAAATGACTCAAAACATGAAAATTTTGGATCAAAACCAGTGATGCATGCAAGAACACTATGAATGTAAAGATGAACACCAAGAACACTTTGAAGATCATGATGAATATCAAGAACTTATTTTTGAAAAATTTTCAAGAAAGGAAAAACATGCAAGACACCAAACTTAGAGATTTTTCATGTTTAGACACTATGAATTCAAAAATGCATATGAAAAACAACGAAAGACACAAAACAAGAAAATATAAAGATCAAACAAGAAGACTTACCAAGAACAACTTGAAGATCATGAAGAACACCATGCATGAATTTTCGAAATTTTTTTTTTGAAAAATTAAAACATGCAAATAACACCAAACTTAAAAATTGACTTTAGACTCAAACAAGAAATACAAAATATTTTTGATTTTATGATTTTATAAATTTTTTTTTGGATTTTTCGAAAATTAGTTTGGAAAAACGAAAAAGAAGAAAAGATTTTTGAAAACTTTTTGAAAATAAAATCAAGGTTGAAACAAGAACAAAATTACCTAATCTAAGCAACAAAATGAACCGTCAGTTGTCAAAACTCGAACAATCCCCGGCAACGACGCCAAAAACATGGTGCACGAAATTGTGATCTCAATGGCACCAACAACTTGGTACGCACAATTGTAATCTCAACTCTTTTTCACAACTTCGCACAACTAACTAGCAAGTGCACTGGGTCGTCCAAGTAATAAACCTTACATGAGTAAGGGTCGATCCCACGGAGATTGTCGGCTTGAAGCAAGCTATGGTCATCTTGTAAATCTCAGTCAGGCGGATTCAAATGGTTTTGGAGTTTTAATAATTTGAAAGATAAATAAACATAAAATAAAGATAGAGATACTTATGTAACTCATTGGTGGGAATTTCAGATAAGCGTATGGAGATGCGTTATTCCTTCTGAATCTCTGCTTTCCTACTGTCTTCATTCAATCATTCATACTCCTATCCATGGCAAGCTGTATGTTGGGGATCACCGTTGTCAATGGCTATCGTTCATCCTCTCAGTGAAAATGGTCCGGCTACGGGTTACGTAGGGCTAATCATCTATCGGTTCTCACTTGTGTTGGAATAGGATCCAGTAATCCTTTTGTGTTTGTCACTACACCCAACAGTCATGAGTTTTAAGCTCGTCACAGTCATCCCATCCCAGATCCTACTCGAAATACCACAGACAAGGTTTAGATTTTCTGGATCTCAAGAATGCTACCAATTGCTTCTAGCTTATACCACGAAGACTCTGATCTCAAGGAATTGAAGGCTCTATTGTCAGGAGAGGCAATCAAATGCATGGATCAGGAATCCAAGAGATATGCATTCACGCTTGTTTTCATGTAGAACGGAAGTGTTTGTCAGGCACGCGTTAATAAGTTGAGAATGGTGATGAGTGTCACATAATCATCACATTCATCATGTTCTTGTGTGCGAATGGATATCTTAGAACAAGAATAAGCATGAATTGAATAGAAAACAGTAGTAATTGCATTAATACTCGAGGAACATCAGAGCTCCACACCTTAATCTATGGTGTGTAGAAACTCCACCGTTGAAAATATATAAGTGATGATGGTCCAGGAATGGCCGTGAGGCCAGCCCCCATTGTCTAAGGACTAAAAATGATCCAAAGATGATATAAGGATCATCCCAAATATATGAATACAATAGTAAAAAAGTCCTATTTATACTAAACTAGTTATTAGGGTTTACAGAAATAAGTAAATGATGCAGAAATCCACTTTCAAGCCCACTTGGTGTGTGCTTGGGCTGAGCATTAAAGCTTTCATGTGTAGAGACTTTTTCTTGTAGTTAAACGCCAGTTTTCATGCCAGTTTTGGCGTTTAACTGCAGCTTCTATCCTGTTTCTGGCGTTTAACGCCAAAATAGGACAAGAAGTTGGCATTTGAACGCCAGTTTGCGTCGTCAAAACTCGAGTAAAGTACGGACTATTATATATTGCTGGAAAGCCCAGGATGTCTACTTGCCAACGCAATTGAGAGCGCGCTATTTGAATTTATGTAGCTCCAAAAATTCCATTTCGAGTGCAGGGAGTTCAGAATCCAACAGCATCAGCAGTCATTTTTCAGCCCCTGAATCAGATTTTTGCTCAGGTCCCTCAATTTCAGCCAGAAAATACCTGAAATCACATAAAAATACACAAACTCATAGTAAAGTCCAGAAATGTGAATTTTGCTTAAAAACTAATAAAAATATACTAAAAAGTAGCTAGATCCTACTAAAAATTATCTAAAAACAATGCCAAAAAGCGTATAAATTATCCGCTCATCACTCGCCAGTCGAAGACTAACCACCTTCAACATAAACACCATAACAAATATGTACTTATATATGTGTCAATATATGAAACACAATGAGAAATGAAAATACCTACATATACTAATCAATGGCGACATCACCAACCTTGTCTGCCAAAGTTACATCCGCCGGCGTTTGACAAACCTCGTCGGCAACGACCATGTAGGGAAAATCCCTCCCCCAGAGCAACAAGCCATCACTTTGATCAGCAACAACATGTAACTTCCTTTGGTTTTCCAAAAACCCTCGAATTTCTTCCACTGGCACTTCCTCCCCATCATCCTCGGATCCCTCCGACAACTCCTCCACCTCAGTTTTTCTCTTCTTCAGAACCACTTTCCTCCGGCTCGATTTAGGTTGGTTCACCTTGCCCGCTTCAGTAGTTTTTTCAGCTTTAGAAGTTGAACCCTCCTTATCCAGGTTTTTACTTTTTACCCTAGTGGTGCACAAAAATTACACTCACACTATGTAATTCCGCACAACTAACCAGCAAGTGCACTGGGTCGTCCAAGTAATACCTTACGTGAGTAAGGGTCGATCCCACGGAGATTGCCGTCTTGAAGCAAGCTATGGTTATGTTATTATTCTTAGTCAGGATATCAATAGGGTTCTTAGTTTTAATTGTGAAAAGTGAAAGAGCATGAAAGGAATATTTGTTACGCAGTAATGGAGAATGGGTTGGAGTTTTGGAGATACTCTGTCCTTTGAATTTCTACTTTTCTACTGTCTTCTTGTTCACGCATGCAGGTCTCCTTCCATGGCAAGCTGTATGTTGGTGGATCACCGTTGTCACTGGCTACCAGCCGCCCTCTCAGTGAAAAGGGTCCATGTACATGGCTAATCATCTGTTAGTTCTCACTTGTGTTGGAATAGGATCCAGTGATCCTTTTGCGTCTGTCACTACGCCCAACGTTTGTGAGTTTGAAGCTCGTCACAGACATCCCCTCCGAGATCTACTCGAAATACCAAAAATAAGGTTTAGACTTTCCAGATCTCAGGAATGCTGCCAATTGGTTCTAGCTTATACCACGAAGACTCTAGACTCATGGATTGAACGCTCTATTGTCAAGAGAGGCAGTCAAACTTGTGAGTAAGTGATGAGCGAATAATTTATACGCTTTTTGGCATTGTTTTTAGTATGTTTTTAGTATGTTTTAGTTAGTTTTTAGTATATTTTTATTAGTTTTTAGTTAAAATTCACTTTTCTGGACTTTACTATGAGTTTGTGTGTTTTTCTGGCTGAAATTGAGGGACTTGAGCAAAAATCTGATTCAGAGACTGAAAAGGACTGCAGATGCTGTTGGATTCTGACCTCCCTGCACTCGAAGTGGATTTTCTGGAGCTACAGAAGCCCAATTGGCGCGCTCTCAACGGTGTTGGAAATTAGACATCCTGGGCTTTCCAGCAATGTATAATAGTCTATACTTTGCTCAAGATTTGATGGCCCAAACCGGCGTTCCAAATCAGCTCAAGAATGCCCGGCGTTAAACGCCGGAACTGGCACAAGAATGGGAGTTAAACGCCCAAATTGGCACAAAAGCTGGCGTTTAACTCGAAGAAAAGTCTCTACACGAAAATGCTTCAATGCTCAGCCCAAGCACACCAAGTAGGCCCGGAAGATTTTTCTGTCATTTACTCATTTCTGTAAACCTAGGCTACTAGTTCTCTACAAATAGGACCTTTGCTATTGTATTTTCATCTCTGGATCTTAGATCTTTAGATATTTGAATTTTGATCACGTATTGGGAGGCTGGCCATTCGGCCATGCCTAGACCTTATTCTTATGTATTTTCAACGGTGGAGTTTCTACACACCATAGATTAAGGTGTGGAGCTCTGCTGTACCTCGAGTATTAATGCAATTACTATTGTTCTTCTATTCAATTCAGCTTGTTCTTATTCCAAGATATTCATTCGCACTCAAGAACTTGATGAATGTGATTATGTGACGCTCTCATCATCTCACTTATGAACGCGTGCCTGACAACCACTCCCGTTCTACAAGCAAACAAGGCTTGAATGTTTATCTCTTGGATTCCTTAACCAGAATCTTCATGGTATAAGCTAGAATTGATGGCGGTATTCAAGAGAATTCGGAAGGTCTAAACCTTGTCTGTGGTATTCTGAGTAGGATTCAATGATTGAATGACTGTGACGAGCTTCAAACTCCTGAAGGCTGGGCGTTAGTGACAGACGCAAAGGAATCAATGGATTCTATTCCAACCTGATTGAGAACCGACAGATGATTAGCCATGCCGTGACAGGGTGCGTTGAACATTTTCACTGAGAGGACGGGACTGTAGCCACTAACAACGGTGATGCCCAACATACAGCTTGCCATGGAAAGGAGTAAGAAGGATTGGATGAAGACAGTAGGAAAGCAGAAAGACGGAAGGGACAAAGCATCTCCATACGCTTATCTGAAATTCTCACCAATGAATTACATAAGTATCTTTATCCTTGTTTTATGCTTTATTCATATATCATTCATAACCATTTGAATCTGCCTGACTAAGATTTACAAGGTGACCATAGCTTGCTTCATACCAACAATCTCCGTGGGATCGACCCTTACTCGCGTAAGGTTTATTACTTGGACGACCCAGTGCACTTTCTGGTTAGTTGTGCGAAGTTGTGTTTATACCATGGTATTGAGCACCAAGTTTTTGGATTCATTACCGAGGATTATTTGAGTTGTGAAAAGTAGTGATCACAATTTCGTGCACCAAGTTTTTGGCGCCGTTGTCGGGGATTGTTGAGTTTGGACAACTGACGGTTCATCTTGTTGCTTAGATTAGGTATTTATCTTCAGAGTTTTTAAGAATGAATTCTAGTGTTTCAAGGTGATGTTCTTGTCATCACCAAAGCTGATTGATTCTCATCAATTTAGCTCTTGAATGCAATGTCCTGCTGAAGCTTGGCTAGCCATGTCTAATTCCTTTAGACTAAAGCGTTAGACTAACATTGCATGATTCTTGGAATTCTCATTAAGAATTTTGATATCTTTATTTTCTTTTTCACTTAATTTTTGAAAAATCCAAAAAAATTACAAAATTATAAAAACCAAAAATATTGTATGTTTCTTGTTGAGTCTAGTGTCTCATTTTAAGTTTGGTGTCAATTGCATGTTTCTGTTCTTCTTGCATTAATTCATGTGTCTTAAGTGATCTTCAAGATGTTCTTGATGATTTTCTTGCTCTGATCTTTAAATTCTCTTGACTTGAGTATTTTTGTTGTTTGTCATATGCATTCTCATTTTGTTAGTGTCAGTAGTATACAAACTGCTAAGTTTGGTGTCTTGCATGCATTGTTATTTGATTTTAGTTGCATTTTGATTATTCCTCATTATTAAAAATCCAAAAATATTTTTAATTTGTGTCTTTTCAAGTCACTAATACAGAGAATTGAAGATTCAGAACATACAGCAGAGGAATTACACAGAAAAAGCTGGACGTTCAAAACGCCCAGTGAAGAAGGCAAACTGGCGTTTAAACGCCAGCCAGGGTGCCTGGCTGGGCGTTTAACGCCCAAAAGGGTAGTGTTTTGGGCATTAAATGCCAGAATGTGCACCATTCTGGGCGTTTAACGCCAGGATGGCACAAGAGGGAAGATTTTGTTTTTAATGCAATTTTTTTTTCAAGTTTTCAAATTTTTTCAAAATCAAATCTTTTTCAAATCATATCTTTTCAATCATATATTTTCAAAATCAACTTCTTTCTATTTTCAAAGATACTTGCTAACAATTAATGATTTGATTCAACATTTCAAATATGTTGCCTTTTCTGTTGAGAAAGGTTTAATGTCTGAATCATATCTTTTCTTGATAGCCAAGTCATTGATTTTTAAAATCAAATCTTTTTAAATTGTTTTTCAAATCATATCTTCTCAATCATATCTTTTTAAAACCATAACTTTTCAATCATATCTTCTTAATCATATCTTTTTCAAAATAGTTTTCAATCATATCTTTTTGATTTATAATTTCAAAATCTTTTTCAAAAATCACTTGATTTCTTTTCCACTCTTGGTTTTCGAAAATCAATTAGTGTTTTTCAAAATGTTCTTAAAATCTTTTTAATTTATTTTCCAAAATTTCTTCCCCTCTTCTCACATCCTTCTATTATGGACTAACATTATCTTCAAGGAACAATTCGAACTCCATCTCTCTGATAAGTTCGAATTTCTACTTCTTCCTTCTATTTTTCTTTTCCTCTGACACCTCAAGGAATCTCATAGAGGATTCCATATTTTCTTGTTCTCTCTCTTTCATATGAGCAGGAGCAAAGACAAAAGCATCTTGTTGAGGCTGACCCTGAACCTGAAAGGACCTTGAAGCGAAAGCTAAGAGAAGCTAAGGCACAAACTCTCTGTAGAGGACCTAACAGAAATCTTCAAAGAAGAAGAACCCATGGCAGCGAAAACAACAACAATACCAAAAATGCAAGGAAGGGGCTGGGTGACTTTACTGCACTACTCCCGACTTCTATGGGAGAAGCATCTCTATCCTGCCATTGGAGCAAACAACTTTGAGCTTAAGCCTCAATTAGTTTCTCTAATGCAACAGAATTACAAGTTCGATGGACTTCCATTGGAAGATCTCATCAGTTTTTAGCTGAATTCTTGCAAATCTGTGACACTGTCAGACTAATGGGGTTGACCCTGAAGTCTACAGACTTATGCTATTCCCATTTGCTGTAAGAGACAGAGCTAGGATATGGTTGGTTCACAACCTAAAGAAAGCCTGAACTCTTGGGAAAAGTAGTCAATGCCTTCTTGGCAAAGTTCTTTCCACCTCAAAAATTGAGTAAGCTTAGAGTGGAAGTCCAAACCTTCAGACAGAAGGAAGGAGAATCCCTCTATGAAGCTGGGAAAGATACAAACAATTGATCAGAAAGTGTCCCTCTGACATGCTTTCTGAATGGAGCATCATAGGTATCTTCTATGATGGTCTGTCTGAATGTCCAAGATGTCTTAGATAGCTCTGCTGGAGGATCTCTTCATGAAGAAGACGCCTACAGAAGCTCAAGAACTAATTGAAATGGTTTCAAATAACCAATTCATGTACACTTCTGAAAGGAATCCAGTGAACAATGGGACAAATCAGAAGAAAGGAGTTCTTGAGATTGATACTCTGAATGCCATATTGGCTCAGAATAAAATATTAACTCAGCAAGTCAATTTGATTTCTCAAAGTCTGTCTGGAATGCAAGCTGCACCAAGCAGTACTAAGGACGCTTCATCTGAAGAAGAAGCTTATGATCCTGAGAACCCTTCAATGGAAGAGGTGAATTACATGGGAGAATCCTATGGAAACACCTATAATTCTTCATGGAGAAATCATCCAAATTTCTCATGGAAGGATCAACAGAGACCTCAACAAGGTTTCAACAATAATAATGGTGGAAGAAACAGGTTTAGCAATGGCAAGCCTTTTCCATCATCTTCTCAGCAACAAACAGAGAATTCTAAGCAGAACCACTCTGACTTAGCAACCATGGTCTCTGATCTAATTAAAACCACTCAAAGTTTCATGACTGAAACAAGGTCCTCCATTAGGAATTTGGAGGCACAAGTGGGTCAGCTGAGCAAGAAAATTACCGAACTCCCTCCTAGTACTCTTCCAAGCAATACAAAAGAGAATCCAAAAGGAGAGTGCAAGGCCATCAACATTGCCGAATTTGGAGAGGAGGAAGAGGCAGTGAACGCCACTGAGGAAGACCTCAATGGGCGTCCACTGGCCTCCTATGAGTTCCCTAATGAGGAACCATGGGAATCTGAGGCTCACACTGAGACCATAGAGATTCCATTGGATTTACTTCTGCCATTCATGAGCTCTGATGAGTATTCTTCCTCTGAAGAGGATGAGTATGTCACTGAAGAGCAAGTTGCTAAATACCTTAGAGCAATCATGAAGCTAAATGACAAGTTATTTGGTAATGAGACTTGGGAGGATGAACCTCCTTTGCTCACCAAAGAACTGGATGACTTGTCTAGGCAGAAATTACCTCAAAAGAGACAGGACCCTGGGAAGTTTTCAATACCTTGTACCATAGGCACCATGACCTTTAAGAAGGCTCTATGTGACTTAGGGTCAAGTGTAAACCTCATGCCTCTCTCTGTAATGGAGAAGCTAGGGATCTTTGAGGTACAAGCTGCAAGAATCTCACTAAAGATGGCAGACAATTCAAGAAAACAAGCTTATGGACTTGTAGAGGATGTTTTGATAAAGGTTGAAGACCATTACATCCCTGCTGATTTCATAGTCCTAGAAACTGAGAAGTGCATGGATGAATCCATCATCCTTGGCAGACCCTTCCTAGCCACAGCAAAGGCTGTGATTGATGTAGACAGAGGAGAATTGATCATTCAAGTGAATGAAGAATCCTTTGTATTTAAGGCTCAAGGATATCCCTCTGTCACCATGGAGAGGAAGCATGAAGAGCTTCTCTTAAAACAGAGTCAAACAGAGCCCCCACAGTCAAACTCTAAGTTTGGTGTTGGGAGGCCACAACCAAATTCTAAGTTTGGTGTTGAACCCCCACATTCAAACTCTAAGTTTGGTGTTGGGAGGTTCCAATATTGCTCTGAGTATCTGTGAGGCTCCATGAGAGCCCACTGTCAAGCTACTGACATTAAAGAAGCGTTTATTGGGAGGCAACCCAATGATATCTTTTATCTATTTTCCTTTGTTATTTTAGGTTTTTTTGTAGGTTGATGATCATGAGAAGTCACAAAATCATTTGAAAAAGCAAAAATAGAATGAAAAACAGAAAGAAAAACAGTACACCCTGGAGGAGAATTTGCTGGCGTTTAAACGCTAGTGAAGCTAGCAAATGGGCGTTTAACGCCCAGTCTGGCACCATTCTGGGCGTTTAACGCCAGAAAGGGGCACCAGACTGGCGTTAAATGCCAAGAAAGGGCAAGAAGCTGGCGTTAAACGCCAGGAAAGGGCAAGAAGCTGGCGTTAAACGCCAGAAATGGGCACCAGCCCGGCGTTTAACGCCAGAATTGGCATGAAGGGCATTTTTGCACGCCACTTGGTGCAGGGATGACTTTTCCTTGACACCTCAAGATCTGTGAACCCCACAGGATCCCCACCTACCCCACCACCCTCGCTCTTCTTCTTCACCTATTCACCAATCACCTCAACACCTCTTCCCCAAAAAACCCTTTACCTATCAAACCCCATCTTTCTCCTCACCACTCACATCCATCCTTCATAAAACCCCACCTCCATCTCCCCTATTTCTTCTTCTTCTACTCTCTTCTTTCTTCTTTTGCTCGAGGACGAGCAAACCTTTTAAGTTTGGTGTGGTAAAAGCATTGCTTTTTTGTTTTTCCATAACCATTTATGGCATCCAAGGCCGGAGAAACCTCTAGAAAGAGGAAAGGGAAGGCAAAAGCTTTCACCTCCCGAGTCATGGGAGATGGAGAGATTCATCTCAAGGGTGCATCAAGACCACTTCTATGAAGTTGTGGCCTTGAAGAAGGTGATCCCCAAGGTCCCTTTCAAACTCAAAAAGAGTGAATATTCGGAGATCCAACATGAGATCCGAAGAAGAGGTTGGGAAGTTCTTACCAACCCTATTCAACAAGTCGGAATCTTAATGATTCAAGAGTTCTATGCCAATGCATGGATCACCAAGAACCATGATCAAAGAGTGAAGCCAGACCCAAAGAATTGGCTTACAATGGTTCGGGGGAAATACTTAGGTTTTAGTCCGGAAAATGTAAGGTTGGCATTCAACTTGCCCATGATGCAAGGAGATGAACACCCTTACACTAGAAGGGTCAACTTTGATCAAAGGTTGGACCAAGTCCTCATAGACATTTGTGAAGAGGGCGCTCAATGGAAGAGAGATTCAAGAGGGAAGTCGGTTCAATTAAGAAGGCATGACCTCAAGCCCGTGGCTAGGGGATGGTTGGAGTTTATCCAACGCTCAATCATTCCCACTAGCAACCGGTCCGAAGTTACTATAGACTGGGCTACCATGATTCATAGCATCATGATTGGAGAGGAAGTAGAAGTTCATGAGGTTATAGCCCAAGAACTTTATAAGGTGGCGGACAAGTCCTCTACCTTGGCAAGGTTAGCCTTTCCTCATCTCATTTGTCACCTCTGTTATTCAGTTGGAGTTGACATAGAGGGAGACATCCCCATTGATGAGGACAAGCCCATCACTAAGAAAAGGATGGAGCAAACAAGAGATCCCACTCATCATGAAATCCCTAAGATACCTCAAGGGATGCACTTTCCTCCACCAAACTATTGGGAGCAAATCAATACCTCCCCAGGAGAATTGAGTTCCAACATGGGACAACTAAGGGTGGAGCACCAAGAACATTCCATCCTCCTCCATGAAATTAGAGAAGATCAAAGAATCATGAGAGAGGAGCAACAAAGGCAAGGAAGAACATTGAGGAGCTCAAGCACTCCATAAGATCTCCAAGAGGAAGAACAAGCCGCCATCACTAAGGTGGACCCGTTCTTTAATTTCCTTGTTCTTTACTTTCCTGTTTTTTGAAATTTTATGCTTATGTTTATCTATGTTTGTATCTTATGATCATTAGTGTGTTAGTGTCTGATGAGCGGATAATTTATACGCTTTTTGGCATTGTTTTTATGTAGTTTTTAGTAAGTTTAAGCTACTTTTAGGGATGTTTTCATTAGTTTTTATGTTAAATTCACATTTCTGGACTTTACTATGAGTTTGTGTGTTTTTCTGTGATTTCAGGTAAATTCTGACTGAAATTGAGGGATTTGAGCAAAACTCTGAAAAAGGCTGACAAAAGGACTGCTGATGCTGTTGGATTCTGACCTCCCTGCACTCGAAATGGATTTTCTGGAGCTACAGAACTCAAATGGCGCGCTCTCAACGGCGTTGGAAAGTAGACATCCAGGGCTTTCCAGCAATATAATAGTCCATGCTTTATTCGAAGAATGACGACGTAACTTGGTTAAAACGCCAAGTTCATGCTGCTGTCTGGAGTAAACGCCAGAAAAAACGTCATTATCCGGAGTTGAACGCCCAAAACACGTCATAACCGAAGTTTGACGCCAAGGAATGCCTCTACACGTGGATGATCAAGCTCAGCCCAAACACACACCAAGTGGGCCCCGGAAGTGGATTTATGCATCAATTACTTACTCATGTAAACCCTAGGAGCTAGTTATTATAAATAGGATGATTTACTAATGTATCAATCATCTTGATCTCAGTTTGTTTCATCTTAGGGGATCATTGATCACGTTAGAGAGGTGGCCATTCGGCCATGCTGAACTCTTTGCTTATGTATTTTTAACGGTGGAGTTTCTGCACACCATAAATTAAGGGTGTGGAGCTCTGCTGTACCTCAGAGATAATGAAGTTCTATTTCCTTTTATTCAATACTCCACTTTATCCATAATCCAAGATATTCATTCGTACTCAAGAACATGATGGATGATGAGTTAATAACCCTCATCATCATTCTCACTCATGAACGCGCGTGATTGACAACCACTTACGTTCTACATGCAAACAAGCTTGAATGTGTATCTTAGATTCCCAACAGAATCTTCGTGGTATAAGTTAGATAGATGGCGGCATTCATGAGGATCCGGAAAGTCTAAACCTTGTCTATGGTATTCCGAGTAGGATTCTAGGATCGAATGACTGTGACGTGCTTCAAACTTTAACTGCTGGGCGTTAGTGACAGAACGCAAAAAGAGGGATTCTATTCCAGTAGGAGCGGGAACCAAACCGGTGATTGGCCGTGCTGTGACAGAGTGCGTGCGTAGCTTTCACTGCGAGGATGGGATGTAGCCATTGACAACGGTGATGCCCTACATACAGCTTGCCATGGAAAGGAGCAAGAAGGATTGGGTAGAAGCAATAGGAAGGCAGGCGTCGAGAGCTCTGCAGCATCTTCATTCCGCTTATCTGAAATTCCCACCAATGAATCTGCATAAGTATTTCTATCCTTTTATTATTCCCTTTTTATTTCCTCATTCCAAACTATAAATTTATCCGCCTAACTGAGATTTGCAAGGGACCATAGCTTGCTCATACCAACAATCTGTGGATTCGACCTTACTCACGTAAGGTATTACTTGGACGACCCAGTACACTTGCTGGTTAGTTGAACGGAGTTGTGACTTCAAATAAAGACAATTATTGAATAAATCCCACAATATCAAAAGATACAGATAGTGATCACAATTTCGTCCACAAGTTTTTGGCGCCGTTGCCGGGGATGTTCGAGTATGGACAACTGACGGTTCATCTTGTTGCTCAGATTAGGTAATTTTCTTTTCAAAAATCTTTTTCAAATTTTTCTTTTTTCGTTTTTCTAAATATATTTTTCGAAAATATTAAATAAAATCCAAAAAAAAATTAGAAAATCAAAATCCAAAAATATTTTGTGTCTTGTTTGATTCTTGTGTTAATTTTTAAGTTTGGTGTCAATTGCATGCTTTAAAAATTTTTCTTGCATTTTTTTCGAAAATTTCATGCATTCATAGTGTTCTTCATGATCTTCAAGTTGTTCTTGATAAGTCTTCTTGTTTGATCTTGATGTTTTCTTGTTTTGTGTCTTTTCTTGTTTTTCATGTGCATTTTTGCATTCATATTTTTCATGCATTAAAGATTTTTAAGTTTGGTGTCTTGCATGTTTTCTTTGCATTAAAAATTTTACAAAAATATGTTCTTGGTGTTCATCTTGACATTCATAGCATTCTTGCATGCATTCATGATTTTGATCTAAAAATTTCTTGCATAAAGTATTTTTGTTGTTTTTCTCTCACATAACTAAAAATTCAAAAATCAAAAAAAATATCTTTTCCTTATTTCCCTCCAAAATTTCGAAATTTTGGGTTGACTTGGTCAAAAAATTTTCAAAATTAGTTGTTTCTTACAAGTCAAGTCAAAATTTCAAACTTTAAAAATCTTATCTTTTCAAAATCTTTTTCAAAAATCATATCTTTTTCATTTTTCATATTATTTTCGAAAATTTTAAAATTATTTTTCAAAAATCTTTTTCTTATCTTTTATATCTAATTTTCAAAAAAATTAGCTAACAATTAATGTGATTGGTTCAAAAATTTGAAGTTTGTTACTTTCTTGTTAAGAAAGGTTCAATCTTTAAATTCTAGAATCTTATCTTGTAGTTTCTTGTTAGTTAAGTTATTTTAAAAATTAAATCTTTTTCAAAATATCTTCTTATTAAAATAGTTATTTTACCATTTTACGCTTTATCTTATCTTTTTCAAAATTTGATTTCAAAATATCTTATCTAACCTCTTATCTTCTTATCTTTTTCAATTTTGATTTCAAATCTTTTTCAATCAACTAACTAACTTTTTGTTTGTTTCTTATTTTTTTCAAAACTACCTAACTACTTTTCCCTCTCTATTTTTCGAAAATATCTCCTTCTTTTTCAAAAATTCTTTTTAATTAATTAATTGTTTCATGTTTTAATTTTAATCACATTTTATTTCTAATTTTCGAAAATCACTAACCACTTTTTCAAATTTATTTTCGAAAATTCCTTTCTTCTTCTCTTTTCTTCCTCTATTTAATTAATTAATTACTAACACTTCTCTTCACCTCTCTTCATCAAAAAAAAAAAAAAAAAAAAAAAAAAAAAAAAACCGAACCCTCTTCTTCAATCTTCTACCCCCTTTCTTCTTCTACTAACATAAAGGAATCTCTATACTGTGACATAGAGGATTCCTCTTTCTTTTGTGTTCCCTTTTCTTTCATATGAGCAGGAACAGGGACAAAGGCACTCTTGTTGAAGTTGATCCAGAACCTGAAAGGACTCTGAAGAAAAAAATTAAGAGAAGCTAAACAATCCAAAAACGTCTTTAAGAGAAACAACCTAATAGAAATCTTCGAACAAGAGAAAGAGATGGCAGCTGAAAATAATAATGCAAGAAGAATGCTTGGTGACTTCACAAAGCCAACGTCCAAGTTTGATGGAAGAAGCATCTCCATTCCTGCCATTGGAGCCAATAACTTTGAGCTTAAGCCTCAATTAGTTGCTTTAATGCAACAAAACTGCAAGTTTTAATGACTTCCATCTGAAGATCCTTATCAGTTTTTAACTGAGTTCTTGCAGATCTGTGACACTGTAAAGACAAATGGAGTTAATCCTGAAGTCTACAGACTCTTGCTTTTCCCTTTTGCTGTAAGAGACAGAGCTAGAGTATGGTTGGATTCACAACCCAAGGATAGCCTGGACTCATGGGATAAGCTTGTCACTGCATTCTTAGATAAGTTCTTTCCTCCTCAAAAGCTGAGCAAGCTGAGAGTGGATGTTCAAACCTTCAAACAAAAAGATGGTGAATCCCTCTATGAAGCTTGGGAAAGATACAAGCAGCTGACCAAGAGATGTCCATCTGACATGTTTTCAGAATGGACCATATTAGATATATTCTATTATGGTCTCTCTGAATTTTCGAAAATGTCACTGGACCATTCTGCAGGTGGATCTATCCATCTGAAGAAAACGCCTGAAGAGGCTCAAGAACTCATTGACATGGTTGCAAACAACCAGTTCATGTACACATCTGAAAGGAATTCCGTGAATAATGGGGTACCTCAGAAGAAAGGAGTTCTTGAAATTGATGCTCTGAATGCCATATTGGCTCAGAACAAGGTGTTGACTCAACAGGTCAACATGATCTCTCAAAATCTGAATGGATTGCAACATGCATCCAACAGTACTAGAGAGGCAGCTTCTGAAGAAGCTTATGATCCTGAAAACCCTGCCATGGCAGAGGTTAATTATTTAGGTGAACCTTATGGAAACACCTATAACTCATCATGGAGAAATCATCCAAATTTCTCATGGAAGGATCAACAAAAGCCTCAACAAGGCTTTAACAATGGTGGACGCACAAGGCTGAATAATAGTAAGCCATATCCATCATCTTCTCAGCAACAGACAGAGAATTCTGAACAAACAATTCTAATTTAGCAAATATAGTCTCTGATCTGTCAAAGGCCACTTTTAGTTTCATGAATGAAACAAGATCCTCCATTAGAAATTTGGAGGCACAAGTGGGCCAGCTGAGTAAGAAAGTCATTGACACTCCTCCCAGTGTTCTCCCAAGCAATACAGAAGAAAATCCAAAAGGAGAGTGCAAGGCCATTGATTTAATCAATGTGGCCGAATGCACAAGGGAGGAGGGGGACGAAAATCCTAGTGAAAAAGACCTCCTGGGACGTCCCTCAAGCAAGAAGGAGTTTCCTATTAAGGACCCAGAGGAATCTGAGGCTCATCTAGAGACCATAGAGATTCCATTAAATCTCCTTCTGCCATTCATGAGCTCTGAAGAATATTCATCCTCTGAAGAGGATGAAGATGTGATTGGAGAGCAAGCTGCTCTATATTTAGGGGCTATCATGAAGCTGAATGCCAAGCTGTTTGGTAATGAGACTTGGGAAAGTAAACCTCCCTTGCTCATTAGTGAACTAGATACTTGGATTCAGAAAACTCTACCTCAAAAGAAACAAGATCCTGGCAAGTTCTCAATACCTTGCACCATTGGCACCATGAGCTTTGAAAAAGCTCTATGTGATCTTGGGTCAGGGATAAATCTTATGCCACTACCTGTGATGGAGAAGCTAGGGATCATTGAGGTGCAACCTGCCTTGTTCTCATTACAACTGGCAGATAAGTCAGTGAGACAAGCATATGGATTAGTAGAGGACATACTAGTGAAGGTTGAAGGCCTTTACATCCCTACTGATTTCATAATCCTAGATACTAGGAAGGAAGATGATAAATGCATCATCCTAGGAAGACCTTTCCTAGCCACAGCAGGAGCTGTGATAGATGTCAATAGAGGTGAATTAGTCCTTCAATTGAATGGAGAATACCTTGTGTTTCAGGCACATGGCAATCCCTCTGTGACAAAAGAGAGTAAGCATGAAGAGCTTCTCTCAGTTCAAGGTCAAGAAGAACCCACACAGTCAAACTCTAAGTTTGGTGTTGTGAGGCCACAACCAAACTCTAAGTTTGGTGTTCAAACCCCATATCCAAACTCTAAGTTTGGTGTTGGGAATACCACACTTAAATTGACCTGATCACCTTTTAGCTCCATAGGAGCCACTGTCAAGCTAATGACATTAAAGAAGCGCTTGTTGGGAGGCAACCCAATTTTATTTATCTAATTTTATTTTATTTTGTTTCCTTGTTATTTTTGTGTTTAATTAGGTACATGATCATGAGGAGTCACGAAAAAATCAAAAAAATTAAAAACAGAGTCAAAAACAGAAGAAAAAAATTTTTCACCCTGGAGGACGCACGGGCTGGCGTTCAACGCCCAGAAGGTGCATCTGGCCGGCGTTAAACGCCAGAATGTGCACCATTCTGGCGCTGAACGCCCAAAACAAGCTACATCCTGGCGTTTAACGCCAGGATGGTGCACAGCAAGGACAAACTGGCGCTGAACGCCAGGAACAAGCATGAAACTGGCGTTCAACGCCAGAAACATGCATTACATGGGCGTTTAACGCCCAGAACGTGCACCAATGGGCGTTTGAACGCCAGAATGGTGCATGAAGGCAATTTACACGCCTATTTGGTGCATGGATGGAATTCCTTGACACCTCAGGATCTGTGAAACCTCACAGGATCCCCATCTACCTCGCCCTATCTCTCTATATTCATGGTTATCCCTTCTTCATTCACCACTCACTCTTTCCAATACACCCCACCTACCTTTACAATTCAACTTCTCCTTCCCACCCAATCCCACCCATATAGCCGAATCCATCTCCCCTCACTCACCTCCATATTTTCTTCTTCTTCTTCTACTTTTCTTTTCTTTTCTTGCTCGAGGGCGAGCAATATTTTAAGTTTGGTGTGGTAAAAGCATAGCTTTTTTTTGCTTTTCCATTACCATTAATGGCACCTAAAGGTCAGAGAAACCTCAAAGGGAAGACAAAAGCTTCCACCTCTGAGTCTTGGGAGATGAATTTAAAAATATAAGCCGTCTTAGCTCAGTGGTAGAACATGTGGCTGCAAATCAAGAGATCCCTGAGATACCTCAGGGAATAAGTTATCCTCCACACAAATATTGGAAGCAACAAAGGCAAGGAAGGGACATAGAAGAGCTTAAGGACACCATTGAACCTTCAAAGAAGGCGCCACCCTCACTCAGGTGGATTCATTCCTTGTCTTTATTTTCTTTCTGTTTTCGGTTTTGAAGTATCATGTTTATTTATGTTTTTGTGTCTCTATTTCATGATCATTAGTATGTAACAATGCCATTAAGATGATATCCTATTCGAATCCATTAGTCCTTCACCTCTCTTAAAAGAAAAAATGTTTTAATTCAAAAGAACAAGAAGTACATAATTTTCGAAATTATTAGTAAATTTAATTTAATTATATTGATGTGGTGGCAATAAATTTTGTTTTCTGAATGAATGAATGAACAGTGCATATGTCTTTTGATCTTGTTGTTTATGAATGTTAAAATTGTTGGCTCTTGAAAGAATGATGAACAAAGAGAAATGTTATTGATGATCTGAAAAACATCATGAAATTGATTCTTGAAGCAAGAAAAAGCAGTGAAAAAGAAAGAAGCATTCGAAAAAAAAAAAAAAAAAAGGGATCTAAAAAGAGTATATAGAAAAAGAAGGAGCAGTAGAAAAAGCCAATAGCCCTTAAAACCAAAAGGCAAGGGTAGCAAGGATCCAAGGCTTTGAGCATCAATGGATAGGAGGGCCCAAGGAAATAAAATCCAAAGGCCTAAGCGGCTAAATCAAGCTGTCCCTAACCATGTGCTTGTGTCATGAAGGTCCAAGTGAAAAGCTTGAGACTGAGTGGTTAAAGTCGTGATCCAAAGCAAAGAGTGTGCTTAAGAGCTCTGGACACCACTAATTGGGGACTCTAGCAAAGCTGAGTCACAATCTGAAAAGGTTCACCCAGTTATGTGTCTGTGGCATTTATGTATCCGGTGGTAATACTGGAAGACAAAGTGCTTAGGGCCACAGCCAAGACTCATAAGTAGCTGTGTTCAAGAATCAACATGCTTCACTAGGAAAGTCAATAACACTATCCGAAATTCTAAGTTCCTAGAGAAGCCAATCATTCATAAACTTCAAAGGAAAAAGTGAGATGCCAAAACTGTTCAGAAGCAAAAAGCTACAAGTCCCGCTCATGTAATTAAATTAATATTCATTGATATTTTGGACTTTATAGTATATTCTCTTCTTTTTATCCTATTTGATTTTCAGTTGCTTGGGGACAAGCAACAATTTAAGTTTGGTGTTGTGATGAGCGGATAATTTATACGCTTTTTGGCATTGTTTTTATGTAGTTTTTAGTAAGTTTAAGCTACTTTTAGGGATGTTTTCATTAGTTTTTATGTTAAATTCACATTTCTGGACTTTACTATGAGTTTGTGTGTTTTTCTGTGATTTCAGGTAAATTCTGACTGAAATTGAGGGATTTGAGCAAAACTCTGAAAAAGGCTGACAAAAGGACTGCTGATGCTGTTGGATTCTGACCTCCCTGCACTCGAAATGGATTTTCTGGAGCTACAGAACTCCAAATGGCGCGCTCTCAACGGCGTTGGAAAGTAGACATCCAGGGCTTTCCAGCAATATATAATAGTCCATGCTTTATTCGAAGAATGACGACGTAACTTGGCGTTAAACGCCAAGTTCATGCTGCTGTCTGGAGTAAAACGCCAGAAAAACGTCATTATCCGGAGTTGAACGCCCAAAACACGTCATAACCTGAAGTTTGATGCCAAGGAATGCCTCTACACGTGGATTGATCAAGCTCAGCCCAAACACACACCAAGTGGGCCCCGGAAGTGGATTTATGCATCAATTACTTACTCATGTAAACCCTAGGAGCTAGTTTATTATAAATAGGATGATTTACTAATGTATCAATCATCTTTGATCTCAGTTTTGTTTTCATTCTTCATCTTAGGGGATCATTGATCACGTTAGAGAGGCTGGCCATTCGGCCATGCCTGAACTCTTTGCTTATGTATTTTTAACGGTGGAGTTTCTGCACACCATAGATTAAGGGTGTGGAGCTCTGCTGTACCTCAGAGATTAATGAAGTTCTATTTCCTTTTATTCAATACTCCACTTTATCCATAATCCAAGATATTCATTCGTACTCAAGAACATGATGGATAATGATGAGTTAATAACCCTCATCATCATTCTCACTCATGAACGCGCGTGATTGACAACCACTTACGTTCTACATGCAACACAAGCTTGAATGTGTATCTCTTAGATTCCCCAACAGAATCTTCGTGGTATAAGTTAGATAGATGGCGGCATTCATGAGGATCCGGAAAGTCTAAACCTTGTCTATGGTATTCCGAGTAGGATTCTAGGATCGAATGACTGTGACGTGCTTCAAACTTTAACCTGCTGGGCGTTAGTGACAGACGCAAAAGAGGGATTCTATTCCAGTAGGAGCGGGAACCAACCGGTGATTGGCCGTGCTGTGACAGAGTGCGTGCGTAGCTTTCACTGCGAGGATGGGATGTAGCCATTGACAACGGTGATGCCCTACATACAGCTTGCCATGGAAAGGAGCAAGAAGGATTGGGTAGAAGCAATAGGAAGGCAGGCGTCCGAGAGCTCTGCAGCATCTTCATTCCGCTTATCTGAAATTCCCACCAATGAATCTGCATAAGTATTTCTATCCTTTTTATTATTCCCTTTTTATTTCCTCATTCCAAACTATAAATTTATCCGCCTAACTGAGATTTGCAAGGTGACCATAGCTTGCTTCATACCAACAATCTCTGTGGATTCGACCCTTACTCACGTAAGGTATTACTTGGACGACCCAGTACACTTGCTGGTTAGTTGAACGGAGTTGTGACTTCAAATAAAGACAATTATTGAATAAATCCCACAATATCAAAAGATACAGAATAGTGATCACAATTTCGTCCACCAGTGTCTATGCCTTAAAGTTATGAATGTCCTATGAATCCATCACCTTTCTTAAATGAAAAATGTTCTTAATTGAAAAAGAGAAGAATTGCATGAATTTTGAATTTTATAACAGATTAATTATTTTGATGTGGTGGCAATACTTTTGTTTTCTGAATGTATGCTTAAACAGTGCATATATCTTTTACATTTGTTATTCATGAATGTTGGCTCTTGAAAGAATGATGAAAAAGGAGACATGTTACTGAGGATCTGAAAAATCATAAAAATGATTCTTGAAGCAAGAAAAAGCAGTGAACACAAAAAAAAGAGAGAAGCGAAAAAAAAAACGAAAAAAAAGAGAAGAAAAAGAAAAAGAAAGAAATAAAGTTGTGATCCAAGGCAAAAAGAGTGTGCTTAAGAACCCTGGACACCTCTAATTGGGGACTCTAGCAAAGCTGAGTCACAATCTGAAAAGGTTCACCCAATTATGTGTCTGTGGCATGTATGTATCCGGTGGTAATACTGGAAGACAAAGTGCTTTGGGCCACGGCCAAGACTCACAAAGTAGCTGTGTTCAAGAATCATCATACTTAACTAAGAGAATCAATAACACTATCTGGATTCTGAGTTCCTATAGAAGCCAATCATTCTGAATTTCAAAGGATAAAGTGAGATGCCAAAACTGTTCAGAGGCAAAAAGCTAAAAGCCCCGCTCATCTAATTAATACTGATCTTCATAGATGTTTTTGGAATTCATTGCATATTCTCTTCTTTTTATCTTATTTGATTTTCAGTTGCTTGGTGACAAGCAACAATTTAAGTTTGGTGTTGTGATGAGCGGATAATTTATACGTTTTTTGGCATTGTTTTTAGTATGTTTTTAGCATGTTTTAGTTAGTTTTTAGTATATTTTTATTAATTTTTAGTTAAAATTCACTTTTCTGGACTTTACTATGAGTTTGTGTGTTTTTCTATGATTTCAGGTATTTTCTGGCTGAAATTGAGGGACTTGAGCAAAAATCTGATTCAGAGACTGAAAAGGACTGCAGATGCTGTTGGATTCTGACCTTTCTACACTCGAAGTGGATTTTCTGGAGCTACAGAAGCCCAATTGGCGCGCTCTCAACGGCGTTGGAAATTAGACATCCTGGGCTTTCCAGAAATGTATAATAGTCTATACTTTGCCCAAGATTTGATGGCCCAAACCGGCGTTCCAAATCAGCTCAAGAATGCCCGGCGTTAAACGCCGGAACTGGCACAAGAATGGGAGTTAAACGCCCAAACTGGCACAAAAGCTGGCGTTTAACTCCAAGAAAAGTCTCTATACGAAAATGCTTCAATGCTCAGCCCAAGCACACACCAAGTGGGCCCGGAAGTGGATTTTTCTGTCATTTACTCATTTCTGTAAACCCTAGGCTACTAGTTCTCTACAAATAGGACCTTTTGCTATTGTATTTTCATCTCTGGATCTTAGATCATCTTTAGATCTTTGAATCTTTTGATCACGTATTGGGAGGCTGGCCATTCGGCCATGCCTAGACCTTATTCTTATGTATTTTCAACGGTGGAGTTTCTACAGACCATAGATTAAGGTGTGGAGCTTTGCTGTACCTCGAGTATTAATGCAATTACTATTGTTCTTCTATTCAATTCAGCTTGTTCTTATTCCAAGATATTCATTCGCACTCAAGAACTTGATGAATGTGATGATTATGTGACGCTCATCATCATTCTCACTTATGAACGCGTGCCTGACAACCACTCCCGTTCTACAAGCAAACAAGGCTTGAATGTTTATCTCTTGGATTCCTTAACCAGAATCTTCGTGGTATAAGCTAGAATTGATGGCGGTATTCAAGAGAATCCGGAAGGTCTAAATCTTGTCTGTGGTATTCTGAGTAGGATTCAATGATTGAATGACTGTGACGAGCTTCAAACTCCTAAAGGCTGGGCGTTAGTGACAGACACAAAAGAATCAATGGATTCTATTCCAACCTGATTGAGAACCGACAGATGATTAGCCGTGCCGTGACAGGGTGCGTTGAACATTTTCACTGAGAGGACGGGACTGTAGCCACTAACAACGGTGATGCCCAACATACAGCTTGCCATGGAAAGGAGTAAGAAGGATTGGATGAAGACAGTAGGAAAGCAGAGAGACGGAAGGGACAAAGCATCTCCATACGCTTATCTGAAATTTTCACCAATGAATTACATAAGTATCTCTATCCTTGTTTTATGCTTTATTCATATATCATTCATAACCATTTGAATCTGCCTGACTAAGATTTACAAGGTGACCATAGCTTGCTTCATACCAACAATCTCCGTGGGATCGACCCTTACTCGCGTAAGGTTTATTACCTGGACGACCCAGTGCACTTTCTGGTTAGTTGTGCGAAGTTGTGTTTATACCATGGTATTGAGCACCAAGTTTTTGGATTCATTACCGGGGATTATTTGAGTTGTGAAAACTAGTGATCACAATTTCGTGCACCAGTAAGAAACCCAAGAGATAAACATTCAATCTAAGGTAGAATGGAAGTGGTTGTTAGGCACGTGTTCATAGGTTGAGAATGGTGATGATTGTCACGGATCATCACATTCATCATGTTGAAGTGTGAATGAATATCATAGAATAGAAACAAGCGAGATTGAATAGAAAACAGAAATACTTGCATTAATTCATGCCGTCAAAGGTACAATTTCAGATGTAAAATGTCATCCGATACAAAATAAATCTCTAAAAGTAGTTTTTATACTCAACTAGTAATCTAGGTTTACCGAAAATGAGCAATCTAAGATAGATAGTGCAGAAATCCACTTCTGGGGCCCACTTGGTGTGTGCTGGGGCTGAGCATTGAAGCTTTCACTTGCATAGGCTACTCTTGGAGTCGAACGTCAGTTTGTAACCTGTTTTTGGCATTTAACTCTATTTTGTAACTTGTTTTTGGCGTTTGACGCCAGAATATGGTAGAAAGTTGGCGTTAAACGCCAATGTCCATCATCTAAACTTGAACAAAGTATGAACTATTATATATTTCTAGAAAGCCCTGAATGTCTACTTTCCAACGCATTTGAGAGTGTGCCATTTGGATTTCGGTAGCTCCAAAAATTACACTTCGAGTGCAGGGAGGTCAGAATCCAATAGCATCAGCAGTCCTTTATCAGCCTTTGAATCAGATTTTTGCTCAGGTCCCTCAATTTCAGCCAGAAAATTTCTGAAATCACAGAAAAACACACAAACTCATTGTAAAGTCCAGAAATGTGATTTTTTCATAAAAACGAATAAAAATATACTAAAAAGTAGCTAGATCCTACTAAAAACTATATTAAAACACCCCCAAAAAGCGTATAAAATATCCGCTCATCACAACACCAAACTTAAACTGTTGCTTGTCCCCAAGCAACTAGATAAATAAAATAGGATAGTACGAGGATCAAGAGGCAATCTCAGATTTTTACATGAAGCTCAATTCTAATTAGATGAGCAGGACTAGTAGCTTTTTGCTTCTGAACAGTTTTGGCATCTCACTTCATCCCTTGAAGTTTAGAATGATTGGCATCCATAGGAACTCAGAATTCAGATAGTGTTATTGATTTTCCTAGTTTAGTATGTTGATTCTTGAACACAAATACTTTATGAGTCTTGGCCGTGGCCCTAAGCACTTTGTCTTCCAGTATTACCACCGGATACATAAATACCACAGACACATAATTGGGTGAACCTTTTCAGATTGTGACTCAGCTTTGCTAAAGTCCCTAATTATAGGTGTCCAGAGTTCTTAAGCACACTCTTTTGGATCACGACTTTAACCACTCAGTCTCAAGCTTTTCACTTGGACCTGCATGCCACAAGCACATGGTTAGGGACAGCTGGGTTCAGCCGCTTAGGCCAGGATTTTATTCCTTTAGGCCCTCCTATCCATTGATGCTCAAAGCCTTGGATCTTTTTTACCCTTGCCTTTTGGTTTTAAGGGCTATTGGCTTTTTCTTTTTCTTTTTCTTTCTCTTTTTTTTTTCACTGCTTTTTCTTGCTTCAAGAATCAATTTATGATTTTTCAGATTATCAATAACATTTATCTTTTTCATCATTCTTTCAAGAGCCAACAGTTTTAACATTCATAAACAACAAGATAAAAAATATGCACTATTTAAGCATTCATTCAGAAGACAAAAAGTGTTGCCACCACATATAAATAATTTGAATTTTTCTTATTAAGAAATCGAAAAAATTGCCCCTTTATTCTAAAAATATCTGCTATTTTATTCATGTTTAATGACGATGAGAAAAATAGATTATAGCTTACTTGGAGATGATAAAAATAAAAATAAAAATACTAATTACTACTACTCATATAACTCCTAAGATAGATTTCTAATAGCAGAAGTTATCACAGGATTAAGATTAGGACTCAACAACCTTTATTTTGGGAGATGGATGCTCTTTCAATTTGTGGGTTGTCTGAACCTTCAAAAGAAAGCTTCTGGTGCTTCAGCTCCTGTAGTTCACGCCCTTGCTTCTCCTGTTCCTTAAGCAGTTTGCAGATTATAAAATTTTGATTCTGCTGTTCTTCCTTGAGTTGATCCATAGTTTCTTGTAGCTTGGCGACGAATGCTTCTAGGCGGGTCCAGTAGTCAATCTGAAGGATTTCTAGGAGGAACTCCTGCGCCCTCCTTTTGATGGAGTTTTCTTGTACTTGTTGTCCCTCCATTGACTTCTTGGTGATTGGATGTTTGAATGGGATGAACTCATCTACTCCCATCTTCACCCCGACCTCTTTACATAGTAGAGAAATCAAATTTGGGTAAGCCAATTTGGCGTCCTTGGAGTTCTTATTTGCAATTGTATAGAGCTCACAAGAAATTAGTTGATGAACCTCCACTTTGTTTCCTTGCATAATACAATGGATCATCACTGCTCTCTTGATAGTGACTTCGGAGCGGTTGCTAGTAGGCAGTATGGAACGCCCAATTAAATCCAGCCAGCCCCTAGCAATTGGTTTGAGATCCCCTCTAGAATTTGGTCCAAGCGTTTATCATCACACACCATTCTCCTATTAAAGGATTCTGGATCATCTTGTAGTTGAGGTAGCTTGAAGACCTCTCTTATTTTGTCAAGGTGGAAGTAAATCATCTTCCCTCTGACCATGGTTTGAAAGGTGTAGAAAGCGGTTCCAGTCATTCTCTGCCTCTCTGTTTGCCATAGATTTGAGTAGAATTCCTGAACCATATTTCTACCCACCTTTGTCTCAGGATTAGCTAGAATTTTCCAACCTCTGTTTCGAATTTGCTCTCGGATCTCCGGATATTCGTCTTCTTTCAGATCGAATTTAACTTCCGAAATCACTGACCTTAGACCCATTATTTTATGGTAATGGTCCGAATGTTCCTTAGTTAAGAACCTCTCTTAATTCCAAAGTGGTCTTGGATTATTCTCTTTCTTGCCTCTTGAAGTGGTTTGTTTTCCCTTAGGAGCCATGATCTTAGTGAGTCTTAGCTCAGTGATCACGCAAAACACACCAAACTTAGAGGTTTGCTTGTCCTCAAGCAAAAGAAAGGAAAGGAGAGGAGAAGGAGGAGAGCCAATATTCGAATTGTGGAGGAGAGGGTGTGGCTGAATGTCAATTTAAAAGGAAGGGGTGTGTTTGAAAATTTTTGAAAAAGATATGATAGAAGATATGATTTGTAAAAAGATAATTATGATATGCAAAAGATGTAATTTTAAAATTGAAAAGATAGGAGAGAGTTTTGAAAAAGATAAATCTAAATTTGAAAAGATATTAACATGATATATGAATTTTGAAAAAGATTTGAAAATAAGAAAAGAATTTTTGGCTTAAGAGTTATAATTTTTTTTGAAATTTGAAATTGAAAAGATGAGGATTTGAAATATGTTTATGCAAGAAATTATGGATGAAAATATGAAAATTAAAAAAAATTGGGTTGGAAAACAAAATTACCTCCCCTCCACATTCCTGGCGTTAAACGTCCAAACGCTGCTTGTTTTGGGCGTTTAACGCCTATTTGCTGCTTGTTTTGGGCGTTTAACACCCAGCCAGGCTGGCGTTAAACGCCAGGAAAGTCTTTATCACTGGGCATTTTTCTAAACGCCCAGGATGCTGTAGTTCTGGCATTAAACGCCCAAAATGGCACCCATTCTGGCGTTTAACGCCCAAAAATTGCTTGTTTTGGGCATTTAACGCCCAGCCAGGTACCCTGGTTGGTGTTAAATGCCAGAAAGTGCCTCTTACTGGTGTTTTCGTACCAGTGAGCTTCTTTTCTCTGCTTTCCACTCTGAATCCTTCTGTAACTCTGTGAACTCCTATAAATGAGAATTAGTTCTTGATGATAATTTATATAACTCCTATAATTATTATTTAAATAATAGTTAAACTATAGTAATGGCTGGGTTGCCTCCCAGCAAGCACTTCTTTATTGTCTTTAGCTGGACCTTACTGAGCTTTAATCTAGTCTCAGTTTTGAGCACTCTTGCTCGAAATTGCTTTCAAGATAATGTTTGACTCTCTGTCCATTAACAATGAACTTTTTGTCAGAATCAATATCCTGAAGCTCTACATATCCATATGGTGACACGCCTGTAATCACATATGGTCCTATCCACTGGGATTTTAGTTTCCCAGGAAATAGGCTGAGCCTAGAGTTAAACAACAGAACCTTTTGTCCTAGCTCAAAGACTCTGGATGACAGGTTCTTATCATGTCATCTCTTTGCTTTCTCCTTGTAAATTTTGGCATTTTCAAAAGTATTGAGTCTGAATTTCTCTAGCTCATTCAGCTGGAGCAATCTTTTCTCTCCAGCTAATTTGGCATCAAGGTTTAGGAATCTGGTTGCCCAGTAGGCTTTATGCTCCAGTTCCACGGGCAGGTGACAGGCCTTCTCATACACAAGTTGGTACGGAGAGGTTCCTATAGGAGTCTTGAATGCTATTCTGTATGCTCATAGAGCATCATCCAAGCTCTTTGCCCAACCCTTTCTACGAGCAATTATAGTCCGTTTCAAGATTCTTTTTTGTTCTCTATTAGAGACTTCAGCTTGCCCATTTGTCTGTGGATGATATGGAGTTGCCACCTTGTGGCTAATTCCATATCGAACTATGGCAGTATAAAGCTGTTTATTGCAGAAATGAGTGCCTCCATAACTGATTAGTGCTCTAGGAACACCAAATCTACTAAAGATATGTTTCTGGAGGAACTTCAGTACTGTCTTAGTATCGTTAGTGGGTATTGCAATTGCCTCCACCCATTTAGATACAAAGTCCACTGCCACCAGAATGTAAGTGTTTGAGTATGATGGTGGGAAAGGACCCATGAAGTCAATACCCCATACATCAAACAACTCAATCTCTAGGATCCCTTGTTGAGGCATGGCGTAACAATGTGGCAGATTACCAGCTCGCTGGCAACTATCACAGTTACGTACAAACTCTCGGGAGTCCCTATAGATTGTAGGCCAGTAGAAGCCACATTGGAGGACTTTGGTGGCTGTTCGCTCACCTCCGAAATGTCCTCCATATTGTGATCCAAGGCAATGCCATAGGATCTTCTGCGCCTCTTCTCTAGGTACGCACCTATGGATTAGTCTGTCTGCGTATCTCTTGAAGAGATATGGTTCATACCACAAGTAGTACTTCGCATCAGAAAGCAGTTTTTTCTTTTGCTTCCTGCTAAACTCCTTGGGAATGAACCTTGCAGCTTTATAGTTTACAATGTCTGCAAACCATGGCACCTTTTGAATGGCAAAGAGTTGCTCATCCGGAAAGGTTTCAGAGATCTCAGTAAGGGGTAGAGACATCCATTCTATTGGTTCTATCCGGGATAGGTGATCTGCTACTTGATTTTCTATCCCTTTTCTGTCTCCTATTTCTATATCAAACTCTTGCAGAAGCAACACCCATCTTATGAGCCTGGGTTTTGAATCCTGCTTTGTAAGTAGATATTTAAGAGCAGCATGGTTAATGTACACAATCACTTTTGATCCTACTAAATAGGATCTGAACTTGTCAATGGCATAAACCACTGCAAGCAATTTCTTTTCCGTAGTTGTGTAATTTTTTTGCGCGTCATTTAGAACACGGCTAGCTTAGTAAATGACGTGCAGAAACTTGTCATGCCTCTGTCCCAATACTGCACCAATAGCACGGTCACTGGCATCACACATTAGTTCAAATAGTAATGTCCAGTTCGATGCAGAAATGACAGGTGTTGTGACCAGCTTAGCCTTCAGAGTTTCAAAGGCCTGCAAACACTATGTGTCAAAGACAAATGGTGTATCAACAGCTAGCAGGTTACTCAGAGTTTTTACAATTATTGAAAAATCTTTTATAAACCTCCTGTAGAATCCTGCATGTCCCAAAAAACTTCTGATTGCCTTAACATTGGTGGGTGGTGGTAATTTTTCGATTACCTCCACCTTAGCTTGATCCACTTCTATGCCTTTGTTCGAAATTTTGTGCCCAAGGACAATTCCTTCAGTCACCATAAAGTGACATTTCTCCCAATTTAAAACCAGGTTGGTCTCTTGGCACCTTTTCAGAACAAGTGCTAGATGGTCAAGACAGGAGCTGAATGAATCTCCAAATACTGAGAAGTCATCCATAAAGACTTCCAGAAATTTTTCCAACATATCAGAGAAAATAGAGAGCATGCATCTCTGAAAGGTTGCTGGTGCATTAGACAGACCAAATGGCATCCTTCTGTAGACAAATACTCCAAATGGACATATGGATGTTGTTTTCTCTTGATCCTGGGGATCTACTGCAATCTGGTTGTAGCCTGAGTAGCCATCCAGAAAGCAGTAATAGTCATGACCTGCTAGCCTTTCTAGCATTTGGTCTATGAAGGGTAAAGGAAAATGATCCTTTCTGATGGTTGTATTGAGTCTTCTATAATCAATACACATACGCTACACTGTAACTGTTCTTGTAGGAACCAGTTCATTTTTTTCATTATGAACCACTGTCATGCCTCCTTTTTTGGGTACAACTTGGACAGGTCTCACCCAGGGGCTATCAGAAATGGGATAAGTAATCCCAGCCTCTAGTAATTTAGTGACCTCTTTTTGCACCACCTCCTTCATGGCTGGATTTAGTCGCCTTTATGGTTGAACCACTGGTTTGGCATTATCCTCCAGTAGGATCTTGTGCATGCATCTGGCTGTGCTAATGCCCTTGAGATCACTAATGGACCACCCAAGAGCTGTCTTATGTGTCCTTAGCACTTGAATTAGTGCTTTCTCATCCTGTGGCTCTAAGGTAGAGCTTATAATTACAGGAAAAGTTTCACCTTCTCCCAGAAATGCATATTTTAGGGATGGTGGTAGTAGTTTGAGTTCGGGTTTAGGAGATTTCTCCTCTTCCTGAGGAATTTTCAAAAGTTCTTGTATTTCCTCTGGTTCCTCCAGATCAGGCTGAACATCTTTAAAGATATCCTCTAGCTCTGATTCGGGACTCTCAGCCATATTGATCTCCTGTACCAGGGAATAAATGATATCAACACGCATGCAGTCTTTTGATGTGTCTGGGTGCTTCATTGCTTCAATAGCATTCAGCCTAAACTCATCCTTATTGACTCTCAGGGTTACTTTCCTTTCTTGGATGTCAATAAGGGTTCGTCCAGTTGCTAGAAAAGGTCTTCCTAGAATGGGAGTTGCACTCTTGTGCTCCTCTATTTCCAGCACTACAAAATCAGTAGGAAAGGCGAATGGCCCAACTGTGACAATCATATCTTCAATCACGCCTGATGGGTATTTAATGGAGCCATCAGCAAGTTGAAGACATATCCTAGTTGGTTTGACCTCTTCAGTCAAGCCAAGCTTTCTGGTAGTGGATGTAGGGATTAGATTGATACTTGCCCCAAGATCACATGGAACTGTCTTGGTACAGGTTCCCTCTAATGTGCATGGTATCATAAAGCTTCCAAGATCGTTAAGCTTCTCTGGTGAGCTCTTTAAAATGATTGCACTGCATTCTTCAGTGAGAAAAACTTTTTCAGTTTCTCTCCAATCCTTCTTATGACTTAAGATCTCTTTCATGAACTTAGCATAAGAGGATATTTGCTCAAGTGCCTCTGCAAATGGAATCTTGATTTCAAGAGTCCTGACATAGTCTGCAAAGTGGGCAAATTGTTTATCCTGTTCCGCTTGGCGGAGTTTCTGAGGATAAGGTATTTTGGCTTTGTATTCTTCAACCTTGGTTGCTGCAGGTTTATTTCCCACAAAGGTAGGTTGAGAAGCCTTCTTGAGGGAGTTATTATCAGCACTTTCAAGTGTCTGACCCCTCATAGGCGTTTGAACGCCAGGGTTGGGGGATGGATTGGCGTTTAACGCTAGATTCCCTCCCTTTTCTGGCATTTAAACGCCAGAACCGAATATGGTTTGGGCCCTTAACGCCACTTTTTCTCCCTTTTCTAGCGTTTGAACGCCAGAACTGGGCGTCCACTGGGCGTTTAACGCCACTTTTTCATCCCTTTCTGGTGTTTGAATACTAGAATCATTCCTCTCTAGGCTCTTACTGTCCTCAGAGAAATTTTGGGTAGCAGTCTGCTCATCCTATATTATTTGTTCTTTTCTTGGTTTTTTACTGCTTTGAGCTGAGGTATTCAATATTTTTCCACTCCTTAATTGAACTGCTTGGCACTCTTCTGTTATCTGTTTTGATAACTACTGTCTTGTCTGGTCAAGTTGTGCTTCCATGTTCCTGTTAGCATCCTTAGTGTCTTGTAACATCTCTTTAAATTTTGCCAACTGTTCTGTCAGATAACATAAATGCTGATTGATTTCAGCAACTTATTCTAGAGGACTAAGTTTAGTGGATACTACCTTAGCCTATTCTTTTATGGAGGACTCACTACTTAAGTACAGATGCTGATTTCTAGCAACTGTATCAATGAGCTCTTGAGCCTCTTCGATTTTTTTTCTCACGTGTATAGATCCACCTGCTGAGTGGTCTAGAGATATATGAGCTTTTGCTGTAAGCCCGTAGTAGAAGATGTCTAACTACACCCATTCTGAAAACATTTCAGAGGGACATTTCCTTAGCATCTCTCTGTACCTCTCTCAGGCATTGTAAAGGGATTCATTATCCTCTTGTTTAAAGCCTTAGATGTCTAGCCTTAGCTGTGTCATCCTCTTAGGAGGGAAATATTGATTCAGGAATTTGTCCGACAACTGTTTCCATGTTCTTATGCTAGCTTTAGGTTGGTTATTTAACCACCTCTTAGCTTGGTCTTTTACAGCAAATGGAAACAGTAATAATCTGTAGACAGCCTGATCTACTTACTTTTCATGTACTGTGTTAGCAATTTGTAAGAATTGTGCCAGAAACTTAGTAGGTTCTTCATGTGGAAGACCAGAATACTGCTAATTTTGCTGTAGCATGATAATGAGCTGAGGATTTAACTCAAAACTACTGACTCCGATGGAGTGTATACAAATACTACTCCCATATGAAGTAGTAATGGGATTAGCATATGACCCCAGAGTCCTTCTGGACTGTTCATTTCCACTTAGGTCCATGATAGAGTAAGGGAGATGATGTAGATAAAAATTTTATTTTATATATATATATATATATATATATATATATATATATATTTGAAATAATAAAATAAAAAAAAACTAAAATAAATAAAATAAAATAAAAAAAGATTTGAAAATATTTTATGAAGATTTTCGAAAAAGTGAGGAGAGAGAAAGTGGTTAGGATGTTTCTGAAAAAGATATGATTTTAAAAATTTTGACCAAGTCAACCCAAGGGATTCGAAAATTATGAGAAATTAAAGGAAAAGATATATTTTTTATTTTTAAATTTTATTATGAAAGAGAAAAACACACAAAAGACAAAAGACTTAAAATTTTTAGATCCAATGCTCCTTGTTTTCGAAAATTTTGGAGGGAAAATACCAAGGCACACCAAACTTAAAAATTTTAAGGTCAAAACACAAAGAAGAATCAAGAACACCTTGAAGACTCACAAGAACAACAAGAACAAAAGAAAGAACACCAAACTTAATATTTTTAGAAAACCAAAATTAAATTTTCGAAAACTAACGAAAAATTAACAAGAGAACACCAAACTTAAAATTTGGCACAAGATTTAATCAAAGAAAAACTATTTTTGAAAAAGTTTTAAAAGGAAGATACCCAATTACCAAGAACACAAGCACAATGCTCTAGCCAACTGAGCTATAAATTTAACGTGTTTTAAAAAGGTATTTTTAATATATATAAATTTTTTTGAAAACTAAAAATTTGAAAATGCACAAGAAAAATAAGAAAAGACACAAAACAACACAAACTAAAGATCAAACAAGAAAAATAGCAAGAACAACTTGAAGATTAAGCAAGAACAATGAACACAAAGTCGAAAATTTAAAGGAAAATAAAAACATGCAATTGACACTAAACTTAAAATATGAAACTAAAATCAAACAAAAGACTCAAAGAAAACAAAAAACTAATGAAGAAAAATAATATTTTTGAACGATTTTTAAAAGGAATAAGAAAAGATGCAATCCTAGTGACTCTAAACCAAAAAGACAAAATTTTCCTAATCTAAGTAATAAGATAAACCGTCAGTTGTTCAAACTCGAAAAATCCCTGGCAACAGCGCCAAAAACTTGGTGCACAAAAATTACGCTCACACTATGTAATTCCGCACAACTAACCAGCAAGTGCACTGGGTCGTCCAAGTAATACCTTACTTGAGTAAGGGTCGATCCCACGGAGATTGCCAGCTTGAAGCAAGTTATGATTATCTTATTATTCTTAGTCAGGATATCAATAGGGTTCTTAGTTTTAATTGTGAAAAGTTAAAGAGCATGAAAGGAATATTTGTTACGTAGTAATGGAGAATGGGTTGGAGTTTTGGAGATACTCTGTCCTTTGAATTTCTGCTCTCCTACTGTCTTCTTCTTTACGCACGCAGGTCTCCTTCCATGGAAAGCTGTATGTTGGTGGATCACCGTTGTCAATGGCTACCAGCCGTCCTCTCAGTAAAAAGGGTCCATCTACATGGCTAATCATCTGTTGATTCTCACTTTTGTTGGAATAGGATCCAGTGATTCTTTTGCGTCTGTCACTACGCCCAACATTCATGAGTTTGAAGCTCGTCACAGACATCCCCTCCCAGTTCCTACTCGGAATACCACAGACAATGTTTAGACTTTCCGGATCTCATGAATGCTGCCAATTGGTTCTACCTTATACCACGAAGACTCTGGACTCACGGATTGAACGCTCTGTTGTCAGGAGAAGCAGTCAAACTTGTGAGCCAGAAACCCAAGAGATAAACATTCAATCTAAGGTATAATAGAAGTGGTTGTCAGGCATGCGTTCATAGCTTGAGAATGGTGATGATTGTCACGAATCATCACATTCATCATGTTAAAGTGCGAATGAATATCATAGAATAGAAACAAGCGAGATAGAATAGAAAATAGAAATACTTGCATTAATTCATCGAGACGCTGCAGAACTCCTCACCCCAACCATGGGGTTTAGAGACTCATGCCGTCAAAGGTATAATTTCATATGTAAAATGTCATCCGATACAAAATAAATCTCTAAAAGTAGTTTTTATACTCAACTAGTCACCTAGGTTTACAGAAAATGAGTAAACTAAGATAGATAGTGCAGAAATCCACTCCTGGGGCCCACTTGGTATGTGCTGGGGCTGAGCATTGAAGCTTTCACGTGCATAAGCTATTCTTGGTTTCAAACGCCAATTTGTAACCTGTTTTTGGTGTTTAACTTTTGTAACTTGTTTCTGGCGTTTGACGCCAGAATAGTGCAAAAAGCTGGCGTTAAATGCTAGTTTCCGTCGTCTAAACTTGGGCAAAGTATGGACTATTATATATTACTGGAAAGCCCTAGATGTCTACTTTCTAACGCAATTAAGAGCGCGCCATTTGGATTTCTGTAGATCCAAAAATTCCACTTTGAGTGCAAAGAGGTCAGAATCCAATAGCATCAGCAATCCTTTATCAGCCTCTGAATCAGATTTTTGCTCAGGTCCCTCAATTTCAACCAGAAAATACCTGAAATCACAGAAAAACACACAAACTCATAGTAAAGTCTAGAAATGTGATTTTCTAATAAAAATATACTAAAAAGTAGCTAGATCCTACTAAAAACTATATTAAAATACCCCCAAAAAGCGTATAAAATATCTGCTCATCACCTAGCTCTAAGGTTGGCCCCGGACACACCGGGATATTTTTCACCTAAAAGCAAACAAAACCGAACATTTTGCACCATACTTCAAATCTCATTCACATAACAGTAGTAAGAAAGTTCACCTAAATAATCTACGACAGCCTGCCTACTCTCCTCCCACTGCAGCAAATCAAACATCGAGATCAACTCCTTCTGATCAATAACTTCCACCAAATACTCAGTGATACATTCATCTCTTGAGTTAATGATTTCTAGCCACAGAATATTCTGAGGTTCCGAAGACCACCAAATCAGGAATTTCTCCCCTAAGTGCTCATCAACATAAAAAAGGAAGTCCCTCTCAGCACTAGTCACCTTCACATACATTTTCTTAAAATCCTTAAAGAACGACTTGTACAACTTAAAATAGAAAATATCGTCAAACTATTCAAGTTCACCCACCCCCTTTCCAAACACCTTTTGCCTGAAATAAGGAAAAAGAATAACTCTACAGAAGGAGTCTCCTCCAAAAAATTCATCAGAATCTCAAAATCACACAGAAATTCCCAACCATTAGGATGGAGTTGGGAAGGAGCACAGTTTAGTTGCTTCAGAACCTGACACACAAACTTACTAAAAGGCAGCTTCACCCTCAATTCCTTCAACACACAGCTATACATATAAAATAAACTCAAACCCCTCCCCCTATGAAATATACGGTCACTAGAAACACAAGGAAGCAACTCCAATCGAACACCAGAACCACCCCTCACAACTTTACTTTTTGTCTCTCTCCTTCACAGATTCTTCATCCGAGAACAGTGAAGATCGCTTCCTAACATCATCATTTACCCAGTCGTATGACCAATCAACTTTATCTTTCTTCTCTTTCTCAAAACCCATTTGCAAACAAGAAAACAAAGAAGAAGAACAGAAGTTACAGAGACGAAAGGAGAAACAGTGTACCTGTTTTGCTCATATTTTTTCAAATGCAACAGACAACAAGTACACCTTGGCCAAAACCACAAAACTCCTTGGATTCTAAAGAACCTTCAAATTCCAAAACGGTTTTCATTCCACTAAACAATCAAAACAGTCATATCAAGGGACATCATGCGCATTGGGAACACGCACGTTTATTAATGGGCATTCAACATTTTTCTCTCTCTCATTAAAATGTATTTAATATACATTTTAAATGAAGCATCTTGAACTAGGGGCTCTAGGGCCAATCCAATTGCCAACTTTTGAGGTTACCCAGTAGCCGACTTATGATCTATTAAAAGTTTAACCTGCTTCATTAAACATGTTCCCAGGCTTAGCTTAAGGGGCTATGATCCGATCGTTACAAATCCGATCTCATAACTCGGCATTATGATGAATAAATCGACTCCCTACGTTATAACTCGGCGACATGCGTTATGATCAGACTCAACAGATACATTTTTGAATAAAAACGTCCGAACATATATCATTACCCACTAAATTGTAATAACCGCTTTTCAATGCAGATGATCAACAGCATCGTAACAGACCTATTCTATGTCACTTATAAAGGTATGATATTTTATTCTTAAAATAGATAAAAAATTCTCAATACTAACTTAAGTATCAGAGTGCCTTTGCAGGTACACTTTCCCCTTTGTTTATACTCTCCACGACGGAACATCTCCTTAGACAAAAAATTTTAGACTTCTCCAAAGTTCACAGATCGACATTGAAAAAAACAAGTCGACGTCGATTCCTAAAAGATGAGCTACCCTCAAGGTATCCATACAAGAACAATTACAATTTTAAATAAGTTAATCATTATTACTCTAAATTTCTATTTGATCAAATGTTTTCATGAATCAAATTATATTACGTATTTATATTTTATACGTGTAATTTATTTTTTAAATTTTATATCAAATGTCTCATTTTTTTATCTTATTATGTGGACATAATAATTAAAAAGAAATGGCATAATTTTTATATTAATATGACACAAATATAATAAGATAAAAAAGATAAAATATAATAGATACTTATATATACACTTCTAAATAAATATTTAAATTTGAGTTGGAACATATGTGGGCCAATATGTTATAGTTGAAATGTTGAATGTCTCCCTAATTTTGACGTATTTAACAAATCTTAGAAGGAGAAAAAAAATAAAATAATAGTAGGAAGACAATAATATATACAAAGTTGTTTTATTTTCCTTAATATTTATAATTTTATATAATAATAATTGAAGAGAATATAAAATACGAAAATAAATATATTAAAAAAAAGGAAAAAAAATTATAGTTCTCAATTACTCCCAAACTATGACTCCAAAATATTATTCAAAAATGAGTTCAATCAATAACATAGATTTGTATGTACATTTACTGAACTGTGCTCTAATCTCTAGCAATTGTAATTAAACTCAATCGCGATAACGGTTTCATCCTCAAGGAGATTATTCTTAATTTTTATATTAACCCATTTGTATTATTTTATTGGTGTTGGCAAGCTTTTGGCGTCAAAATGGGGTTATGCCTGTCCTTTTTTAGTTTACTTTTGACTCTTGAGTGTACGGTACTTACGGAATCTACAATAAGTCAATGTTGGAATATAAAATGTCTTGCACCATGACAACAAATCAACAATCACGGGGAAAATTAATTAAAGGAAAATCATGAACGAAATAAAAAAAACTTTCCATGTCAGTAAAAGGACATAATTGTAAAGGGCACTTGTCAATTGCCACTTTTCAAAATTGCTGACATAGTGAAAAATTACGGAAAAAAAATTAGGAATTAATTTAAGAAAAAAGGATAAATAAATTTCTAATTTTTTTAATTTTTCACAAATATATTTCTAACAAAGTTTAAATATAAAAAGTCTTTGATTTTAATAAATGGAGGACAATTTAATCTTTCCGTCTATTTACCTCTTATATACCAAACGGAATTGGCTGACGTGGTTGAAACGGTGTCTAGGTGTCCGTTACGGTGCCATGCTAGAAGGGGAATAAAGTTCGAAGAACAAATAAGTCATTGACGTCATTTTGCAAAAAAAGTTCGAAGGACAAATAGGTTCTTGAGAATTTAGTTCATTATACTTCTATTATGCTTCTATTATGAGAATTTAGTTTATAAATTATGCTTGTATTTTGAAATCTAGTTAACTTGTATTCTGCAATTTAGATCAATGTTCTGAAAACCGGTTCGAACCGGCCGGTCGAACCGGTCGAACCGGGAACCGTTAGCAAATACGGTTCGAACAAAAGGTAAAACCGCTAAATTTAAAAACCGTTGTTAAACCGCTGAACCGGCCGAGAACCGGTCGGTCAAACCGAACCGTGACCCGGCCGGTTTTTAAAATTTTGTCAAAAACGCTGCGTTTTGCCCACAAATCCAAAAATGAACCCTAGCCTTTCAGTTTTCAGTCTTCACCCAGCCCCCACTGTCGAGCCTCCACCCTCCACCCTCCACTCTCATCTCTCGCACTCAGTTCCCACGCCTCGAGTCTCCACCTTGAGCTTCCGACGCAACCTCCGTCCAGCCACCGCAGCCGTCGCAAGTTCCGTGGAAGTCACTCACCGTCGCAAGTTCTTTGGAGATTCGCACAGCCCTTTCCATCGAGAAGTCATCCGTGGAAATCGCAGCCACCGCCACCACTCCTTGTCGTCGCGAGTGTCTTCCTGCTGGCGCCTGCTCTGTTTTACCCTTCCACCCCAGTCACTGTCCCTGTCGCCGCCAGCTCTACATTCTTCCCTGTCTTCCACTAACCCTAGGTATAAATCTAATTTGTTGTAATAATAATTATTGAAGTATGATTAATTCTTGGTTCTAACTTCTAAATCTTGCTGTTATTACTTGAAGTATGATTAATTGTTGCTTCTACATTCATCATTTCATTCAGCAACACCATTCGTATACAGACCGGGTCAACACCCATTTGAAGCATTATTAAATGATTTTCATTTTGTGATTAATCTTTCCGTGTTGATGTGTGTATATGTGAGGCATATTGAACCCAAAATTGTTGAGTTTTATAACTACAGCTTCTCTGAATTAACATGCTGCTGTGTTCTTACTTCTTAGTCAAATGAAGATTAAGCTTTATTTTAAGGGTTTTTGTACTCTGTTTATTTAGCTCTACTTGCAAGCTGTCTTACTTGTACTTTTCATGCTTCTGCAGTTAGTTAGTGAGGACTATTTCACACAAAAAAATATTAGTTGTTGAAGGATCTCACTGGAAAATAAACTTGTGTGGCCATTCATTGACACATTATTGCACAGAGGAAAATCTATTGTTGAAGGATCTCACATGTTTGGTTCTTAGGGAAGAAGATTTTGAAGATAACAACTTCTTTATGTGGATTTGGCTGAAGAAGTTTTCTAATATTGTTTAATTTTGAGTAGTATTTGATTGTTGTTAATTTGAAACTGACTTGAAGCAATTGTAAGTATTATGTTAGCATCAATGACATTGTTTATATGTTTATATCATTAATGTTACTCTCATTGTTGATTTCATAGTGCAAAAAATGTTCATTTATGTCTGATTCTGTATGCTATATTGGGCGTGTTCAGGTTTTTACATGTGTTGGACTTACAATAAAAAAAAATCTTTCACATAATATAATCATTATAGAGCAGGTCCAAGAAACCAAAAAAGATAATTATATATAATGTTTACAAGAATGAAAATTTCAATTTGTGCAGAATCTATTACTCTGTTACAGTAATACATTATATTTAGGATGTTGTTAGCATTAGTATTAAGTCACACTAGCAAGATTAATTGTTTGGATGTTGTTTGTTGAATTTGATTTTTGATGCTTTTTAATGTTGAATTTGATTGATTCTGTGAATATTTAGACACCCTTTTATTTATGATTCATGGAATTGAGAATTGGATTGTTTGGTACTACTCTATATGTATACTTGTTCTATGTCTTGGTGCTGAGTTTCACAAATATTCTCAATTACTTAGAGCTATGATTTCCTTCTTGAATGGAATTTTATTTTTCCAAAAGAAATCATAGAGGATTAGGATTGTGGATTCTTTAATTGAGTGATGAATGTAAAGCTGAATATGATGATGACAAAAGTGCTTGGAAACATATATTTTAAGAGTTTAAAAAAACTTTTGAGTTTGTAAATTGATAAGATCATATAGTTTTGGTGTGTTTATTTATATTTTATTTATTATTTTATTAGAAAACGGTTTTTTCGGTTCAACCACGGTTGAACCGGTTGAACCTGTAAATCAGTAAACCAGTAACTAGAGCGGTTCGATGACCGGTTCGGTTTTCAGAACCTTGATTTATATTACTTGTATTAAAATTACAGAAATTGAGCTTGTTCTGTTTCTACTTTATTTTTTCTTAAATGGTATTAGTTCAATTTTCTCACATTAGTTAGCATTAGTTAGAATTAGTGCATATATGTGTTATATTAGATTAGAATTTGTTAAATTGCATTAGTTCAGTTTTCATCATACCAGTGGCATTAGTTAGCATCAGTTCATTTATGCATTAAGTTAGCATTAGTTCACATGTGCATCATTCATGTATTAAGTTAGTATTAGTGCATTTGTGTATTATATTAAAACTAGTATTTTTACCCGTAATAACATTACGGGAATAAAAACTTTTTAAAATTATAGTTCACTTTGTTCTGACAGTATAAATCATGACACAAAAGATTTATAAAATCAAACTACTTTTATAAAAAAGTCGTACGTTGACAAAAGTCTCTAACTAAGAAGACCAAGATATCTGTAGATAAAAAATTAAATAATAAGATTTTTAGTTATTATTTTTATATGAAAAATTCTAATTTTTTATTAATAATTAATTTTAACATTCGTTATCTAAAATTTAAAATAATTTAACGTGTATACTTTTACATTTAAAATAATTTAATTGTAAAAAAATATCGAATGACATATTTTAATTTGTCAAATTACTAATATAAAATATAAATTATATATAGAGTAAAAATAGTAGAGAGAAATAGAAAAATGGAGAGAGGTAGAGGAGAGAATTTAGGAAGAAAGTTTATTAATTTAAAAAAAATATTTTCTCTCAATTTTAATAAGAGTGTGACACATTTGATTATTAAATTAGATAGTAATATATGAGCCATAATATAGATATATTTCAATTAGATAGTAATATATGATACATATAGAAGCATAATGAACTAAATTCTCAAAGACCTATTTGTCCTTCGAACTTTATTTGCAAAATGACGTTAAGGACTTATTTGTCCTTCGAACGTTATTCTCCTTCCAGCGTGGCACCATAACGGACACCTGGACACCGTTTTAGCCACGTCAGTCAGTTTCGTTTGGTGTATGAGAGGCAAATAGACGGAATGATTAAATTGTCCTCCATTTATTAAAGTCAAAGACTTTTTTATATTTAAATTTTGTTAAAGATGTATTTATCAAAAATTTAAAAAGTCAGGACTTATTTGTTTTTTTTTCTTAATTTAATTTGCTATTACGAGAATTCGATAAATTTAGCTTCGGATTTGTGCCTGCTACTTCCAATATGTTTTTTTTTTTAACTTTTTAGATATAAACCTTATTAATAACAATGTAAGATCCAATATGGTGATACAAAATTTCGACAAATAATAAACTTCAATCATGTTAGAGTAGACTGTCGATTACATCATGTGTGATATGAGTCGAAAAATGGTTTTAAATTAGCACTTTATCAACACGTGAATCAAATTATTGACACATAACGTAAAATAAAGAGCGTGGATAAATGCTTAGTGACTAAGGTAAAAGAAAAGATGTGGGATATGGTATTTAATTTGGAGAACAAAATCCTTCACAATTAAAGTAAATTTCTGGGTGTGAGAGCCCGAAACAAAAGAAGAAATTAGATTGTGAAAAGTTAGAAGTATTACACAATTCATCATTGTGATCTTTAAGTAGAAGAAATTTAGAAGGGATAGAAACTTCAATCTGAACACTTTATAGTCACATAAAATTTTGCAAAATTCAAGTCACACTGCAATTATATAGTGATAAATTAATAATGTTTAATAGAGTATTTACTTGGACTGATACATCGAATAATCATACTGAAGAATATACGAGAGACTCAAAGACAGAAGCTGTCCCACTAGTATTTAAGTCGAAGGATGAATCCTATGATCACTGAAGGTATTCTTTCACTGGGCGTCCATATGGATTGTCTCCAAATTATTTTTCAACACGAAAATTTCTGACATGGGATAAATAGGAGGTACAATCACAATAAAAAATAACCCCTTGTATAACCCTGGACTTTTTCCAGATTACCCATTGGAGGGTATACCAACTAATTATAACCCTAATATGACAAATTATAATGCTTATGAACATTTGATAAATAACCCTCCAAATTTAGGATCAGTGCCTATGTACTTACAAGCAACCATAATGGTGCCTAATGTCCTTCCGACACAAGGCACTGGGACAGCCACTATGAGGTCGTCTTCAAGAGTCGGACAAGGTTCTATATTTTTAGAGATGTCAAGACAGGTTTTTGTGGAGACAACGTCTCCGAATACAATCAAATTCCTGGCTGTGTTTAAGCAACAAATTGAAGATAGCCATCATGATCTAGTATATGTGCTCACTCAGCTGATGGTTACAGTTTTAAATCCAATAATGAAAAATAATAATGCAAGAATAAAACAAATAGCTCGATGTGTCGATTATATTACAGGGGCAATTAATCGACTGTTTGCACCACTCATAGGTAGAATGCATGCACATAATCCTCCAGTAATTTTAAATAGAGGCGATGATCCGAATAGGATTGTAAACAAGGCCAGAGCAAATAATGCTGTTTAAGCCTATGGTCAAAACATAACCCAAACTATTGAATAAATCTTGAATAAGGCAGTATTTAATATAGGAGTTACGAATCAACCCTATTTTATCTCTCCCTTTTCAAATTATGTTTTGCAAGCTGAATTCTCCAAGAGAGTTAAATCCCAAAATTCCTCACTAAATTTGCAAGTGAGGGTGGAGAATCGACTATCGAGCATTGGTGTATAAAATTGTGATCATCAATGGCGCCATCAACATGGTACGCTCATTTGCAATCTCAATTCTTTATCACAACTTCGCACAACTAACCAGCAAGTGCACTGGGTCGTCCAAGTAATAAACCTTACGCGAGTAAGGGTCGATCCCACGGAGATTGTTGGTATGAAGCAAGCTATGGTCATCTTGTAAATCTCAGTCAGACAGATTCAAATGGTTATGGATGATATATGAATAAAGCATAAAACAAGGATAGAGATACTTATGTAATTCATTGGTGAGAATTTCAGATAAACGAATGGAGATGCTTTGTCCCTTCCGTCTCTCTGCTTTCCTACTGTCTTCATCCAATCCTTCTTACTCCTTTCCATGGCAAGCTGTATGTTGGGCATCACCGTTGTCAGTGGCTACAGTCTCGTCCTCTCAGTGAAAATGTTCAACGCGCTCTGTCACAGCACGGCTAATCATCTGTCGGTTCTCAATCAGGTTGGAATAGAATCCAGTGATTCTTTTGCGTCTGTCACTAACGCCCAGCCTTCAGGAGTTTGAAGCTTGTCACAGTCATTCAATCCTTGAATTCTACTCAGAATACCACAGACAAGGTTTAGACCTTCCGGATTCTCTTGAATGCCGCCATCAGTTCTAGCTTATACCACGAAGATTCCGATTAAGGAATCCAAGAGATAAACATTCAAGCCTTGTTTGCTTGTAGAACGGGAGTGGTTGTCAGGCACGCGTTCATAAGTGAGAATGATGATGAGCGTCACATAATCATCACATTCATCATGTTCTTGGGTGCGATTGAATATCTTAGAACAAGAATAAGCTGAATTGAATAGAAGAACAATAGTAATTGCATTAATACTCGAGGTACAGCAGAGCTCCACACCTTAATCTATGGTGTGTAGAAACTCCACTGTTGAAAATACATAAGAACAAGGTCTAGGCATGGCCGTGAGGTCAGCCCCATGATCTAAGATAGCATAGAACTACTCAAAGATAGCTACCCAGATGATAATACAATAGTAAAAGGTCCTATTTGTAGAGAACTAGTAGCTTAGGGTTTACAGAAATGAGTAAATGACATAAAAATCCAATTCCGGGCCCACTTGGTGTGTCCTTGGGCTGAGCATTGAAGCTTTCACATGTAGAGACTTTTCTTGGAGTTAAACGCCAGCTTTTGTGCCAGTTTGGGCGTTTAACTCCCATTCTTGTGCCAGTTCCAGCGTTAAACGCCAGAATTCTTGAGCTGATTTGGAACGCCGGTTTGGGCCATCAAATCTCGGGCAAAGTATGAACTATTATACATTGCTGGAAAGCCCAGGATGTCTACTTTCCAACGCTATTAAAAGTGCGCCAATTGAACTTCTGTAGCTCCAGAAAATCCACTTCGAGTGCAGAGAGGTCAGAATCCAACAGCATCTGCAGTCCTTTTCAGCCTCTGAATCAGATTTTTGCTCAGGTGCCTCAATTTCAGCCAGAAAATACCTGAAATCACAGAAAAACACACAAACTCATAGTAAAGTCCAGAAAAGTAAATTTTAACTAAAAACTAATAAAACCATAATAAAAACTAACTAAAACATACTAAAAATAATGCCAAAAAACGTATAAATTATCCGCTCATCACAACACCAAACTTAAATTGTTGCTTGTCCCCAAGCAACTGAAAATCAAATAAGATAAAAACAAGAGAATATGCAATGAATTCCAAAAACATCTATGAAGATCAGTATTAATTAGATGAGCGGGGCTTTTAGCTTTTTGCCTCTGAACAGTTTTGGCATCTCACTTTATCCTTTGAAATTCAGAATGATTGGCTTCTATATGAACTCAGAATCCAGATAGTGTTATTGATTCTCCTAGTTAAGTATGATGATTCTTGAACACAGCTACTTTATGAGTCTTGGCCGTGGTCCAAAGCACTCTGTCTTCCAGTATTACCACCGGATACATACATGCCACAGACACATAATTGGGTGAACCTTTTCAGATTGTGACTCAGCTTTGCTAGAGTCCCCAATTAGAGGTGTCCAGGGTTCTTAAGCACACTCTGTTTGCCTTGGATCACAACTTTATTTTTTTCTTTTTCTTTTTCCCTTTTCTTTTTTTCGGTTTTTTTTTTGGGAATATTCACTGCTGTTTCTTGCTTCAAGAATCATTTTTATGATTTTTCAGATCCTCAGTAACATGTTTCCTTTTTCATCATTCTTTCAAGAGCCAATCATTCATGAACAACAAATTTAAAAGACATATACACTGTTCAAGCATACATTCAGAAGTCAAAAGTATTGCCACCACATCAAAATAATTAATCTGTTATAAATTTCAAAATTCATGCAATTCTTCTCTTTTTCAATTAAGAACATTTTTCATTTAAGAAAGGTGATGGATTCATAGGCCATTCATAACTTTAAGACATAGACACTAAGACAATAATGATCATAAGACCCAAACATAGATAAACATAAGCATGATTTTTTGAAAAAAAAAGAAAAATAAAGAACAAGGAGATTAAAGAACGGGTCCACCTTAATGATGGCGGCTTGTTCTTCCTCTTGAAGATCTTATGGAGTGCTTGAGCTCCTCAATGTCTCTTCCTTGCCTTTGTTGCTCCTGGTGCACGAAATTGTGATTCATGTGTTATTGCATTTTGTAAAATTCATTGCTTTTTCTTTTCCTGGCAATGGTGCTAAAAACTTGGTGTCAATGCCATGGTTCACAAATTCGCACAACTAACCAGCAAGTGCACTGGGTCGTCCAAGTAATACCTTACGTGAGTAAGGGTCGATCCCACAGAGATTGTTGGTATGAAGCAAGTTATGGTCATCTTGTAAATCTCAGTCAGGCTTATCCATGTGGTTATGGGAGATTAGATAATTAAAAGATAAATAAAATAGGATAGAAATACTTATGTAAATTAATGGTGGGAATTTCAGCTAGGTGCATGGAGGTGCTTGTCCCTATTGAATCTCTGCTTTCCTACTGCTTTTATTCTATTTTATCACTCCCTTCTATGGCAAGCTGTATGTAGGGCATCACCGTTGTCAATGGCTACATCCCATCCTCTCAGTGAAAATGGTCCAAATGCTCTGTCACAGCACGGCTAATCATCTGTCGGTTCTCAATCAGGTTGGAGTAGAATCCCTTGATTCTTTTGCGTCTGTCACTAACGCCCAGCCTTCAGGAGTTTGAAGCTCGTCACAGTCATTCAATCCCAGAATCCTACTCGGCATACCATAGACAAGGTTTAGACTTTCTGGATTCTCATGAATGCCGCCATCAATCTAGCTTATACCACGAAGATTCTGTTTAAGGAATCTAAGAGATACGCGCCCGGCCTAAGGTAGAACGGAAGTGGTTGTCAATCACACGTGTTCATAGGTGAGAATGATGATGAGTGTCACGAATCATCACATTCATCTAGTTGAAGTGCAACGAGTATCTTAGAACAGGAATAAATGGAATTGAATAGGAAATAGTAGTAATTGCATTAAAACTTGAGGTACAGCAGAGCTCCACACCCTTAATCTATGGTGTGTAGAAACTCCACCGTTAAAAATACATAAGTGATGAAGGTCCAGGCATGGCCGAGAGGCCAGCCCCCAAAACGTGATCAAAAGACCGAATGGTCAAAAGATGACTAATACACTAGTAAAAAGTCCTATTTATAATAAACTAGCTACTAGGGTTTACAGAAGTAAGTAATTGATGCATAAATCCACTTCCGGGGCCCACTTGGTGTGTGTTTGGGCTGAGCTTGATTTATCCACGAGCTGAGGCTTCTCTTGGAGTTGAACGCCAAGTTGTAACGTGTTTTGGGCGTTCAACTCTGGTTCGTAACGTGTTTCTGGCGTTTGACTCCAGACAGCAACATGGAACTGGCATTGAGCGCCAGTTTACGTCGTCAAATCCCAAATAAAGTATGGACTATTATATATTGCTGGAAAGCTCTGGATGTCTACTTTCCAACGCCGTTGAGAGCGCGCCATTTAAAGTTTTGTAGCTCCATAAAATCTATTTCGAGTGCAGGGAGGTCAGATTCCAACAGCATCAGCAGTCCTTTGTCAGCCTCCTATCAGAGTTTTGTTCAAGTCCCTCAATTTTAGCCAGAAATTACCTGAAATCACAGAAAAACACACAAACTCATAGTAAAGTCCAGAAATGTGAATTTAACATAAAAACTAATGAAAACATCCCTAAAAGTAGCTTGAACTTACTAAAAACTACCTAAAAACAATGCCAAAAAGCGTATAAATTATCCGCTCATCACAACACCAAACTTAAATTGTTGCTTGTCCCCAAGCAACTGAAAATCAAATAGGATAAAAAGAAGAAAATATACTATAAATTCCAAAATATCAATGAATATTAATTCTAATTAGATGAGCGGGACTTGTAGCTTTTTGCTTCTAAACAGTTTTGGCATCTCACTTTTTCCCTTGAAGCTTAGAATGATTGGCATCTCTAGGAACTTAGAATTTCAGATAGTGTTATTGATTCTCCTAGTTAAGTTTGTTGATTCTTGAACACAGCTACTTTTATGAGTCTTGGCCGTGGCCCTAAGCACTTTGTTTTCCAGTATTACCACCAGATACATAAATGCCACAAACACATAACTGGGTGAACCTTTTCAGATTGTGACTTAGCGTTGCTAAAGTCCCCAGTTAGAGGTGTCCAGAGCTCTTAAGCACACTCTTTTTGCTTTGGATCACGACTTTAACCACTCAGTCTCAAGCTTTTCACTTGGACCTGCATGCCACAAGCACATGGTTAGGGACAACTTGAATTAGCCGCTTAGGCCTGGATTTTATTTCCTTGGGCCCTCCTATCCATTGATGCTTAAAGCCTTGGATCCTTTTTACCCTTGCCTTTTGGTTTTAAGGGCTATTGGCTTTTTCTGCTTGCTTTTTCTTTTTCTTTCTAAATATTTTTTTTCGCCAATTATTTTTTTTGCAAGCTTTTGTTTTTCACTGCTTTTTCTTGCTTCAAGAATCAATTGTATGATTTTTCAGATCATCAATAACATTTCTCTTTGTTCATCATTCTTTCAAGAGCCAACAATTTTAACATTCATAAACAACAAGATAAAAAATATGCACTGTTCAAGCATTCATTCAGAAAACAAAAAGTATTGTCACCACATCAATATAATTAAATTAAATTCAAGGATAAATTCGAAACTCATGTACTTCTTGTTCTTTTGAATTAAAAACATTTTTCATTTAAGAGAGGTGAAGGATTCATAGAATTATTCATAGCCTTAAGACATAGTTACTAAATACTAATACTCATGTAATAAAGACACAAACATAGATAAACATATAACATAAAAAAAACGAAAAGCAGAAAAATTAAGGACAAGGAATGAGTCCACCTGAGTGAGGGTGGCGCCTTCTTGAAGGTCCAATGGTGCTTTTTGAGCTCCTTTATGTCTCTTCCTTGCTTCTGTTGCATGATCCCTAGTGATTTTGGTGTTCCTATCCTTAGTTGCTTCCAATAATTATGTGGAGGAACATGTATCCCCTGAGGTATCTCAGGGATTTCTTGAAGAGAGAATTTCTCATGCTCTCTTGATGTGCAGTCAAATATTCTACCATTGAGCTATAAACCCTTTAGATGAGTCTTTCCATCTCCCATGACTTGGAGGTGGAAGCTTTTTGTCTTCCCTTTTCTCTCTCTTTTTTTTCTTTTTTTTTTTGAGGTTTCTCTGGCCTTAGGTGTAGTATAATCACCAAGCATCCTCCTTGCATTGTTATTATTTTTGGCTGCCATCTCCTCTTCTTTTTCGAAAATTTCTGTAAAGTTTTCTCTGAATTATTGAATTTTATTTCTTTTGACTTCCTCTTCAGAGTTCTTTCAGGTTCAGGATCTGCTTCAATAAGAATGCCTTTTCCCTTGTTCCTGCTCATATGAAAGAGAAGAGGAAAAGAAAAGGAAGAGGAATCCTCTATGTCACAGTAAAGAGGATCCTTATTATTAGTAGAAGAAGAAAGGGGATAATGGAAGGAGAGGGATGAATAGTCTGTATAAAGAGTAAGGACAGGGGAGGTGATAAGAGATGAAGAGAAGTGTTAGTAAATAAATAAATAAATAGAAGAATATGAGAGAGGGATTTTCGAAAATATTTTTGAAAAGGAGTTAGTAATTTCAAAAATTAAAGATGAATTAAAATTAAAATTAAAATTTGAAACAATTAGTTAATTAAAAAGAATTTTTGAAAAAGGGGTGAGATATTTTCGAAAATTAGAGAGGAAATAGTAGTTAGGTGGTTTTGAAAAAGATAAGAAACAAACAAAAAGTTAATTAGTTAGTTGAAAAAGATATTAAAGTCAAAATTGAAAAGATAAGAAGATAAGAAGTTAGATAAGATATTTTTAAATCAAATTTTGAAAAAGATAAAATTTTGAAAAAGATATGATAAAAAGATAAAATAAAAAGATAAGATTTTTGAAAAGATAAGATTGAAAAGATAATTTTTTTTTTGAAAAGATATGATTTTAAAAGATATGGTTTTAAAAAGATATGATTGAAATTAGTTTTGAAAAAGATTTGAATTTTAAAATCACAATTAATGACTTGACTCACAAGAAATCACAAGATATGATTCTAGAACTTAAAATTTGAATCTTTCTTAACAAGAAAGTAACAAACTTGAAATTTTTGAATCAAAACATTAATTTTTGATGCAATTTTCGAAAATATGATGTAAAGATAAGAAAAATATTTTGAAAATATTTTTTTAAAAAGATTTTTGAAATTTTCGAATATAAAAAAAATGGAAAAGATATGATTTTTGAAAAAGATTTTAAAAAATAAGATTTAAAAAGATAAGATATTTTTTCTTATTTTTGAATTTTTTTATGATGAGAGAGAAAAATACTGAAAATACTCAATGCATGAAAAGTTTGGATCAAAACACATGATGCATGCAAGAACACTATGAATGTCAAGATGAACACCAAGAACACTTTGAAGATCATGATGAACATCAAGAACATATTTTTGAAAAAATTTTAATGCAAAGAAAACATGCAAGACACCAAACCTAGAAATCTTTAATGCATGGACTCTAACAAACGAAAAATGCATATGAAAAACAACAAACAACACAAAACAAGAAAACATCAAGATCAAACAAGAAGACTTGTCAAGAACAACTTGAAGATCATGAAGAACACTATGAATGCATGAAATTTTCGAAAAATTAATGCATAGATTTTAGAAACATGCAATTGACACCAAACTTAAAAATTGACTCAAGACTCAAACAAGAAACACAAAATATTTTTGATTTTTTTTGATTTTATGAATTTTTTTGTATTTTCTTTTGATTTTTTTCGAAAAAAACATATAGGAAAAATAAAATAAGAGATTCAAAATCTTTAAGAAGAATTCCAGGAATCTTTCAATATTAGCCCAAAGCTCCAATCAAAGGGTTGGGCATGGCATAATAGCCAGTCAGCCTTGGGATATCATCAGTCATTCAACAGCAAGTGGATGACGAATAGTTGGCTAGCTCTTGTGATGATGATTTGGAAGCCTCGGTCCAAAAGAATTTGGATATGGCTTTACAGCCAGTCAGGCTTCAACATGTTACCATAAAACTCTAGAATTCATTCTTGAAAGTTTTGAAGCCATAGAATAATTAAAAAATTTTTTTTCGAAAATAATTTTTTTTGGAAAACGAAAATAAAGAAAAATTTTGAAAAATTTTTTGAAAACTTTTTGAAAAGAAAATTACCTGATCTGAGCAACAAGATGAACCGTTAGTTGTCCATACTCGAACAATCCCCGGCAACGGCGCCAAAAACTTGGTGCACGAAATTGTGATTCATGTGTTATTGCATTTTGTAAAATTCATTGCTTTTTCTTTCCCTGGCAATGGTGCCAAAAACTTGGTGTCAATGCCATGGTTCACAACTTCGCACAACTAACCAGCAAGTGCACTGGGTCGTCCAAGTAATACCTTACGTGAGTAAGGGTCGATCCCACAGAGATTGTTGGTATGAAGCAAGTTATGGTCATCTTGTAAATCTCAGTCAGGCTTATCCATGTGGTTATGGGAGATTAGATAATTAAAAGATAAATAAAATAGGATAGAAATACTTATGTAAATTAATGGTGGGAATTTCAGCTAGGTGCATGGAGGTGCTTGTCCCTATTGAATCTCTGCTTTCCTACTGCTTTTATTCTATTTTATCACTCCCTTCTATGGCAAGCTGTATGTAGGGCATCACCGTTGTCAATGGCTACATCCCATCCTCTCAGTGAAAATGGTCCAAATGCTCTGTCACAGCACGGCTAATCATCTGTCGGTTCTCAATCAGGTTGGAGTAGAATCCTTTGATTCTTTTGCATCTGTCACTAACGCCCAGCCTTCAGGAGTTTGAAGCTCGTCACAGTCATTCAATCCCAGAATCCTACTCGGAATACCATAGACAAGGTTTAGACTTTCCGGATTCTCATGAATGCCGCCATCAATCTAGCTTATACCACGAAGATTCTGTTTAAGGAATCTAAGAGATATGCGCCCGGCCTAAGGTAGAACGGAAGTGGTTGTCAATCACACGCGTTCATAGGTGAGAATGATGATGAGTGTCACGGATCATCACAATCATCAAGTTGAAGTGCAACGAGTATCTTAGAACAGGAATAAATGGAATTGAATAGGAAATAGTAGTAATTGCATTAAAACTTGAGGTACAGCAGAGCTCTACACCCTTAATCTATGGTGTGTAGAAACTCCACCGTTAAAAATACATAAGTGATGAAGGTCCAGGCATGGCCGAGAGGCCAGCCCCCAAAATGTGATCAAAAGAACGAATGGTCAAAAGATGACTAATACACTAGTAAAAAGTCCTATTTATAATAAACTAGCTACTAGGGTTTACAGAAGTAAGTAATTGATGCATAAATCCACTTCCGGGGCCCACTTGGTGTGTGTTTGGGCTGAGCTTGATTTATCCACGAGCTGAGGCTTCTCTTGGAGTTGAACGCCAAGTTGTAACGTGTTTTGGGCGTTCAACTCTGGTTCGTAACGTGTTTCTGGCGTTTGACTCCAGACAGCAACATGGAACTGGCGTTGAGCGCCAGTTTACGTCATCAAATCCCGAATAAAGTACGGACTATTATATATTGTTGGAAAGCTCTGGATGTCTACTTTCCAAAGCCATTAAGAGCGTGCCATTTTGAGTTTTGTAGCTCCATAAAATCCATTTCGAGTGCAGGGAGGTCAGATTCCAACAGCATCAGCAGTCCTTTGTCAGCCTCCTATCAGAGTTTTGTTCAAGTCCCTCAATTTCAGCCAGAAATTACCTGAAATCACAGAAAAACACAAAAACTCATAGTAAAGTCTAGAAATGTGAATTTAACATAAAAACTAATGAAAACATCCCTAAAAGTAGCTTGAACTTACTAAAAGCTACCTAAAAACAATGCCAAAAACCGTATAAATTATTCGCTCATCAGCTCCTCTCTCATGATTCTTTGATCTTCTCTAATTTCATGGAGGAGGATGTAATGTTCTTGGTGCTCCAACCTTAGTTGTCCCATGTTGGAACTCAATTCTCCTAGGGAGGTGTTTATTTGCTCCCAATAGTTTTGTGGAGGAAAGTGCATCCCTTGAGGCATCTCAGGGATTTCATGATGAGTGGGATCTCTTGTTTGCTCCATCCTTTTCTTAGTGATGGGCTTGTCCTCATCAATGAGGATGTCTCCCTCTATGTCAACTCCAACTGAATAACAGAGGTGACAAATGAGATGAGGAAAGGCTAACCTTGCCAAGGTAGAGGACTTGTCCGCCACCTTATAAAGTTATTGGGCTATAACGTCATGAACTTCTACCTCCTCTCCAATCATGATGCTATGAATCATGATGGCCCGGTCTATAGTAACTTCGGACCGGTTGCTAGTAGGAACGATTGAGCGTTGGATAAACTCCAACCATCCCCTAGCCACGGGCTTGAGGTCATGCCCTCTCAGTTGGACCGGCTTCCCTCTTGAATCTCTCTTCCATTGAGCGCCCTCTTCACAAATGTCCATGAGGACTTGGTCCAACCTTTGATCAAAGTTGACCCTTCTAGTGTAAGGGTGTTCATCTCCTTATATCATGGGCAAGTTGAATGCCAACCTTACATTTTCCGGACTAAAATCTAAGCATTTTCCCCGAACCATTGTAAGCCAATTCTTTGGGTCCGGGTTCACACTTTGATCATGGTTCTTGGTGATCCATGCATTGGCATAGAACTCTTGAACCATTAAGATTCTGACTTGTTGAATGGGGTTGATAAGAACTTTCCAACCTCTTCTTCGGATCTCATGTCGGATCTCCGGATATTCACTCTTTTTGAGTTTGAAAGGGACCTCGGGGATCACCTTCTTCATGGCCACAACTTCATAGAAGTGGTCTTGATGCACTCTTGAGATGAATCTCTCCATCTCCCATGACTTGGAGGTGGAAGCTTTTGCCTTCCCTTTCCTCTTTCTAGAGGTTTCTCCGCCCTTAGATGCCATAAATGGTTATGGAAAAATAAAAAGCAATGCTTTTACCACACCAAACTTAGAGGGTTTGCTCGTCCTCGAGCAAAAGAAGAAAGAAGAGAGTAGAAGAAGAAGAAATAGAGGAGATGGAGGTGGCTTTGTGGTTCGGCCAAAGGGAGAGAAGTAGTGTTTAGGTTGTGTGAAAATGAAGTGGTGAAGATGGGTTTATATAGGAGTGGAGAGGGGGTGTATGGTTCGGTCATGTATGGGTGGATTTGGGAGGGAAAGTGGTTTGAATTCGAATGGTGAGGTAGGTGGGGTTTTATGAAGGATGGATGTGAATGATGAAGAGAATGGTAGGATTTGATAGGTGAGGGGTTTTTGGGAAAGAGGTGTTGAGGTGATTGGTGAATAGGGAAGAAGAAGAGAGAGAGTGGTGGGGTGGGAGGGGATCCTGTGGGGTCCACAGATCCTGAGGTGTCAAGAAAAATTTATCCCTGCACCAAGTGGCGAGCAAAAATGCTCTTTATGCCAATTCTTGCGTTAAACGCCGGGCTGGTGCCCATTTCTGGCGTTTAACGTCAGCTTCTTGCCCTTTCCTGGCGTTTAACGCCAGTCTGGTGCCCCTTTTTGGTGTTAAACGCCCAGAATGGTGCCAGACTGGGCGTTAAACGCCCATTTGCTGCCCTTACTGGCGTTTAAACGCCAGCAAGGTTTTCCTCCATGGTGAGCTATTTTTCTTTCTGTTTTTCATTCTGTTTTTGCTTTTTCAATTGATTTTGTTACTTTCCATGATCATCAACCTACAAAAAACATAAAATAACAAAGGAAAATATATAAATATAACATTGGGTTGCCTCCCAACAAGCACTTCTTTAATGTCAGTAGCTTGATGACAAGTCATCTTAGCCTAGTTTCACTAGCCTTTTTCTTTTGTTTTCATTTGAATTATGCACTTTCTTGAGCCATAAGCAAGCCAATTGGGTAGATTTTCATGTTTCTTTTGATTTAATCAACCATAGATGAATTAATGCAATTTCATGAGGTTTTATGCTATAATTGTCACATATTATGAAAGAATGAATATCTCATGATTTTGAGCTTAGCTTTGATGTGGTTGGTTGATTAATGATAGGTGAAGAAAGCTTGGAGAAAGGTTGAAGCAAGAAGGAATGGCTAGGAGGAAGAGAGGATAAAAAGTTTGAGCAAAAGTTTGCCTCAAACTTTTGCGTAAACTTTTGGGAGAAAAGCTTGAGCCAACGTTTGCCTCAAACTTTTTGGCAAACGTTGGCATCACAAATCAACACCCTGGAGAGCAAAAGTTTGCGCCAACGTTTGCCTCAAACTTTTTGGCAAACGTTGGCACCATGAACAACACACCCTGGAGAGCAAAAGTTTGCGCCAACGTTTGCCTCAAACTTTTTGGCAAACGTTGGCGCCATGAGTGTGCAAGGGAGAGCCAACGTTTGAGCAAAAGTTTGACCCCAAACTTTGGCCCAAACGTTGGTAGAAGCAAGGATGGGTGACTGATATGAAAAGTTTGAGTAAAAGTTTGCCTCAAACTTTTACTCAAACTTTTACTCAAGCTTTCATAATTCCAAACCCGGTTCACTTTGGTTCTCTCCCCAACTCCAAGAGCAATCAACCAAGGCCTCTATCAACCCAATTCCATCACGAGCAAAGGCCCAATTCAAGGCTTGAAGACCAATTGAAGAAAGTGTATAAATAGCATAGGATTTAAGTTTTTAGGAGAGCTTTCTTTTCGGTTTTGGATTGAGTGCACTTAGTAGAGAGCTCACTTTACATTTTTGCATTGTTGTTTTAATTCAAGGGAATTTGGGAGGAGAATTGATCTCTCTTCTTCCTTGTTCTTGCTCGAATACTCTTTACTTTTCTTGCTTCAGATCTTGGGTGGAGAATTGAAGAACTTCTGTTTCAATCTCACCTTGGGATCTTGTTTAATTTTACTGCAAAATTGAATTTCCGTTTCGGTTAATTGCTTCTTCATCTACTTTCTCTGCAATCTTCATTTCCTTTGCAATTGTTCTTGGTGGATCTAGGAAGGCATTGAGATCTAGACTTGGTTATCTAGTCTCTTGGGTCTTGAGATCTGAATTCCAATTTTACATTCTCTGTTTAATGCTTTTCAATCTCATTTACATTTCTGTTTTTAGATCCGATTCAATCCAAGTTATCTTCTACTTCTCTGTTTGTGGCAATTTACTTTTCCTTGTTTAATTTCTGCAAATCCAATTCCCAATTCCCTTTATAATTCAAGCTATTTACATTTCTTGCAATTTAAGATTCTGCAATTTACATTTCTTGCGTTCTAAGTTTCTACCATTTAATTTCTTGTTCTTTAAGATTCAGCACTTTAAATTTCAGTTCTCTTTAATTTCATGCAATTTACTCATTCCCTTTACTTTCCATGCAATTTAAATTCTGTTAATCACAAATCTCTCAACCAAATCTTGATTCGCTTGACTAAACCAACCACTAAACTAAAATTGCTCAATCCTTCAATCCCTGTGGGATCGACCTCACTCCCGTGAGTTATTATTACTTGATGCGACCCGGTACACTTGCCGGTGAGTTTTGTGTCGGAACGTTTTCCGCACAAAAAGTTTTTGGCGCCGTTTCCGGGGATTGATTTGATTGACAATGATTAATTGAGGTGGTAGTTTAGATCAAGCACTTTTCTCTATTTTTGACTAACACACTAACTGTTTGAAGATTTGCCTCTATTAACACGCTAACTGTTTGAGGTTTTGTCTCAATTAACTACACTCAATTTTCAAAAATACCAATGTGTATTCCTTGTGATTGATTTGTATGTCACAGGAAAGAAGAGAAACCAGAGGAAATGCTATTATTGTAGAAGGGATCTCTGAGGAGGAAGAACATCACGGCATGAAGCCGTAACTCATTGCACTAATCAAGAACAATTGCTCCTATGGTGGGAATCCATTAGAGGATCCTAAACAGCACATATCTATTTTTCTGAGGACGTGTGGTGCTGTCAACTCCGATTATGCAAATCATGATGCCTATAAGCTCTTGTTATTCCCCTTCTCACTAAGGGATGAAGCGACACAATGGCTTGAAACTTTTCCCCAAGGAAGTATCACTAGTTGGGATGATTTGGTTGCCAAATTTCTAGCCAAATTCTCCTCATCCCAACAAAACATCAAGATGAAAGAGGGAATACATCCATTCATACAAGGAGAGGAAGAACCATTGTTCAAAGCATGGGAAAGACACAAGAAAGCAAATGACAAAGTGGGTTTCCAAGCGTTCTATGAAGGATTAACCCCAGAAACAAGAAGAGCGGTGGATTACTTCTCAGATGACCTACTCAAAGCAACAGCAGCTGGCCAAGGAACTGCAGAGTTCAATGACAAAAGAGCCAATAACCAACACTCATTTGAGACCCCACAGAATGCAACTTCAGAAAAGGAGATAATGAATCTTGAAGGAATGAAGGCAGTCATGAATCAAAGCAAACAGCTACATCAGCAAACTCAGCAACAATTGGAGTCAATAGCTAGACAAATTGCTTTTCTCCATTCTACTACAGTGAATGCACAATTTCCACCATGGAAGCCACATTCTTATCTAAGAATGAGGGAATCTCAACATCAGGAACAAAGGGACTTCAACTACAACAACCCCAATTTCCCAAACCTGCAAAAACACCACCATACCAACAACAATCAATACATACCACCACACTACCCACCCTTCCAACCCCCAACACCCCACAACCAACCAATCTCACAAGACTCTCAGAGGATCACCAATCTGGAGATCTTAGTAGAGAGAATAATGAAACATCAGGAGATGATAAGTAAACACCAGGAAGCCTCACTCGGGAGAATTGAGGGGCAAATGGAACAATTAGCCAAGAACCTCACAGAAATGAGTGAGAAGAGGGCTAAAAGAAAAGAATCACTCATCCAAGATGAGCATCACAAAGCAAAACCTCACTTAGGAGGACAATGGGCCAAGGAGAAGAAAGCTCAGAATCTGAGCTGAGCAAGCACAGAGGATGTCAAGCTAGTGACAATAAAAGAGCGCTTGTTGGGAGGCAACCCAACCGGAGGTAACCATCTTTTCATATCTATTTCAATAAAAAGGTCTAATTAGTTTTATCTATATTGCAAGAAGCTAAGTTTGGTGTTGCACACCAAAACAATATAAGGGAGAATGAAGGATTCTAAGTTTGGTGTTCCACCAAAATCTCATCATAAAACATATTCTCACTCCTTGCATAATGCTAGCTTCAAGCATTTAGATAAACTAGTTAACTATTTTGCTATTTCCTAGTTTTTAGTTTTGTTACTTTTAGCAAAGAAAAAGAGTTCACATATGGTTAATTTGATGCATGAGAACCACTGGCAAGGTACTAAGTTTGGTGTTCCCACACCAAAGTAAGTTCAAAAGCCTACACATAATTAATGCATGCTAACCAATTTTTTTTAAGTGCTTGGGGAACAAGCAACTTTCAATATCACTGCAGAGCATCGTACAAGCTTTTGGAAAAATTAAGCATCATCAATCAAAGAAATGAAAGAGGAATGCTAAAACCAGCAATGATGATGATGATGAGGAGGAAAGCAAATAAACTCCAAAAGGTTGTATTGTTAAGTGATTATTTTGCATCAGACACTGCGATAATTGAAAGTGATATTGTATCCCTGTCTGTCTACATAATATAGTTTTTCTGTAATTCAATAATTGAGATGTTTGATCATTTACAACACTATACTCTCCAAAACTTGTTTGCACTCAATATGTCAAAAAAATACATCACATGATAGTTCTTTGTAAAGAAGGATTGAGGAATTAAACAATTTTGAGGCAAGCAAAAGATTAGGAGAAGTGGCGGTTCTAGTTGTGTGATTATGTATTGAGGTTGCATGCTTATGAAAACTTGCATGGGAGCTCATAGGCAGGACATGAAGTTCAAAGAAGTATTATGGAGATTCTCAAAAATTTATTGATCCAAGAAGCAGCAAACAAAACAAAAGAAAATAAAGAGAATACAAAAGCAAAAAGAACATGGCCCAAGGCTCTGAGCATCAATTACTAGGTAGAAGAAAGAAGAAACAATAACTCAAAGAGTTGTTAGCCTAGTAAATGCTTGTGGTCGAATTGTGTCAAAGAAAGAGGCTTGAGCAAGTAAATCCTTAGGGGTGCTTTAACACCTAATACCTTAAAACCAACTGGTTTAGGAGTATTGATTGAAAGCTTATCTAAAGAGCCGCTTTGAGACATGACACTTAGAGTCAAGGCCAAAGCAAAGAAACTATAAGCTGCTTCAAGGTGATTACATATAAAGAGATCTCCATGATACCATTTGGATGGAAATCCTAAGACCTAAGACTCCCAAGATGTAGGGACTAGTGAGCACTGAAGCCCTTGCATGAGCATATGATTTAGAGTTCACCCCACTGTCACTTAATCACTTCACTCACAGGACCTGACAGGTTATTCTTCAATCCGTCTTAATTGAAAGAACCGTTGAGCATAAGTCCTTTCTTGCTTGGGGACAAGCAAGTTTTAAGTTTGGTGTTGTGATGACAAGTCATCTTAGCCTAGTTTCACTAGCCTTTTTCTTTTGTTTTCAATTGAATTATGCACTTTCTTGAGCCATAAGCAAGCCAATTGGGTAGATTTTCATGTTTCTTTTGATTTAATCAACCATAGATGAATTAATGCAATTTCATGAGGTTTTATGCTATAATTGTCACATATTATGAAAGAATGAATATCTCATGATTTTGAGCATAGCTTTGATGTGGTTGGTTGATTAATGATAGGTGAAGAAAGCTTGGAGAAAGGTTGAAGCAAGAAGGAATGGCTAGGAGGAAGAGAGGACAAAAAGTTTGAGCAAAAGTTTGCCTCAAACTTTTGCATAAACTTTTGGGAGAAAAGCTTGAGCCAACGTTTGCCTCAAACTTTTTGGCAAACGTTGGCATCACAAATTAACACCCTGGAGAGCAAAAGTTTGCGCCAACGTTTGCCTCAAACTTTTTGGCAAACGTTGGCACCATGAACAACACAACCTGGAGAGCAAAAGTTTGCGCCAACATTTGCCTCAAACTTTTTGGCATACGTTGGCGCCATGAGTGTGCAAGGGAGAGCCAACGTTTGAGCAAATGTTTGACCCCAAACTTTGGCCCAAACGTTGGTAGAAGCAAGGATGGGTGACTGATATGAAAAGTTTGAGTAAAAGTTTGCCTCAAACTTTTACTCAAACTTTTACTCAAGCTTTCATAATTCCAAACCCGGTTCACTTTGGTTCTCCCCCCAACTCCAAGAGCAATCAACCAAGGCCTCTATCAACCCAATTCCATCACGAGCAAAGGCCCAATTCAAGGCTTGAAGACCAATTGAAGAAAGTGTATAAATAGCATAGGATTTAAGTTTTTAGGAGAGCTTTCTATTCGGTTTTGGATTGAGTGCACTTAGTAGAGAGCTCACTTTACATTTTTGCATTATTTTTTTAATTCAAGGGAATTTGGGAGAAGAATTGATCTCTCTTCTTCCTTGTTCTTGCTCGAATACTCTTTACTTTTCTTGCTTCGGATCTTGGGTGGAGAATTGAAGAACTTCTGTTTCAATCTCACCTTGGGATCTTGTTTAATTTTACTGCACAATTGAATTTCCGTTTCGGTTAATTGCTTCTTCATCTACTTTCTCTGCAATCTTCATTTCCTTTGCAATTGTTCTTGGTGGATCTAGGAAGGCATTGAGATCTAGACTTGGTTATCTAGTCTCTTGGGTCCTGAGATCTGAATTCCAATTTTACATTCTTTGTTTAATGCTTTTCAATCTCATTTACATTTCTGTTTTTAGATCCGATTCAATCAAAGTTATCTTCTACTTCTCTGTTTGTGGCAATTTACTTTTCCTTGTTTAATTTCTGCAAATCCAATTCCCAATTCCCTTTATAATTCAAGCCATTTACATTTCTTGCAATTTAAGATTCTGTAATTTACATTTCTTGCGTTCTAAGTTTCTGCCATTTAATTTCTTGTTCTTTAAGATTCAGCACTTTAAATTTCAGTTCTCTTTAATTTCATGCAATTTACTCATTCCCTTTACTTTCCATGCAATTTAAATTCTGTTAATCACAAATCTCTTAACCAAATCTTGATTCGCTTGACTAAACCAACCACTAAACTATAATTGCTCAATCCTTCAATCCCTGTGGGATCGACCTCACTCCCGTGAGTTATTATTACTTGATGCGACCCGGTGCACTTGCCGGTGAGTTTTGTGTCGGAACGTTTTCCGCACATTATAGCTTGACAGTGGGCTCTCATGGAGCCTTACGGATGTTCATAGCAATGTTGGAACCTCCCAACACCAAACTTAGAGTTTGAATGTGGGGGTTCAACACCAAACTTAGAAGTTGGTTGTGGCCTCCCAACACCAAACTTACAGTTTGACTGTGGGGGCTCTATTTGGCTCTGTTTTGAGAGAAGCTCTTCATGCTTCCTCTCCATGGTGACAGAGGGATATCCTTGAGCCTTAAACACAAAGGATTCTTCATTCACTTGAATGATCAATTCTCCTCTGTCAACATCAATCACAACTTTTGCTGTGGCTAGGAAGGGTCTGCCAAGGATGACAGATTCATCCATGCACTTCCCAGTCTCTAGGACTATGAAATCAGCAGGGATGTAATGGTCTTCAATTTTTACCAGAACATCCTCTACAAGTCGATAAGCTTGTTTTCTTGAATTGTCTGCCATCTCTAGTGAGATTCTTGCAGCTTGTACCTCAAAGATCCCTAGCTTCTCCATTATAGAGAGAGGCATGAGGTTTATACTTGACCCTAAGTCACACAGAGCCTTCTTAAAGGTCATGGTGCCTATGGTACAAGGTATTGAAAACTTCCCAGGATCCTGTCTCTTTTGAGGTAATCTCTACCTAGTCAAGTCATCCAGTTCATTAGTGAGCAAAGGAGGTTCGTTCTCCCAAGTCTCATTACCAAATAACTTGTCATTTAGCTTCATGATTGCTCCAAGGTATTTAGAAACTTGCTCTTTCATGACATCTTCAACCTCTTCAGAGGAAGAATACTCTTCAGAGCTCATGAATGGCAGAAGTAATTACAATGGAATCTCTATGGTCTCAGTGTGAGCCTCAGATTCCCATGGTTCCTCATTAGGGAACTCATTGGAGGCCAGTGGACGTCTATTGAGGTCTTCCTCATTGGCGATCACTGCCTCTTCCTCCTCTCCAAATTCGGCCATGTTGATGGCCTTGCACTCTCCTTTTGGATTTTCTTCTGTATTGCTTGGAAGAGTACTAGGAGGGAGTTCAGTAATTTTCTTGCTCAGCTGTCCCACTTGTGCCTCCAAATTCCTAATGGAGGACCTTGTTTCAGTCATGAAACTTTGAGTGGTTTTGATTAGATCAGAGACCATGGTTGCTAAGTTAGAGTGGCTCTGCTTAGAATTCTCTGTCTGTTGCTGAGAAGATGATGGAGAAGGCTTGCCATTGCTAAACCTATTTCTTCCACCATTATTGTTGTTGAAACCTTTTTTAGGTCTCTATTGATCCTTCCATGAGAGATTTGGATGATTTTTCCATGAAAGATTATAGGTGTTTCCATAGGGTTCTCCTATGTAGTTCACCTCTTCCATTGAAGGGTTCTTAGGATCATAAGCTTCTTCTTCATATGAAGCATCCTTAGTACTGCCTGGTGCAGCTTGCATTCCAGACAGACTTTGAGAGATCATATTGACTTGCTTAGTCAATATTTTGTTTTGAGCCAATATGGCATTCAGAGTATCAATCTCAAGAACTCCTTTCTTCTGATTCGTCTCATTGTTCACAGGATTCCTTTCAGAAGTGTACATGAATTGGTTATTTGCAACCATTTCAATGAGTTCTTGAGCTTCTGTAGGCGTCTTCCTCAGATGAAGAGATCCTCCAGCAGAGCTGTCCAGTGACATCTTGGACAACTCAGACAGACCATCATAGAATATACCTATGATGCTCCATTCAGAAAGCATGTCAGAAGAACACTTTCTGATCAATTGTTTGTATCTTTCCCAAGCTTCATAGAGGGATTCACCTTCTTTTTGTCTGAAGGTTTGGACTTCCACTCTAAGCTTACTCAATTTTTGTGGTGGAAAGAACTTTGCCAAGAAGGCATTGACTAGTTTTTCCCAAGAGTTCAGGCTTTTTTTAGGTTGTGAGTCCAACCATATCCTAGCTCTGTCTCTTATAGCAAAAGGGAATAGCATAAGTCTGTAGACCTCAGGGTTAACCCAATTAGTCTTGACAGTGTCACAGATTTACAAGAATTCAGCTAAAAACTGATGAGGATCTTCCAATGGAAGTCCATGGAACATGCAATTCTGTTGCATTAGAGAAACTAATTGAGGCTTAAGCTCAAAGTTGTTTGCTCAAATGGTAGGGATAGAGATGCTTCTCCCATAGAAGTCAGGAGTAGGTGCAGTAAAGTCACCAGCACCTTCCTTGCATTGTTGGCATTGTTGTTGTTTTCGGCTGCCATGTCTTCTTCTTTGAAGATTTCTGTTAGGTCCTCTACAGAGAGTTGTGCTTTAGCTTCTCTTAGCTTTCGCTTCAAGGTCCTTTCAGGTTCAGGGTCAGCCTCAACAAGAATGCTTTTGTCTTTGTTCCTGCTCATATAAAAGAGAAGAGAACAAGAAAATATGGAGTCCTCTATGTCACAGTATAGAGATTCCTTGAGGTGTCAGAGGAAAAGAAAAATAGAAGGAAGAGGTAGAAGAATTCAAACTTATCAGGAAAGATAGAGTTCAAATTGTGCATTGAGGAGGAGTGTTAGTCCATAAATAGAAGGATGTGAGAAGAGGGGAAGAAGTTTTCGAAAATAAATTAAAAATATTTTAAAAACATTTTGAAAAAAATACTAATTGATTTTCGAAAACTAAGAGTGGAAAAGAAATCAAGTGATTTTTGAAAAAGATTTTGAAATTAGAAATAAAAAAGATATGATTGAAAACTATTTTGAAAAAGATGTGATTAAGAAAATATGATTGAAAAGATGTGGTTTTTAAAAAGATATGATTGAGAAGATATGATTTGAAAAACAATTTAAAAAGATTTGATTTTAAAAATTAATGACTTGGCTAACAAGAAAAGATATGATTCAAACATTAAACCTTTCTTAACAGAAAAGGCAACATACTTGAAATGTTGAATCAAATAATTAATTGTTAGCAAGTATTTTTGAAAATGGAAAGAAATTGATTTTGAAAAGATATGATTTGAAAAAGATTTGATTTTGAAAAAATTTGAAAACTTGAAAAAAATTTGAATTAAAAACAGAATCTTCCCTCTTGTGCCATCCTGGTGTTAAACGCCCAGAATGGTATCCATTCTGGCGTTTAACGCCCAAAACACTACCCTTTTGGGCGTTAAACGCCCAGCCAGGCACCCTGGCTGGCGTTTAAACGCCAGTTTTCCTTCGTCACTGGGCATTTTGAACGCCCAGCTTTTTCTGTGTAATTCCTCTGCTGAATGTTCTGAATCTTCAATTCTCTATATTATTGACTTGAAAAGACACAAGTTAAATTTTTTTTTTGGATTTTCAATAATGAGGAATAATCAAAATGCAACTAAAATCAAATAAACAATGCATGCAAGACACCAAACTTAGAAGTTTGTATACTATTGACACTAAAAAAATGAGAATGCATATGAGAAACAACAAAACACACAGGACAAGAGAATTTAAAGATCAAAACAAGGAAATCATCAAGAACAACTTGAAGATTAATGAAGACACATGAATGAATTCGAAAAATGCAAGAAGAATAGAAACATGCAATTGACACCAAACTTAAAATTAGACACTATACTCAAACAAGAAACATAAAAATATTTTTGATTTTAAGATTTTATAATTTTTTTGGATTTTTCGAAAATTAAGTGGAAAAGAAAATAAAGATATCAAAATTCTTAATGAGAATTCCAGGAATCATGCAATGTTAGTCTAAAGCTTCAGTCTAAAGAAATTAGACATGGCTAGCCAAGCATCAGCAGGACATTGCATTCAAGAGCTAAATTGATGAGAATCAATTAGCTTTGGTGATGATAAGAACATCACCTTGAAACACTAGAATTCATTCTTAAGAAGTCTGAAAAAAAATACCTAAGCTAAGCAACAAGATGAACCGTCAATTGTCCAAACTCGAAACAATCCCCGGCAACGGCGCCAAAAACTTGGTGCACGAAATTGTGATCATCAATGGCGCCATCAACATGGTATGCTCATTTGTAATCTCAATTCTTTATCACAACTTCGCACAACTAACCAGCAAGTGCACTGGGTCGTCCAAGTAATAAACCTTACGCGAGTAAGGGTCGATCCCACGGAGATTGTTGGTATGAAGCAAGCTATGGTCATCTTGTAAATCTCAGTCAGGCAGATTCAAATGGTTATGGATGATATATGAATAAAGCATAAAACAAGGATAGAGATACTTATGTAATTCATTGGTGAGAATTTCAGATAAGCGAATGGAGATGCTTTGTCCCTTCCGTCTCTCTGCTTTCCTACTGTCTTCATCCAATCCTTCTTACTCCTTTTCATGGCAAGCTGTATGTTGGGCATCACCGTTTTCAGTGGCTACAGTCCCGTCCTCTCAGTGAAAATGTTCAACGCGCTCTGTCACAGCACAGCTAATCATCTGTCGGTTCTCAATCAGGTTGGAATATAATCCAGTGATTCTTTTGCGTCTGTCACTAACGGCCAGCCTTCAGGAGTTTGAAGCTTGTCACAGTCATTCAATCCTTGAATCCTACTCAGAATACCACAGACAAGGTTTAGACCTTCCAGATTCTCTTGAATGCCGCCATCAATTCTAGCTTATACCACGAAGATTCCGATTAAGGAATCTAAGAGATAAACATTCAAGCCTTGTTTGCTTGTAGAACGGGAGTGGTTGTCAGGCACGCGTTCATAAGTGAGAATGATGATGAGCATCACATAATCATCACATTTATCATGTTCTTGGGTGCGAACGAATATCTTAGAACAAGAATAAGCTGAATTGAATAGAAGAACAATAGTAATTGCATTAATACTCGAGGTACAGCAGAGCTCCACACCTTAATCTATGGTGTGTAGAAACTCCACCGTTGAAAATACATAAGAACAAGGTCTAGGCATGGCCGTGAGGCCAGCCCCATGATCTAAGATAGCATAGAACTACTCAAAGATAGCTACCCAGATGAGAATACAATAGTAAAAGGTCCTATTTGTAGAGAACTAGTAGCTTAGGGTTTACAGAAATGAGTAAATGACATAAAAATCCACTTTCGGGCCCACTTGGTGTGTGCTTGGGCTGAGCATTGAAGCTTTCATGTGTAGAGACTTTTTTTGGAGTTAAACGCCAGCTTTTGTGCCAGTTTGGGCGTTTAACTCCCATTCTTGTGCCTGTTCCGGCGTTAAACGCCAGAATTCTTGAGCTAATTTGGAATGCCTGTTTGGGCCATCAAATCTTGGGCAAAGTATGGACTATTATATATTACTGGAAAGCCCAAGATGTCTACTTTCCAACGCAATTGAGAGCGCACTAATTGGGCTTCTGTAGCTCCAGAAAATCTACTTCGAGTTCAGGGAGGTCAGAATCCAACAGCATCTGCCGTCCTTTTCAGCCTCTGAATCAGATTTTTGCTCAGGTCCCTCAATTTCAGCCAAAAAATACCTGAAATCACAGAAAAACACACAAACTCATAGTAAAGTCCAGAAAAGTGAATTTTAACTAAAAATTAATAAAAACATAATAAAAACTAACTAAAACATACTAAAAATATACTAAAAACAATGCCAAAAAACGTATAAATTATCCGCTCATCAAGCATGTAGCTCGCTATACAGTCGAAATTAGTGAACTAATTAGTAATGAATATTTGAAAATGAGCTATTTTTCATCTCTTTTTTTTACAAAAAATGTGTTTACCTAGTTTTCAAATTTGCAGTCTAACTCAATACATAGTTGGGTTCAATTAGAGAGGAGTTTTTATGATTAATTTTTTAGAGGTGAAATGAAAATAACTTTATCTAATTTATTCACAGTAAAAAGGAAAAAAGCTGAGTCGATTGACAACTGTTTAACACAATCCAAGAATATAAGAAACAAATATTTCACTTCTATTCCTGAGCCTAAGATAGTCAAGATGGTGATCAATAGTCTCAATTTTAATATTCGAAAGAAATTAGTAAGCCAACAATTCCTAGTCTTATCTCAATTAGCCAATAAGGTTCAACAAATTGAGAAGTTGAACAAAGAAAAAGAAGAACATAAGTTAAGAAAATTTTTTCTTTAATAAAATGTAAACTACGTTAATTGTATGAGTGAAGAATAGTCGAATAATAAGTCTGCTTTCGTTGCAAAATTAAAAGATGGCCCTCTCTATGTATATCAATCTCTTAACCAAGCGAAAGACAAAACTCCTTTATTAGGAGGGAGAAGTTATTCTTTCGACTTAACCAAAGCAGAACAAATATTCGACATACTTTTAAAAGATAAACAACTCATACTCCTTGAATGGAAGAGAATTCTACCTGTTTCTAAAATTCAAGATAAGAAATTTTGTAAATTTCATCAAGCTCTTTCTCACTATACTAATAATTGTGTCTTTTTTAGGGATTTGATACAGAAATCCATTGAAGACGGTCGGTTGAAGTTTGCAGACAAACTTGAGATGAAAGTGGATATTGAACCTTTCTAGGTCACCTCAAATATCAAAACAGAAGAGATTGTTTTCTCGATCCACATGGCTTTTGTCTAGCCAATTGAGAAAGATGAACAGTTCCAACTAGATATATTTGAAGCAAAAAGGCCTATTTATCCAAAGGCATGATAACACTTGTTGGAATTTCTGCTAAGGCAAAGAGAATGAGAGGGCAACGTTGCTACGTGTCCTCGATGCAGGAATTTATTTGATGCCTCAGCCGCTAAGGCTTTTGACTCTTATAGAAAGAGTAGAGAGCGCGTTCATTAGGAAGAATTGAGGCAAGCTTGACTAAATTAGGGTAGTAAGTGTCAAGATTCTGCTAGTGCTCTTGTTAAGCAACAAATGCGCACGGTCAACACAGTCGATCAGAAACCTCAAGGGGTGCCAAACTGGACTAGAGTGTCTCCTGCTAATGTATCAAATAACAAGCAGGTGTAGAATAATGTTCCAAACTACTCAAGGAATTATAATTTTCATGTTCCTAGAGGAGGAGTTGGAAATTGGGCTGGCAACTAAAAGAGAGGTGCTTCTAGACAAGGTGCAGGAAAAAGAGGTGGCGATCGAACTAGGTCTCACTGAAATTTTCAAGACAAAGCCTCCTTCATTCCTAGAACTGTGGTCCAAGCGCAAGGAGCTTATGTGGACATAGAGGGTCCTTATCCAAAATTGAATAAGGAGAGATGGTCACCGATTAAGCAGGAACACTAGGAGAACAACGTATCCTCGATCAAGGGCCAAGAACCAAATGATGCGTCAAAGGAAACATTGACAATCAAACCACCATCCAAAGGTAAAGAAGACGAGGAAACTTTGACAGAGACCTTCTAATGTGGGATTTTGAATACCCACAAACTAACTGGCAAGTACACCAGGTCGTACCAAGTAATACTGACGACGCCCAATTGTACGAGTTGGGATTTTTAAAAATAGGATTAATATTGCAAGTACAGACCCAAACCCAACAATCGGTCGCCGACTAATTTGAAAACTCACAATATGTGTCATAACTCAAAACCAATTTAAAAATCGAGAGTAATTGACTCCCGGGTCGTCTCCCAAGGAATCACTTAAGGGCAATGAGTGCGCAAATTCCAGGTTGTAGTAATCAAGGGGTTGTCAATGAATAAATATACATATAAAGCAATAAAAGAACATGCAAAATTGTAATGATTGAACTAATAAAGAAATTAAAGAACCGACTATGTAATATAAACAAGTAAAGTATAAAAGAGATTAACATAACAATGTATGGAAAATTGAAAGCATAAAAAGGGGGTCTTGGCTTGGAGTGAGCTAAGGGTCCTTTCCTTGTTGGAACCACAACTATGACAATTATGATGGATTAGTCTCACTTGATCAACCCTCAGATTAGAAGGTAAGTTAAATGAGCATAAGTGTTCTTAACCCACAAATCGTAACTTGCTTGCTAATTGCCTTAGCAATAAATTAGAGTTAGTGGGAACAAGAACAATTAACAATCCAAGAATTGACACTAAATGTTGGACATTCCAACTCTAGGTACCCAAGTGCTCACTTTACCCAAGCCAAGAGACAAAAATTTAGCCTAAAACCATGTTTGACATTTTGTCAAACACTTGGTGGGCAAAAAGCTTAAACATGAGAAAAATAAGAAAAGAATTGAAATTAAAAGCAACAATTGATCTCAATCAACAAGAATAACATAAGAAAGCATAGAACAAACACCAAAAATCAAACTCATCAACAAGAAAGTGAAATTGCAAAAGAGAAGCAAAATTGAACTATAACTTGAATGAGAAGAAAGAGTAAAGACAATGTAACTATAAAGAGTAATAACAAGAGAATACTTACAATGCGATTAGCAAAATCCAATAATCAAAAATGGAAATGGCACTTGGAATTATAAACCCTAATGAAACCCTAATAGAGAAGATGAGAAAAACTTAGAGAAAACTAAAACTAAAACCTTCTATTCTACTCCTAAAACTATACTAATGCTATGCTATGTTATTTTCGACATTTCACCTCCAATATAAGCTAAAAGACTTCAGAAATAGGCCTCCAAAACCCCCCAAATCACGAGTCATGTGCCTTTCTAATGAAGTCATGCGCGGACACCTGTGCGGACGCACAGGCGTGTGCGTCCGCACACTCTAGCGAAAATTCCCTCCTGTGCGCACGCACACTACGCGATTCTTGGCGGGACGCGCGATGCGCTCGAATTGATCCACGCGCTCTGCTTGGGCTCCTGTGCAGACAGACAAGAGGCTGTGCGCACGCACACGTCTCTGAGCTCACCTCCTTTGATTCTTCATGTTTCCTCCACTTTGCAAGCTCTTCTTCCATTTTCTCCAACCCATTCCTACCTTATACATCTGAAATCACTCACAAACACATCAAATCATCGAATAGAAGGCAAATGTAATAAAAATAGATCAAACTAAGCACAAAAGAGCATATTTTCATAATCAAGCACAATTTGGGAGAAAAGTTCAAAAGCATGCTATTCAAGGGAATAAGTGCGAGTTTATGTGATAAAATTCATTCAATTCTAACAAAAAATCATCATCAATTATGGATTCATCAATTCCCCTACACTTAAACACCAGCATGTCCTCATGCTAAACATACTCAAAGGAGATAGATGAAAAGGGAAAATGTCTTATGCTATATACTATTTAAATGCATGCAACTATTCTAAGGCTAATAGCCAATATGTACTGCGATGAGAGTTGGTAGAAACAAACCATGAAATTGCAATCCATCAAAAGAATGCTTAAGGGCCAATACAAAGAGTTCATGCATTAAGATCAATGTCCAAAGAACTGAATTGAACTTTTCAGAATTACTCAATCAAACAACTTGCAAGAAGATACAATGTAAGGCGCAAGAACATAGAATTGAGCGGTCGAACCCCTCACCGGATGTGTATCCACTCAAATCGCTCAGTGTTTAGGGTTTAACCACTCAATTCTCCTTTTATCATACTTTTCAAAGATTTGCAAGTCATCTAACAATCAACTAGTATTTAATGCATGAATAACAAATATCATGAGGTCTTTAAAGGGATGTAATGGGGCTAGGGTTCAGGTAGGATGAAATATGGCTAAGTGGACTTAAAGAATTAGCTCTTTGATTAGCTCGAGTGTCCACCTATTCCTATATCACCTGTATACACATAACAATATAACCTATCTACCCATTTCCTTTTCTTTTTTCCATCTCACCTCACTCATGCATTTTCTTTTTAAACATGGCATATGCATCCTTTATTTACTCTTTATTTCATACTTTGTTATGTACAAAATTTTATTTTTTAAAGCAAAATTGAACTGTGAATGCATATGTCTTCATTAATGAAATGCATGAGCATGACCTAATTGCCAATAATTTTTTCACAATGAGCTTATGCCTCCATCACCAATGTTTCCCAAAATTTCCCCACACTTAGAATTTACACACTAATCCACCAAAGCTAATCAAAGAGTAATTTAGGGACATCAATGGTTTTCCGCTTAAGGGGAGTAATGTGCTATTATCAGAACAAAAGGGAATTCATAGGCTCAAGGGGGTTCACAAAGATGCATGCAAGGGCTGGCCATATAAATTAGTGAGTTTATCATCAAAAATAGCCTCAATCATGCTAAATACATTCAAACACAAATACAGGACATAAAGAATCATGCAAATCAATGATCACAATAAAAAAAGGAGTTATAATCACACACAAGAACAACATTATGGTTGAAAAGATACAACCATCTATTAAAGCTCAAGACTCATAAGGTATGTTATTCGAGTTCTTTTCCATGTTCTATTTAAGAACTACTCCAAGCAAGTTGGCATACATAATGATTCCTTCAATTCAATAGATGGTACGCCCTAGAAAAAAAAAAGACTTCATGGAAATTCCTTGGAACATGCAAATACTAACTACTAAATATCTATAAATGATAAAGAAATATTTACAAGCAACCAAACAAGATAAAATAGACATTAAACTACTCAAAATAAAGAAAAAGTACTACAAGAAACATTGCAAAGTGCTTAGAAGAGAGAATTTTTACCCCCTTGGAATCATCGATCCTCTCCCACACTTAGTTTGTGCACGGTCCTCCGTACATGCTTACGCTCCGGTAGGATGAAGAGGGGCCACCTTCAGCTGTTGGACTCAGAAGTGGATTGGTCAACTGCATCATACTCCTCCCCAGCTATCTCAGATGAAGCTCTAGGAGGCGGGCCGGGGTCTCTTCCTCCTAGCCTTGCCACTATCCACTCAAAACGCTTTTGCTACAAATGCTCCTTGTGGTGGATATCATGCAAGATGTCTTCGAATAATTCTGGAAGAGGACGAAGACAAGGTAAAGCAGTTGCCGAAGTTGGTAGTCTTGGTGGTGGTGCTGTGGATGTCTTCCTCTCAGAGGGTGTTGTGGTTGTTGATCTCTCCAAATCTCCCCTCGGGATGTACTTGTTACCTCTAGGGACCCCTGAACATGATGTCTCTCAGACGCCACTCTACCTTCGCTACTATTGCTAAACGCATCACCATTGATGGAAAAGGGATGTTGATGTTCTTTTTCTCAATCAGTTTCCATATTGATGTGCGTAATAAAGGTACAATGGCTTTATTCTTGCCTTCCATGATGGCCCAAAGTAGCAACGCAGTCTTGAATCTCACATGGGTAGCATGGGTGCTGGGAATGAAGTAGTCCGCCACAATTTGATACCATATATGAGCTTCGACATTCAAATCGGAATAAGCTATAGTTGCGGGAACAGAATTTCTCTCTTTGCTATACTCCCATGAGGCACCGAGTGATGACTTGCATCATTTACCTTTCTTTCTTGCATAAAAAGACCATAAAAGAGCACAAATCTCATTTGATCAGTACAATTCATGCATTATTTGATGAATATTATGGTACACTACCTTGAAGATGAGTTGTGCTGAATTGCAGGTGAAAAAAGGCATCAAAAATGGGAAGAAGACAAGCAAGAAGCTGGACGTGTGAAACTGGCGTGTCACTTGAGGACAAACGCCACAAGAATACAAGGGCGTGGCATGCCAGGAGCCAAGCGTGGCACGCCAGGAACCAAGCGTGGCACGCCAGTACTAAATTCCAGAAGGGAGATCCAAGCATGCATATGGGCGTGGCACGCCAAGGACTGAGCGTGACACGCTAGTAATAAATCCAAGAGAGCAAAGAAGAGGAACACATGAAGGGCATGGCACGCCGGATCTATCAACCATCATGGGTGACGTTAGGATTTTTCCTAGTAAAGAATTTATAAAAATATTTGCGTTGTAGATATAGCTTCTAAACTAACAGAAATTCCTTCGTGCAAAAGTTTTGGTTGTCACAAGTAACAAACCCCTAAATAAATTGGTAACCGAAGTATTTAAACCTCGGGTCGTCTTCTCAAGGAATTGCAGGGAGGTATGTTCTTATTATTGATTATAAAAAAAAATGTGTTTTGGGGTTTTGGAGTTTGGGCAATGGGCACAAGCATATTTAAATGACAAGTAAAATAAATTAACAATAATAAAATCTCTTGGCAACGTATGAAGAATTGGAAGTCCTATCCTAGTTATCCTTATCAATTATGATGAGAATTGGATTTTTCTCCCACCTTGTTAACCTCTAACTATGAAGGTAAGTTAAGTGGATGAATTAATTCGAATCCTCAAGTCCTAGTCTTTCCTTGGGAAAAGTCAGAGTTATTGGAACTTGAATTAATGAAATGAAGAAATCCAATTTTCAATCAACAATGAGTTTGATAACTCAAGAGTCACCAATTATTTAACCCAAGCCAAAAAGGGAAACTATCTAAATTAAATAAAAAATATTCATAAATAAAACAATCATAAACTGAAATATTTCAAATAACATTAATTATGAAAATCAATCTAAACATGGAACATTGAGAATAAATAAATACAAAGAACATTGAACCTGGGATCGAGAGTCACTCCTAAAACTAGGAGAAGTCCTAAATCCTAATTTCTAAAAACTCTACCTAAATCCTAAAGAGAGAGAGGAGAGAACCTCTCTCAAAACTAGATCTAAATCATGGAAAGTGAATTATGAGAGCATGATTATGAATGAATGCATTCCCCCACTTTATAGCCTCTAATCTGTGTTCTCTGGACCGAAAACTGGGTCAGAAACATCCCAGAAGTCACTTCCAGTGCTTTCTGGTCCGTACAGGTCGCGGAAAAGTGACGCGGCCGCCTGGCTCACGCGGCCGCGCAGGTTGCATTCTTGCCAGGTCATGCGTCCGCGTGACTCATGCGTTCTCATCACCTGGCGTCAGGGCAGCTATGGCAAATTATATATCAAATCGAAGCCCCAGACGTTAGCTTTCCAATGCAACTGGAACCGCGTCGTTTGGACCTCTATAGCTAAAGTTATAGCCGTTTGAGTGCAAAGAGGTCAGGTTGGACAGCTTAGCAGTTTCTCCAACTTATTGTATTTCTTCCATTTTTGCATTCTTCCTTTCCATCCTCTGAGCCATTCCTGCCTATAATATCTGAAAACACTTAACACACATATCAAGGCATCTAATGGTAATAAGAGAGGATTAAACATAGGGAACTTAAGGCCAAAGAAGCACTGATGTGTGGAAAACGATCCAACACAAAACTCACCGGCAAGTGTACCGGGTCGCATCAAGTAATAATAACTCACATGAGTGAGGTCGATCCCACAGGGATTGAAGGATTGAGCAATTTTAGTTTAGTGGTTGGTTTAGTCAAGCGAATCAAGTGTTGGTTGAGTGATTTGTGTTTAACAGGAAGTAAATGACAGTAATTGTAAAAGGGGAAGGGCAAATTGCAGTAAATTAAAGAACAGGAAAGTAAACTTGCAGAATCTTAAAGAACAAGAAAGTAGATGACTGAAACTTAAAGTGCAAGAAATGTAAATAGCAGTAACCTAAATGGCAAGAAATGTAAATTGCTTGAATGTAAGAGGGATTTGACGACTGGGATTGCAGAATCTATACAAAGAGAAATTAAATTGCAACAATTAATTAAGTAGAAGATGAATTGGATCAAACAGAGATTCAAACAGAAAATGAAATTAACGTGCAGCAGGGTTCACAGAAGAACCAAAAGTAAAATGGGGTCTCAGGTCTCAAGAGACTAGGTAGCAGAGCCTAGATCTCTATTTGCCTTCCCAGATCCAAGTTCACAAAGCAATTGACAAGGAATTGAAGAAGAAGCAGTAAAGAGAATGTAAATTGATTCAATTATGTAGAAAAGTAACTAAAGAGTTCTTGAGTGGAGATTGAGACAGAATTTCCTCAATTCTTAACACCCAAGAATCAAAACAAGGAAATTAAAAAAAAGACCCAAGCAAGAATGAGGAAGAAGAGAGATCAATTCTCCTCCCCAATTCTCTGAAATCTTGGTGTAGTCTCTCAAGAAAAGTTACAAAAGCTCAAAGAAAGTGCAAAATTCAAGGCAAAGCAAAAGGTAAGTCCAAAAGGTCCTAATTACATCAAACTAGCTCCTATTTATACACTTTCTATTCTTGGATTTTTGGATTTGGATGGGCTTTTGAATTGGTGAAGAAATGAATTAAAATGGGGTTTTAATTTGAATTTTCGGCCCATGAAAAATTGCTCCCAGGAGGCTGCCCTGCCCTTGTGGAGGGCAGGGCAGGAAAAATTGGTGCGCCAGAATGTGCCACGGTGCGTGCTTGGTGCTGCCAGGATCGAGCTGTGATGCGCCAGGATCGAGCTGTGATGCGCAAAATGCTGCCCTGCCCTCGCGGAGGGCAGGGCAGGAAAAATTGGTGCTGCCAGGATTGTGATGGTGCGCCAGAATTGAGCCTTGGTGCGCCAGATCCATGCACCAACAAAATGCTGCCCTGCCCTCGCGGAGGGCAGGGCAGTGTTTCCACTTTGAAGTCCCGTGTTCGAAACACGGCTGGAACATACGCTCAATTAATTTCCTTGGTTTCTTGGCACGGCACTCAACCTTAGTTCCTTGCTTCTTCCTTGTTCCGTGTTCGATTCTTGTGGCATGCATGGGTGACATTTTTCCTTTGATTTTCTTCCTTGGTGAGCCCGATACTGCCCTTGTGGAGGGCAGGGCAAGGTTCTCTTCTTCTTGGTTCCAAGGCACAATTTTGTGCTCTGCCCTTGTAGTGGGCAGGGCAGAGTTGCCTTCCTTGCTTGGTTCCCTTATGTTGCCCTCCTAGAGGGCAGTGTGCCCTTGTGGAGGGCAATGTTTGCCTCCCCCTTTGCATGCGGCACACTTCCTCTTGCTTTGACCACACTTTCCTTTCCTTGGGCTACACTTCTTAGGCCACGCTTTTCCTTTTCTTTTCTTTTCTTCACCTATAATAAACCAAAACAACCACTCCAAGTATCACTAAATTCAAGAGGCTTATAAATCAATTAAAATTCAATTAAATATTAGCTTAAACCTCATGATTTAACATTAATTTTATGGTGGTTGCTTGATTTAGAGAAGTTATGCATTTTCACTCCAAATCACTTACTTAGGATGCAAGAAAGTGCATAAATGCTAACAAAACAAGTGAAATTAGCTTGAAAAATGGGTATATGATGACTTGTCATCACAACACCAAACTTAAATCTTGCTTGTCCCCAAGCAAGCATCAAAAATTAAGAGTAAATGACATGAATAAGAAAAGAACACATATCCTTATTAGGCATATAGCAGAACTTGATTTATGGGGTCTTTATGCAGACAATGACAACTCACTTATTGTTGCTGCTACATAATACACATCTTTCCTCAAAGGCTTGCTAAACTTGCTGTTAGAAGACTCACTTTTTAATTACTCCCTTGCTAACTTTTCTTGGCTTACAATGCTTAACAAGCTTATTATTCTTTTAGAGGTTTGGTGTCAAATGTTGCAGTATTAGCCTTTGGCTTTATTTGTTTCTTTCTTTTACTCAACATCTCTCCACCAAAGACACTTGGCTCACTAATTCTTCCTAGGATCATTGATGCCCAGCATCTCTTTGGATAACTAAATGTTCTGTATCTAAGTTGCTCTTTATTGTGGATTTTCAATTGGCCATCCCAAATCAGTTGATCTAAGTGACCGGGTTTTAAAATACCCCTTAGAATTTACTCATCCAAGCAGATCTTAGTACAAGAACACCACAGGCATATGTCCTAGGGTCCAAGCTATTGGTGTCCAACCTTTATTCTTTGTTTTTCTTGCCATTTTGGCTTTTTCTTTCTTCCTTTTCTTTCTGTTTTCATTACCAAGGGCTTTTTCATTATTGATAAGAGTCTTTACAACAGCAAGCTAACTCACACTTGAATGAAAATGATATTATGCAACAATTATTTCATGAGTTATGCATTTAATCAAACATATATACCACCACCAACTTCCATTCATACTTATGCAACATTGGATATTTCACTTTTCAATTCAGACCAAACTCTTTTATTTAAGCATATGGGAAACAAAACACTTTTCAAGCCAAGTGATGGATAACAAGCATTATGCAGATTTAGCATTTTTAACAAACAATTTCACTTGCAGCTAGATAAACTCTTTAGCAAGACACACAATGGTTTCCAGATTCAAAACATTTCACAGCAGCAAGGATTAAGTTTTAGATACAACCTTTGAAGTTGCAGCCCTTTGATTTTTCCTTCTGTTGTGTTCTCTTTGAGTTAGAATGCATAATGTCTTCAATTGTTGACTCATGTCCTGCATAATCCTCAAAGTTGCTTGCTTCTCAAGCCCTTAATTGTATGGTTAGTATGCATAAACTGAGTGTGGTTCTAGGATTGATTTTTGGTGTAGGGACACCAAACTTAATTGTTTGCCACTACCTCAGATGCAACAAGTCAACCATATTTGAAACCATGTATCCTTGCTAAAGGTTAATGAAATTAAAGCCAGAAAACAATTCAATAGTTGAATAATGTGTTTGATTACTTGGAGCTAGAATCATGCAAGAGGTGAGAATGTGCTTTTAAATGATATTTTTGGTGGAACACCAAACTTAGAAGTTTTCATTCTCCCTCAAATTGTTTTGGTGTGCAACACCAAACTTAGCTCCTTGCAATGCATACCAATTATTCAACATTTTTATTGAAAATGCTATGAAAAAGAAAACTACCTCAGGTTGGGTTGCCTCCCAACAAGCGCTCTTTTATTGTCACTAGCTTGACATTGAACTCCCTTTAGGGTGGTTGATGTTGGTGATGTCTCAACTTGTCACCTCTCACTGTCAGCTTTCTCTGCGTGCCTTGATGCTCAATTTCCATATGCTCAAGAGAAAGTATTTGGTTGACAGTGTAATAATCTTCTGCTCCCTGCTGTTGATATACTAGTTGCACCTTATCACCTTTAGAAAATCCTTCAGTTGGGATTTTCTTGTTCTTCCACCCTTTGTGAGCCTTTTTCTTGCTCTTCATCTTTTTCTTTCTTGTTGATCTTTCTTTCTTGACAGTGACTTGAGTTGTGATACCTTCCTTCTTGTTTATCACCCCTGCTTCCTTTTGAATTCCTTTTTCTTCTTGCATCTGCTTGTTTTTCTGTTCTACTGCCTTGTCAGTTGATTGCCTTGGAAGGAGATCACCACTTGTTTTGCTTGTTTCTTCATCCCTTTGTAATTCTGGAAAGACTTTCAGGATGATGCTCTCCTCATGCATCCTGAGGGTTAACTCTCCCTGCTCTATATCCACAATGGCTCTAGCAGTGGCCAGAAATGGTCGACCAAGTATTATGGAGTCACTTCCATTTTCTGAAGAATCCAGGATCACAAAATCCGCCGGATAGATGAACTTGCCAACCTTAACTAAAAGGTTCTCAATCAGCCCTTTAGGATATACGACTGATTGGTCCACCAATTCCAAGGACATCTGTGTTGGTTTCACCTCCTCTATGCCAAGCTTTTTCACTAGAGAATATGGGATTAGATTTATGCTTGCTTCTAAATCACACATCCCCTTGTTGATGAATAGGCTTCCAATAGTGCATGGCAGGAAGAAACCTCCAGGATCTTCAAGCTTGGGAGGGAGTCCGTTTTTGATGAGTGCACTACATTCTTCACTAAGCATTACAGTCTCCTTCTCATTCCAACTTCTTTTCTTGTTGATGAGCTCTTTCAAGAACTTGGCATACAGAGGCTTTTGCTCCAAAGCCTCAGCTAAAGGTATGTTAATTTCCAGCTTCTTGAAAGTCTCAAGAAATTTGTGGAAATGCTGATCCTTTGTTTCCTTGTGAAATCTCTGTGGATAAGGCAGTGGTGGTGTTGAGCTCTTCTCCACTTGTTGTTTTGGAATTGGTTCTTCCAAGATTTGCTTTCCTTTCTTCAAATTCTATGGTTTGTTGTCTTCCTCTGTGAGTTTTTCTGGAGCATTCTTGCTTCTCATGTCTTTGTTGATGGCTTCATCATTCTTTGTTGGCTCAGTGTCATTATGCTTGGTTGCTCCTTGGTTGCCATCCACTAACACTTTTCCACTTCTTAGTTGCACGACCTTGCATTCTTCCTTTGGGTTGGGAATGGTGTCACTAGGTAGTGAGCTTGATGGTTTCTCAACAGAAATCTGCTTGGAGATTTGCCCAATTTGCCTTTCCAAGTTCTTCATGGAAGCTTCTTGGTTTTTTGTTGTCAATTCTTGGTTCTTCATCAGTTTTTCCATGAGCAACTCTAGATTAGTGATCCTCTGTGAGTCTTGTGAGATGGGTTGATTTTGGGGTGTTGATGGATGATGATAAGTGTTTTGGTTAGTTGGGTGGTTATTGGGTAGGTGATGGTTAGAATTGGGGTAGTTGTTTTGTGGTTTTCTGTATGAGTTTGATTAGTGTTTGGCTGGGAGTTGTGGTTTGTGTTTTTCCAATTGTTCTGATTTGAGTTTCTTTGCCATGATTGTTGGTTTTGATTATGGTTGTCTCCCCATCTGAGGTTGGGATGGTTCTTCCAAGATGGATTGTAAGTATCCCCATAGACTTCATTTGTTCCAGGATTTTGGTTGTGCATGTATTGGACTTGCTCTTGCTGTTGCTCCTCTTGAGTTTCTTCACTTTGCACCCAAGTAGTTGGTGGTTGGCTTGTGGCACTCACTGATGCAACTTGCAAGCCATCAATTCTTTTGGCCATTTGTTCAAACTGTTGTTGGATCTGCTGCTGCATTATCTTGTTCTGAGCTAGAATTGAGTCCACTCCTTCCAACTCCATTACTCCTCTTCTCTGTGATGGTTGGCGTTGTCTTTGATGAGCAAAGAAATATTGGTTGTTGGCCACCATATCAATGAGGTTTTGAGCTTCCTCTGTGGTTTTCATGAGTTGTAATGAGCCTCCAGCTGAGTGATCAAGTGCTTCTTGAGCCTTTAGAGTGAGTCCTTCATAGAAGTTCTGCAACTTGTCCCACTCAGTGAACATCTCTGGTGGACATTTCCTCAATAGAGCCTTATATCTTTCCCTTGCTTCATATAAGTTCTCAGCCTCCAATTGAGTGAACGTTTGAACCTCAGTCTTCAACCTTAGGATTCTCTGAGGGGGATAAAATTTGGCAAGAAACTTGCTCACCAAGTCATCCCAAGTGTTGATGCTTTCTTTTGGAAAGGTCTCTAGCCATTGAGTGGCTTTATCTCTGAGAGAGAATGGAAAGAGCAGCAACTTGTAGCTATCAGGAGGTACACCATTGGTTTTCACTGTGTCACAGATTCTCAAGAAGGTAGACAAATGTTGATTTGGATCCTCCAAAGGCCCTCCTCTAAAAGAACAATTGTTTTGAACCAGAGTGATGAGTTGTGGCTTTAGTTCAAAATTGTTTGCATTGACATTAGGAGGAAGAATGCTACTTCCACAGTGTCTAGCATTTGCAAATGTGTATGAAGCCAAGACTCTTCGTTGTTGTTGGTTATTGTTGGCTCCTTCTCCTGGTTGATTGGGATCTCCTTCCATTTCTTGGAATTCCTCCTCAGATTCTTCTTCTCCAATAACGTTCTTCCCTCTTTCAGCTCTTCTTATTCTCCGAAGAGTTCTTTGATCAATTTCAGAGAGGATAGGGGAAGATCTTCCTGTACCTGACATACAAACACACAACAATAAACACACAGACCCAGAAAATCAATAAAACTTCAATCTATTGCTAGAATGAGGTTTTAGTTAGTTTAAGCAAAAATTCAAACAGTTAGTGTGTTAGTAGGAATTAGAGTAACAGAAAAGAAAAAGTGCTTAATCTAGACCTCCACTTCACTTAATCATTGTCAATCGATTTCAATCCCCGGCAACGGCACCAAAAACTTGATGTGTGGAAAACGATCCAACACAAAACTCACCGGCAAGTGTACCGGGTCGCATCAAGTAATAATAACTCAATGAGTGAGGTCGATCCCACAGGGATTGAAGGATTGAGCAATTTTAGTTTAGTGGTTGGTTTAGTCAAGCGAATCAAGTGTTGGTTGAGTGATTTATGTTTAACAGGAAGTAAATGACAGTAATTGTAAAAGGGGAAGGGCAAATTGCAGTAAATTAAAGAACAGGAAAGTAAACTTGCAGAATCTTAAAGAACAAGAAAGTAGATGACTGAAACTTAAAGTGCAAGAAATGTAAATAGCAGTAACCTAAATGGCAAGAAATGTAAATTGCTTGAATGTAAGAGGGATTTGAGGACTGGGATTGCAGAATCTATACAAAGAGAAATTAAATTGCAACAATTAATTAAGTAGAAGATGAATTGGATCAAACAGAGATTCAAACAGAAAATGAAATTAACGTGCAGCAGGGTTCACAGAAGAACCAAAAGTAAAATGGGGTCTCAGGCCTCAAGAGACTAGGTAGCAGAGCCTAGATCTCTAAAGAGTAACTAAAGAGTTCTTGAGTGGAGATTGAGACAGAATTTCCTCAATTCTTAACACCCAAGAATCAAAACAAGGAAATTAAAAAAAAGACCCAAGCAAGAATGAGGAAGAAGAGAGATCAATTCTCCTCCCCAATTCTCTGAAATCTTGGTGTAGTCTCTCAAGGAAAGTTACAAAAGCTCAAAGAAAGTGCAAAATTCAAGGCAAAGCAAAAGGTAAGTCCAAAAGGTCCTAATTACATCAAACTAGCTCCTATTTATACACTTTTTATTCTTGGATTTTTGGATTTGGATGGGCTTTTGAATTGGTGAAGAAATGAATTAAAATGGGGTTTTAATTTGAATTTTCGGCCCATGAAAAGTTGCTCCCAGGAGGCTGCCCTGCCCTTGTGGAGGGCAGGGCAGGAAAAATTGGTGCGCCAGAATGTGCCACGGTGCGTGCTTGGTGCTGCCAGGATCGAGCTGTGATGCGCCAGGATCGAGCTGTGATGCGCAAAATGCTGCCCTGCCCTCGCGGAGGGCAGGGCAGGAAAAATTGGTGCTGCCAGGATTGTGATGGTGCGCCAGAATTGAGCCTTGGTGTGCCAGATTTGAGCCTTGGTGCGCCAGATCCATGCACCAACAAAATGCTGCCCTGCCCTCTGGTGCACGAAATTGCAATAACACTTTTGCAATCCCGCACAACTAACCAGCAAGTGCACTGGGTCGTCCAAGTAATACCTTGCGTGAGCAAGGGTCGATCCCACGGAGATTGTCGGCTTGAAGCAAGCTATGGTTATCTTGTAAATCTTAGTTAGGAGATTAGAAAGTATCAGGATTGATTGTAAGAAGCAAAAGAACATGTAATAGTTACTTGTACTGCAGTAATGGAGAATGGGTTGAGGTTTGGAGATGCTCCATCTTCCGAATCTCTGCTTTCCTACTGTCTTCTTCATCAAACACGCATGTCTCCTTCCATGGCAAGCTCGTGTAGGGTCTCACTGTTGTCAGCAGCTACCTCCCATCCGCGCAGTGAAAGCTAATGCAGAGCACTCTGTCACAGTGCCGCCAATCACCGGTTTGGTTCCCTCCTCTACCGGAATAGAATCACTCTTTTGCGTCTGTCACTAACGCCCAGTAGATTACAGGTTTGAAGCACGTCACAGTCATTCAATCATTGAATCCTACTCAGAATACCACAGACAAGGTTTAGACCTTCCGGATTCTCTTGAATGCTGCCATCAGGTCCTGCCTATACCACGAAGACTCCGAAGAATCCAAGAGATAACTACTCAATCTAAGATAGAACAGAGGTGCTTGTCAGGCACGTGTTCATGGTTGAGAATGATGATGATTGTCACGGATCATCACATTCATCCGGATTAAGAACAAGTGTTATCTTAGAATGGAAGCAAGCATGATTGAATAAGAAACAGTAGTAATTGCATTAATCCATCAAGACACAGCAGAGCTCCTCACCCCCAACCATGGGGTTTAGAGACTCATACTGTGGAAGAAACGTGTACAATGTCTTAGAGTAGTATTCCGTCCTGATTACAATGTAAAAAGGTCCTATATGTAGTAAACTAGTCTCCTAAGGTTTACAGAAATGAGTAAATGACAGAAAAATCCTCTTCCTGGCCCACTTGGTGTGTGCTTGGGCTGAGCAATCAAGGAAATTCGTGTAGAGACCTTTTCTGGAGTTAAACGCCAGCTTTGGTGCCAGTTTGGGCGTTTAACTCCAACTTTTAATCCAGTTCCGGCGTTTAACGCTGGAATTTCTGAGGCCGGATTGCAACGCGGGTTTGGGCCATCAAATCTTGGACAAAGTATGGACTATTATATATTGCTGGAAAGCCCTGGATGTCTACTTTCCAACACCGTTGAGAGCGCGCCAATTGGGCTTCTGTAGCTCCAGAAAATCCACTTCGAGTGCAGGGAGGTCAGAATCCAACAGCATCTGCAGTCCTTTTCAGTCTCTGGATCAGATTTTTGCTCAGAACCTCCAATTTCAGTCAGAAAATACCTGAAATCACAGAAAAACACACAAACTCATAGTAAAGTCCAGAAAAGTGAATTTTAATTAAAAATTAATAAAAATATACTAAAAACTAACTAAAAGATACTAAAACATACTAAAAACAATGCCAAAAAGTATACAAATTATCCGCTCATCACAACACCAAACTTAAATTGTTGCTTGTCCCCAAGCAACTGAAAATCAAAATAGGATAAAAAGAAGAGAATATACTATAGACTCCAAATATCAAAGAAACATAGCTCCAATTAGATGAGCGGGACTAGTAGCTTTTTGTCTCCGAACAGTTTTGGCACCTCACTCTATCCTTTGAAGTTCAGAATGATTAGCATCTATAAGAACTCAGAACTCAGATAATGTTATTGATTCTCCTAGTTAAGTATATTGATTCTTGAACATAGCCAGTGTATGAGTCTTGGCTGTGGCCCAAAGCACTCTGTCTTCCAGTATTACCACCGGATACATACATGCCACAGACACATAATTGGGTGAACCTTTTGGATTGTGACTCAGCTTTGCTAAAGTCCCCAATCAGAGGTGTCCAGGGTTCTTAAGCACACTCTTACTGCTTTGGATCACCACTTTATTCCTTTTCTTTTTCTTTTTCTTTCTCTTTCTTTTTTTTTTTTTTCGAAATTTTTTTTTCGAAATTTTTTTTTCGAAATTTTTTTTTTTTTTTTTCACTGCTTTTTCTTGCTTCAAGAATCAAATTGATGATTTTTCAGATCCTCAATAACAGTTCTCTTTCTCCTCATTCTTTCAAGAGCCAACAAATTTAACATTCTTAGAACAACAAATTCAAAAGACATATGCACTGTTCAAGCATTCATTCAGAAAACAAAAAGTATTGTCACCACATCAAACTAATTCAACTAGTTTCAGAGATAAATTTCGAAATCCTGTACTTCTTGTTCTTTTGTGATTAAAGCATTTTTCTTTTAAGAGAGGTGATGGATTCATAGGACATTCATAGCTTTAAGGCATAAACTCAAATTTTATTAATTATTAACTAAGAACAAGACTCAAATATAGATATAAAAAAATAAAAATAGGAATGGAAAACAAAACAAGAAAAAAAAAACGAAAAACAGAGGCTTCTAATGATAGAGGTGTTCACAGAGTTAGGACTCAACAACCTTGATTTTGAGAAGTGGATGCTCACTCAGCTTGAGAGGAGAGCTTTTGGCGTTTCATCTCTTGGATCTCACGCCCCTGCTTCTCTTGCTCCTTTAGCAATTTGCAGAGCATGCAGTTCTGATTCTGCTGTTCTTCCTTCAGTTGCTCCATAGTCTCTTGCAGCTTGTTAATAGATGCTTCTAGGCTGGACCAGTAGTCAATTCTTGGGAATTCAGGGAGGAATTCCTGCGCCCTCCTCTTGATGGAGTTGTCTTGCACTTGTCCTTCCATTGACTTCTTGGTGATTGGGTGTTCAATGGGTATGAACTCATCTACCCCCATCTTCACCCCAGCCTCTTTACAGAGCTTGGAAATCAAGCTTGGGTAAGCTAGTTTGGCCTCAGTGGAGTTCTTATTTGCTATTGTGTAGATCTCACAAGCAATCACATGATGAACCTCCACTTCTTTTCCAAGCATGATGCAATGAATCATCACTGCTCTCTTGATGGTGACCTCAGAACGGTTGCTAGTGGGCAATATGGAACGCCCAATAAAATCTAGCCAACCTCTTGCAATTGGCTTGAGGTCTCCCCTCTTGAGTTGGTTTGGGACACCCTTTGAATTGGTTATCCACTTAGTCCCAGGGAGGCATATGTCCTCTAGGATTTGATCCAACCCTTTATCTACTCTCACCATCCTCCTTTTGAAGGAGTCAGGATCATCTTGTAGTTGAGGTAGTTTGAAGATTTCTCTTATTTGGTCCAGATGGAAGTACATAACTTTCCCTCTGACCATGGTTTTGTGGGTATGGTAAGCGGTTCCAGTCATTCTTTGCTTATCTGTCAGCCACAGATTTGAGTAGAATTCCTGAACCATGTTCCTTCCAACCCTTGTCTCAGGATTGGTCAGAACTTCCCAACCCCTGTTTCGAATTTGCTCTTGGATCTCCGGATATTCATCTTCTTTCAGATCAAATTTAACTTCCGGGATCACTGATCTCAAACCCATTATTTTGTGATAATGGTCTTCATGTTCTTTGGTTAAGAACTTCTCTTCATTCCAAGTATTCTTTGGATTAGTCTCTTTCTTTCCTCTTGAGTTGGTTTGTTTTCCCTTAGGAGCCATGATCTTGGCTTAGTGATCACGGAAAAGCACACCAAACTTAGAGGTTTTGCTTGTCCTCAAGCAAAAAGAAAGAAGAGAAGAGAGAGAGAGAGGAAATTCGAATGGTGTGAGGAAGGAAGGGTGAGGGACGTTCCTTTATAGAGTGGGGGGGAGAGATTTTCGAAAAAAAAGAGAGATTTGAGAGGAAATTTGAAAAGATTTTGAAAAAGTTTGAGAAAAGGTTGAGTTTTTGAAGAAAATTTGAGATTATTTTGAAATAGATTTGAAGAATGGTTTTGATTTGTGAAGATTTGAAAGTGAATGATGAAAGGTTGAAGTGCATTTATGTAGAAAAGATTGGGTAAGAAAAGGAAAGTTTGAAAAAAATTGAGTTAAAAACGAAAAAGTGGTCCCCCCACCAAGCTGGCGTTAAACGCCCAGAATGGCACCCATTCTGGCGTTTAACGCCCAATTGTTACCCTCTTTGGGCGTTTAACGCCCAGCCAGGTACCCTGGCTGGCGTTAAACGCCAGAAAACCTTCCTCACTGGGCGTTTTTCTGAACGCCCAGTGATGCTGCACACCTGGCGTTAAACGCCCAGAATGGTGCCCATTCTGGCGTTTAACGCCCAGAAAGGTACCATTCCTGGCGTTAAACGCCCAGAATGGTGCCCATTCTGGCGTTTAACGCCCAAAATGCCCCTTACTGGCGTTTTTTCGCCAGTAAGCTCATTTTCTCTGCTTTTTGAGCTGAATCCTTCTGTAACTCTGTGAATTCCTTCATTTTTGATACTTGCCTCTGTAAGAACTAATCATACAACTTTCTAATGACTGGGTTGCCTCCCAGCAAGCGCTTCTTTACTGTCTTTAGCTGGACTTTCACTGAGAATCACTCAAGTCTCAGTGTTGAGCATTCCTGCTCAAAATTTCCTTCAAGATAGTGCTTGATCCTCTGTCCATTAACAATGAACTTACTGTCAGAATCAATATCCTGAAGCTCAACATATCCATATGGTGACACTTTTGTAATCACATATGGACCCCTCCAACGGGATTTGAGTTTTCCTGGAAACAGTCTGAGCCTAGAGTTGAAGAGCAGAACTTTTTGTCCTGGCTCAAAGACTCTGTTTGACAATCTCTTGTCATGCCATTTCTTTGCCTTTTCCTTATAGATTTTAGCATTTTCAAAGGCATTGAGTCTGAACTCCTCTAGCTCATTTAGCTGGAGCAGTCTTTTCTCACCAGCTAACTGTGCATCCATGTTTAGGAATCTGGTTGCCCAGTAGGCTTTATGTTCCAGTTCCACAGGCAAATGGCAGGCCTTCCCATACACCAATTGGTATGGAGAGGTGCCTATAGGAGTCTTGAATGCTGTTCTGTATGCCCACAGAGCATCATCCAAGCTCTTTGCCCAATCCTTTCTTCGGGACATCACAGTCCGTTCTAGGATTCTTTTTAGTTCTCTGTTAGAGACCTCAGCTTGCCCATTTGTCTGTGGATGATATGGAGTTGCCACTTTATGGCTGATTCCATATCTAACCATAGCAGAGTATAGCTGTTTATTGATGAAATGAGTGCCTCCATCACTGATTAGCACTCTGGGGACGCCAAACCTGCTGAAAATGTTTTTCTGGAGGAATTTCAGCACAGTCTTGGTATCATTAGTGGGTGTAGCAATTGCTTCTACCCACTTAGATACATAGTCCACTGCCACCAGAATGTAAGTGTTTGAGTATGATGGTGGGAATGGCCCCATGAAGTCAATTCCCCATACATCAAACAGCTCTATCTCTAATATCCCTTGTTGAGGCATGGCATATCCATGAGGCAGGTTACCAGCTCTTTGGCAACTGTCACAGTTACGCACAAACTCTCGGGAATCTTTGTAGAGAGTAGGCCAGTAGAAGCCGCACTGGAGAACTTTAGTGGCTGTTCGCTCACTTCCAAAATGTCCTCCATACTGTGATCCATGGCAGTGCCATAGGATCTTTCGTGCTTCTTCTCTGGGTACACACCTGCGGATCACTCCGTCAGCACATCTCTTAAAGAGATATGGTTCATCCCAAAGGTAGTACTTGGCATCTGAAATTAGTTTCTTTCTCTGCACATGACTGTACTCTTTGGGTATGAACCTCACAGCTTTATAGTTTGCAATATCTGCAAACCATGGAGCTTCCTGAATGGCAAAGAGTTGCTCATCTGGGAAAGTCTCAGAGATCTCAGTAGAAGGGAGGGACGCCCCAACTACTGGCTCTATTCTGGACAGATGATCAGCTACCTGATTCTCTGTCCCTTTTCTGTCTCTTATTTCTATATCAAACTCTTGCAGAAGCAACACCCATCTGATAAGCCTGGGTTTTGAATCCTGCTTTGTGAGTAAGTATTTAAGAGCAGCATGGTCAGTGTACACAATCACCTTTGACCCCACTAAGTAGGATCTAAACTTGTCAATGGCATAGACCACTGCAAGTAATTCTTTTTCTGTGGTTGTGTAGTTCTTCTGTGCATCATTTAGAACACGACTAGCATAATAAATGACATGCAGAAGTTTATTATGCCTCTGCCCCAACACTGCACCAATGGCATGATCACTGGCATCACACATTAGTTCAAATGGTAATGCCCAATCTGGTGCAGAGATTACTGGTGCTGTGACCAACTTAGCTTTCAGGGTCTCAAATGCCTGCAGACACTGTGTATCAAACACAAATGGTGTGTCAGCAGCTAACAGGTTACTCAGAGGTTTAGCAATTTTCGAAAAATCCTTAATAAACCTTCTGTAGAATCCTGCATGCCCCAGAAAGCTTCTGATTGCCTTAACATTGGCAGGTGGTGGTAATTTTTCAATTACCTCTACCTTTGCCTTATCCACCTCTATTCCCCTGCTTGAAATTTTGTGCCCAAGGACAATTCCTTCAGTCACCATAAAGTGACATTTCTCCCAGTTTAAAACCAGGTTAGTCTCTTGGCATCTTTTCAGGACAAGTGATAAGTGGTTAAGACAGGAGCCAAATGAGTCTCCATATACTGAAAAGTCATCCATGAAGACTTCCAGAAATTTCTCTACCATATCTGAGAAGATAGAGAGCATGCACCTCTGAAAGGTTGCAGGTGCATTGCACAGACCAAAAGGCATTCTCCTGTAGGCAAACACGCCTGAAGGGCAGGTGAATGCTGTTTTCTCTTGGTCCTGAGGGTCTACTGCAATTTGGTTGTAGCCTGAATAGCCATCCAAAAAGCAGTAGTAATCATGACCAGCTAGTCTTTCTAGCATTTGGTCTATGAATGGTAAAGGAAAATGATCCTTTCTGGTGGCTGTATTGAGTCTTCTGTAGTCAATACACATGCGCCACCCTGTGACTGTCCTTGTAGGAACCAGTTCATTTTTTTCATTATGAACCACTGTCATGCCTCCCTTTTTGGGAACAACTTGGACAGGGCTCACCCAGGGGCTATCAGAAATAGGATAAATAATCCCAGCCTCCAGTAATTTAGTGACCTCTTTCTGCACCACCTCCTTCATGGCAGGATTTAGCCTCCTTTGTGGTTGAACCACTGGTTTGGCATTATCCTCCAATAGGATCTTGTGCATGCATCTGGCTGGGCTAATGCCCTTAAGATCACTTATGGACCACCCAAGAGCTGTCTTGTGTGTCCTTAGCACTTTAATTAGTGCTTCCTCTTCCTGTGAATTTAAGGCAGAGCTTATAATCACTGGAAAAGTGTCACCCTCTCCCAGAAATGCATATTTCAGGGATGATGGTAATGGTTTGAGTTCAGGCTTAGGAGGCTTATCTTCCTCCTGAGGAATTTTCGAAAATTCCATTGCCTCCTCTGGCGCTTCCTGATCAGTTTGAGCATCTTTAAAGATGTCCTCAAGCTCTGATTCTAGGCTTTCAGCCATATTGATCTCTTCTACCAGAGAGTCAATAATGTCAGCGCCCATGCAGTCCTCTGGTGTGTCTGGATGCTGCATTGCTTTTACAGCATTCAACTTGAACTCATCCTCATTGACTCTCAAGGTTACTTCTCCCTTTTGTACATCAATGAGAGTTCGTCCAGTTGCTAGGAAAGGTCTTCCTAGAATGAGAGTTGCACTCTTGTGCTCCTCCATTTCCAGCACCACAAAGTCAGTTGGAAAGGCAAATGGTCCAACCTTGACAATCATGTCCTCTATTATGCCTGATGGGTGTTTAATGGAACCATCAGCAAGTTGGAGGCATATCCTGGTTGGTTTGACTTCTCCAATCAACCCAAGCTTTCTGATAGTGGATGCAGGTATTAAATTAATACTTGCTCCAAGATCACATAAGGCCACCCTGGTGTAAGTGCCTTCCAATGTGCATGGTATCAGAAAGCTTCCAGGATCTTGAAGCTTTTCTGGTAAGCTTTTTAGAATGACTGCACTGCATTCTTCAGTGAGAAACACTTTTTCAGTTTCTCTCCAATCCTTCTTATGACTTAAGATCTCTTTCATGAACTTAGCATAAGAAGGTATTTGCTCAAGTGCCTCTGCAAAAGGAATCTTTATTTCAAGAGTCCTTAAATAGTCTGCAAAGCGGGCAAATTGCTTATCCTGTTCCGCTTTGCGGAGTTTCTGAGGATACGGCATCTTGGCTTGATATTCTTCAACCTTAGATGCTGCAGGTTTATTCCTTACAGAAATGGTTGAAGGAGCCTTGTTAGGGGAGTAATCATCAGGACCCTCAGGTGCCTGATTCTCCTTGGGCGTTTGAACGCCAGGATTGGGAGGAATTTGGGCGTTAAACGCCAGCTTTTCCCCCTTTTCTGGCGTTTGAACGCCAGAACTGGGCAAGGAATGGGCGTTTAACGCCAAGTTCCCTTCCCTTTCTGGCGTTTGAACGCCAATATTCCTCTCTGGGCTCTCAATGTCCTCAGAGGGATTTTGAACAGTGGCTTGGTCATCCTCTGTCAACTGTTCCTTAATTGACTTCTTGCTCTTTTGAGCAGTGGCTTTCAGTGTTTTCCCACTCCTCAGTTGAACTGCTTGACATTCTTCTGTTATTTGTTTAGATATTTGCTGTTTTGCTTGATTCAACTGCAGTTCTATGCTCTTGTTAGCAACCTTAGTATCATGGAGCATTTCTTTAAATTCTGCTAACTGTTCTGTCATCAGGAGCAATTGTTGATTGAGCTCATTCATCTGTTCCTGAGGATTAGGATCAGTGACTAATGCCATGGCCTCCTCCTTTGGAACAAACTCATTGCTAGAATACAAGTATTGGTTTCTAGCAACAGTGTCTATAAGCTCTTGAGCTTCTTCAATTGTCTTTCTCATGTGTATAGATCCACCAGCTGAGTGGTCTAAAGACATCTGAGCTTTTTCTGTAAGCCCATAGTAGAAAATGTCTAACTGTACCCACTCTGAAAACATTTCAGAGGGACATTTTCTTAGCATACCTCTATACCTCTCCCAGGCATCATAAAGAGATTCATTATCCTCTTGTTTAAAGCCTTGGATGTCCAGCCTTAGCTGTGTCATCCTTTTTGGAGGGTAAAAATGATTCAGGAATTTTTCTGATAACTGTTTCCATGTCTTTATGCTTGCTGTAGGTTGGTTATTTAACCACCTTTTTGCTTGATCTTTTACAGCAAATGGAAACAGTAACAGTCTGTAGACATCCTGATCTACCTCTTTATCATGTATTGTGTCAGCAATTTGTAAGAACTGTGCCAGAAACTCAGTAGGTTCTTCCTCTGGAAGACCGGAATACTGGCAATTTTGCTGCACTATGATAATGAGTTGAGGGTTTAGCTCAAAGCTGCTTGCTTTGATGGGAGGTATACAGATGCTACTCCCATATGCAGCTGTACTGGGGTTGGCATAGGACCCCAGAGTCCTTTTGGACTGGTTAATTCCACTTGAGTCCATAATAGACAAAAGGGAAATGAGAATAATTGCAAAGAGATGAATTTTGTTTATTTTTATTTTTATTTTGAAATAACCGAAAAAAAAAAAAAAATTAAAATAAAAAGAAATTTAAAATAAAAATTTCGAAAATTAAAAGGGAAATAAAATAAAATTTCGAAAATAAAAAATAAAATAAGATCAGAGCAAGTTGAGAACTGAATCAATTAGTAAAGAAAAAGATTTTGAAGACAGCAATTAAGAAGATATGATTGAAAATTTTTATGAAAAAGATTTGATTTTTAAAAAGAGGAAAGAGAAAAACACAAAAAGACACCAAACTTAAAATTTTAGAAAATCAAACACTAATATTTTCGAAAATTTTAAAGAGAAAAACACAAAGAGGACACCAAACTTAGAACTTTTAAGAATCAAAAAGGGACTAAGAACAATAAAAAAAAAATTCGAAAATTAAAAGAAGAAAAACAAAAAGCATGCAATGGACACCAAACTTAGAATATGAACTAGACTCAACTAAAAGACTCTAAACCAACAAAAAGAAAACAGTCCTAATCTAAGCAACAAAATAAACCGTTAGTTGTCCAAACTCGAACAATCCCCGGCAACGGCGCCAAAAACTTGGTGCACGAAATTGCAATAACACTTTTGCAATCCCGCACAACTAACCAGCAAGTGCACTGGGTCGTCCAAGTAATACCTTGCGTGAGCAAGGGTCGATCCCACGGAGATTGTCGGCTTGAAGCAAGCTATGGTTATCTTGTAAATCTTAGTTAGGAGATTAGAAAGTATCAGGATTGATTGTAAGAAGCAAAAGAACATGTAATAGTTACTTGTACTGCAGTAATGGAGAATGGGTTGAGGTTTGGAGATGCTCCATCTTCCGAATCTCTGCTTTCCTACTGTCTTCTTCATCAAACACGCATGTCTCCTTCCATGGCAAGCTCGTGTAGGGTCTCACTGTTGTCAGCAGCTACCTCCCATCCGCGCAGTGAAAGCTAATGCAGAGCACTCTGTCACAGTGCCGCCAATCACCGGTTTGGTTCCCTCCTCTACCGGAATAGAATCACTCTTTTGCGTCTGTCACTAACGCCCAGTAGATTACAGGTTTGAAGCACGTCACAGTCATTCAATCATTGAATCCTACTCAGAATACCACAGACAAGGTTTAGACCTTCCGGATTCTCTTGAATGCTGCCATCAGGTCCTGCCTATACCACGAAGACTCCGAAGAATCCAAGAGATAACTACTCAATCTAAGATAGAACAGAGGTGCTTGTCAGGCACGTGTTCATGGTTGAGAATGATGATGATTGTCACGGATCATCACATTCATCCGGATTAAGAACAAGTGTTATCTTAGAATGGAAGCAAGCATGATTGAATAAGAAACAGTAGTAATTGCATTAATCCATCAAGACACAGCAGAGCTCCTCACCCCCAACCATGGGGTTTAGAGACTCATACTGTGGAAGAAACGTGTACAATGTCTTAGAGTAGTATTCCGTCCTGATTACAATGTAAAAAGGTCCTATATGTAGTAAACTAGTCTCCTAAGGTTTACAGAAATGAGTAAATGACAGAAAAATCCTCTTCCTGGCCCACTTGGTGTGTGCTTGGGCTGAGCAATCAAGGAAATTCGTGTAGAGACCTTTTCTGGAGTTAAACGCCAGCTTTGGTGCCAGTTTGGGCGTTTAACTCCAACTTTTAATCCAGTTCCGGCGTTTAACGCTGGAATTTCTGAGGCCGGATTGCAACGCGGGTTTGGGCCATCAAATCTTGGACAAAGTATGGACTATTATATATTGCTGGAAAGCCCTGGATGTCTACTTTCCAACACCGTTGAGAGCGCGCCAATTGGACTTCTGTAGCTCCAGAAAATCCACTTCGAGTGCAGGGAGGTCAGAATCCAACAGCATCTGCAGTCCTTTTCAGTCTCTGGATCAGATTTTTGCTCAGAACCTCCAATTTCAGTCAGAAAATACCTGAAATCACAGAAAAACACACAAACTCATAGTAAAGTCCAGAAAAGTGAATTTTAATTAAAAATTAATAAAAATATACTAAAAACTAACTAAAAGATACTAAAAACATACTAAAAACAATGCCAAAAAGTATACAAATTATCCGCTCATCACCCTCGCGGAGGGCAGGGCAGTGTTTCCACTTTGAAGTCCCGTGTTCAAAACATGGCTGGAACATACGCTCAATTAATTTCCTTGGTTTCTTGGCACGGCACTCAACCTTAGTTCCTTGCTTCTTCCTTGTTCCGTGTTCGATTCTTGTGGCATGCATGGGTGACATTTTTCCTTTGATTTTCTTCCTTGGTGAGCCCGATACTGCCCTTGTGGAGGGCAGGGCAAGGTTCTCTTCTTCTTGGTTCCAAGGCACAATTTTGTGCTCTGCCCTTGTAGTGGGCAGGGCAGAGTTGCCTTCCTTGCTTGGTTCCCTTATGTTGCCCTCCTAGAGGGCAGTGTGCCCTTGTGGAGGGCAATGTTTGCCTCCCCCTTTGCATGCGGCACACTTCCTCTTGATTTGACCACACTTTCCTTTCCTTGGGCTACACTTCTTAGGCCACGCTTTTCCTTTTCTTTTCTTTTCTTCACCTATAATAAACCAAAACAACCACTCCAAGTATCACTAAATTCAAGAGGCTTATAAATCAATTAAAATTCAATTAAATATTAGCTTAAACCTCATGATTTAACATTAATTTTATGGTGGTTGCTTGATTTAGAGAAGTTATGCATTTTCACTCCAAATCACTTACTTAGGATGCAAGAAAGTGCATAAATGCTAACAAAACAAGTGAAATTAGCTTGAAAAATGGGTATATGATGACTTGTCATCAAGCACGTTTTCAATCAAAGCACATAATTAGGAAGGCAAATGTAAAACCATGCAAATAGTATGAATATGTGGGTAAAGAGTTGATAAAACCCACTCAATTGAGCACAAGATAAACCATGAAATAGTGGTTTATCAATGGTCGTGCCATTTGAAGTCGAAGGCGTGGCACGCCAGTTCTGAAAGTCACTTTGGCGTGCCACTTGAAGATCCAGGTGTGGCACGCCAAGCTTGAAGAATGAACAAATATATGGGCGTGCCACTTGAGCAACCAAGCGTGGCACGCCAGACATCACAAGCAAGATCTGGGCGTGCCACTTAGTGTCGAAGGCGTGGCACGCCAGGCCCAAAAACTCACTTTGGCGTGCCACTTGAAGGTCAAGGCGTGGCATGCCACTTACTGGAACAACACAAGATCATGGGCGTGGCATGCCAACCTTCAGGCGTGGCACGCTGGTATAACTTTCCAGAAAGTGTGGAAGAAGCCAATTATAATAGGCGTGCCACTTGAGCTCGAAAGTGTGGCACGCCAATGACTATTCTTCACTTAGGCGTGCCACTTGAGCAACAAGGCATGGCACACCAATGCCATTCAGAGGCAAGAAAAGACTGGGCGTGCCACTTGAGTTCGTGGCGTGGCACGCCAAGCAGAGGGGCCATTTACATAACAAGGGCGTGGCACGCCAGACCCTGGGCGTGCCACGCTAGTGCAACTTTCCAGAGAACTCAACCAAGCACACAACAAGGGCGTGACACGCCAGCTTTTAGGCGTGGCACGCCAGTTCAAATTTCTAGAAGCAAGGAAAGTGGAAGAATCAAAGGGTGTGCCACTTGAGCTCGAAGGCGTGGCACGCCAACACAAGAATGTCACTATGGCGTGCCACTTGAGCTCGAAGGCATGGCACGCCAAGGTTGAAAGAGGGACGAGCGTGCCACTTGAAGGATTGAGCGTGGCACGCCAAACCATTTTGCAAGGCACGTGACACGCCAGAAAAGCGCCAACCACACGCCAGCTAAGGGGTCACGTTTATTAAGTGCTTTCTTTCCCTCCAAAATGTAATTTTCCTTTTTCACTTTTGTAGTTCTTTTATTTTCGCTAGGAGTAGTATATATACCCTAAAAGAGTACTGAAGAAGGGGTTAAGCAGTTAGTTCTAGATCCACTTTTACATTCCATTTTTGAGTACTTTCTAAGCTATGAGTAGCTAATTTCTCTCTCATTGAGAGAGGAAGCTCTGTTGTACTTGATGGATTGATAATAGTGAAATTCTTCTTCTCTTCATCTTCTCTTGATTTGGTAGGAGGAATTTCGTGCTTAATGTTTAGTATTCAATTATCTTAGGAAAGAGATTGAATGCAATTGGGTTTCATGGGAACCTTGGGAAAGGAAACATGAAACCATGCTTGAAATCCCTTCTCACATTTGAGTAGATTATGGGTTTTGGTGATGGGATATGTGACATATAATCCCCCCTCTACCTGAATCTACAAAGGTGTGTGGTATAATCAGGGACCAAGCATATCTCTCTTCATGAGTAATTAGACCAAGGAATTGGCTATTGATCAAGATCTGAGAGATTGAGTCACCAAGGGATTGGGGCTCAATCAATCATGATTGCCAAGAGGTCAGTGAGTTGCATGATTGAAGGAGATCTAAGCTAGATTTGATCCAAAGAGGCAATATCTCCCAATCTTAATGAATTCCCCATTCTCATCTATCCATTTCTTTATAACTCAATTTTACTTTCAGCAATTCCCCATTCCCATTTACATTCAAGTCATTTATGATTCAGCAATTTACATTCTACAATTTCCATTCCTGCACTTTAATGCTTTTCTTTATGTTCTAGTCATTTACAGTTATGCCATTTACAATTCTGCACTTCACACTATTGTTGATCCGCTTGACTAATTCACCAATCAATTAAAACTCTTTGAGTTTGCCAATCTCTGTGGATACGATCTCACTCCTCTGTGGGTTATTACTTGGCGATAATTTTGGTGCGCTTGCCAAAAGAACTCGTTCACTAAATTTTGAAAGGGGGGTAGTGAATCAAGATCATCACCAGGACGACTAATTCTCTCAAGTACGGGAGTCAAGGACATCCTCCCCTTGGACACACTCACCTTGATTCTTAAATAATCATCATTCTCAGGTGAAATATGGGGGATCTTCAGAATAGCTTCAATAGCTCGGTTGGAAGTATCCAACCTCTTGTCCCGGAGAAATACCGACTCCGCTTCCCAGTTTTGGTATTTGGCATAGAATTCCCGCACCATAGTTTCATTGACTTCAATTGGGTTTTACTCTAAGAACTCCCAATGAAGTGAGGCGATCCTCTCATGGATGACCGTTTTGTACTTGATCGGAACCTTAAGCGCCCGTTCCCAATGGATTGGCCTTTTCTCAAATTTGCCATATTGGAACTCGGCTCTTTGGTTGATCAAGATGTCCGGGTTACCACTCAGGCGATCCATGAAGTATGGTATTGATGCGCGGGTTGTAGGTTCCACAACCGGCAAAGCGGACGGTTTCTTACCCTTCTTTTGCATCCTAAAAAGAAAACAGAGAATATCAAGGTCATAAGACAACAACAAACATAGAACAATGAGGAAACACTTAATGAAGTGAAGAAACTAAATCCTTAGTTGGAAGTTTGAAAATAGTGTGATTCATAAGAATGGCGGTGTGTATATTCCAATATGTGCGCGCGATTGGAACACAAACACTGGCTGCACACAACGGCAATCACACTCTTAAGACAATTCAAAGTTCAAAACTTCGCAACTAAGTGCTTAAGTTGCACACTTGGGACATAGAAATAGAAGCAACTTCAAGCAAGCACCAAAAAGGAATTGTCAATTGTTCATCCTCAACATGTGGTAATCACATATACAATGCTCTTAATCGGAAGCTAAAAGATGCTTGATCAAGACATCATCAAAAGTTGAACATTTGTAAAGTGATTACTCATTATAATTTCCAAGATGAACAATGGAACTCATATTCTACCAACACAATGTATTTACTATTAAAGTCACCCATTAATAAGGTACACAATCTTGGAAAACATGGGTGGTTGAAATCAAAGTATACCAACAATGAAATGCATTGGAAAAATAATGTGATTAACATCAAAACCCATAAATAAAGTTGCACAATTCATACAATATGCCTAACCAAAAATAAATTGAAAGCATATGATGGCCAAGTCATATGAATCAAACAAGATGTTCATTAAGGCATTTTATCGAACATGTGTTATAGAATGTGCAAATGCATCACAATTAAGCTCAAAATTGATCAAATCAACCCAATAATCAAGCAACAACACTTTGCAATACAAAGAAACAACTAAGAAAGAAACAAATTTAATCCAAGCAAACATAAAGAAAAAGAAAATAATTGCAAAAATATAAACATGAAAATAAAGGAAAGATAAAAACCTTAGGTATAGAGGTTGAAGAGAACAAGAACTAGAGAGGAAGAATGGTACTTCTTATAGCCACTGCGAAATCACGGCGGTTGGGTTCGCCGGAAAGAACACCGGAGGAGAGAACTCACCGGTGGTGAAAAGAGAAAAGATAAGAGAGGGAAAAAAAAGAAAGAAAAGAGAATAGAAGTAAGAGAGAGAGAGAGAGATGGTGGTCGCCGACGGTGGGCTGACGGCGGCGGTGGCCGGCGGAGCTGGGCAGAGAAGAGAGGGAGAGAGCAGCCACGGAGAAGAGAAGAAAAGAGGTGACTGCCCCTCAACAGGGCAACCTGCCCTGTTAATGCCCAGAACGCGACCTGTGCGGACACATAAGCTGCGTTTGTTTACAGGGACAGAACACTGAGACACAAAATCATGTTTGGCAGAGGAGACATGGACAGAGACAATGTGTCCAGAGACACTGAATTAGTGTATTTTGTGTCCATCCTGACAGGAAGGACATGGAGACACTAACAAGGGACACAACTTATTTTCTATTTTTTCTTTCATTATTCTTGTTAATTTTTCATAATTATATTTTTTATTGTTGTATTTTTCATCTCAAATTTTTTGAATGAAAAAAAATGAGAATAAATTGAATTTTCATAATTTGTTCTAGTTTATTACCAAACAGAATACAAGAACACAAAATTTTGTGTCTCTGTCCATCAGTGTCTTGTCCTGTCCTGTTCTCAGTGTTTGTCCTGTCATGTTCTTAGAAACAAACGTAGCCATAGAGACAAAAACTTGGAAGGGTGCGAACGCACACAGTGTGCGAACGCTGCGACCAAAGAGGTTGTAAAAGGACGTGCGGGCGCATAAAGGTGTGCGAGCTCACAGAGGGACTCTTTTTTTTAAAGCATGTAGACGAAAGCAGGTGTACGAGCGCACACAGGTCTGTGCGCATGCACAGATGATCAGAATGGGAGAGGTTGTTCACATGCACAGGTTGTTCTCTCGCCCCCACTAGAAGGGCGTGCAAAAGGTGTGCAAACGCACACGTCTGTGCGGCCGTACAGATGAAGCACAAAAGGAGGCTTGTGCGTACGCACAGATTAGAGAAAAGGGGGTAGCGCGCACGCACAGGCTGTGCTGGCGCTGCGACTAGAGGGCATGTTAAGACGTGTGCGGACGCACAGGCTTGTGCGGCCGTACAGATGGCGAGAAACACAGAGTTGTGCACACGCACAGCTTGGTGCGTACGCACAGATGCCCTATTTCAGAATTTTCTTTTCTCTTCAAAACTAAGGTTCCCAACCTTAGCACAACAACCTACCTATCTTAAATCATTCAAACAAGCACAAAATCATAGTCCACAAGTAATTCAACTTATACAACTCAAAATCATCAAACAAACCTAAGCTAAGCATTATATCACAAGAAAACAAATAGTTCAAAAAGCTATAAACAAGAGATAGAATGAGAAAAATGTCACGATAGTGGGGTGTCTCCCACCAAGCACTTTGGTTTAAAGTCCAAAGTTGGACTTGCATGGCTTCATTGGTCACATAGGAACTTCCCCAAGGAGGAAAATTTCCAACTCCTTGGCTTGCTTTGGTTGAGCATGATAAAGCTTCACTCTATGACCATTAACCTTGAACTTGACTCCATTGATAGGGTGAATCACCTCCACCACTCCATAAGGTTTGACATCCACCACTCTAAACGACCCATCCCACCTACTTCTCAATTTATCGGGCATCAAACGAAACCTTGAATTGTACACAACTACTTCATCACCTATCTTGAAGTTCTTCCTCCTAATATTTTGATCATGGAATGCCTTAGATTTTTCCTTGTATAATTGAGTATTTTCATATGCTTCCAACCTAAGACATTCTAATTCATCCAATTGGAGCTTACGTTCCATTCCCGCCCCCTTTAAGTCTGGATTGCAATTCTTCACCGCCAACTAGGCTCTATATTGGATCTCAACCGAAAGATGGCAGGGTTTCCCAAAAATGATGCGGAAGGGGCTCATTCTGATTGGGGTCTTGTAAGCAGTCCTATAGGCCCACAATGCATCTCCCAATCTAGAGCTCCAATCCTTCCTCTGTGGGTTAACCACTTTCTCTAGGATTCTCTTGATCTCTATATTGGATACTTTCGCTTGCCCATTAGTTTGGGGGTGATAGGCTGTGGAAACCTTATGAATGACCCCATACTTTTTTATCGATGCCTCGATTCTCCTGTTGCAAAAATGGGTTCCTTGGTCGCTCACGATTGCTCGTGGCGACCCAAATCTACAAAAAATGTTATATTTCAAAAATGAAGCAACGGTATTAGCGTCATCACAACGGGTAGGAATTGCTTCCACCCATTTAGAGACGTAATCCACCGCTAACAAAATGTACACAAACCCGTTGGAATTTGGAAAGGGCCCCATGAAATTCATGCCCCAAACATTGAAAATCTCACAAAAAATCATCGGTTGTTGGGGCATCTCATCCCTTTTTGAGGTATTTCCAGATTTCTGACATTGATGACAAGATTTGCAAAATTGGTTGGCATTCGTAAATAAAGTGGGCCACTAGAATCCACAGTCTAAAACCTTCCTTGCTGTTCGTTGTGGGCCAAAGTTACCCCCACTCTTTAAGGAGTGGCAAAATTGCAGGATAGACGGAAACTCAGACTCCGGCACACACTTTCTAATTATTTGATCCACCCCATGTCTCCACAGATGTGGATTATCCCAAAGATAGTATTTAGCATCACTTCTCAACTTATCTTTTTGATGCTTTGAAAATTGTGGGGAAAAAACGCGAGCGACCAAATAATTAGCTATCGGGGTAAACCAAGGGGTGCTTTGGAGATATTGCTTGCAAGGTATCTAATGAAAATGAGTCATTGATAGGAGTGGGATCCAGAGTTAAATGTTCAAGCCGACTCAAATGGTCCGTTATTAAATTTTGGGACCCACTTCTATCTTTGATCTCCAAGTCAAATTCTTGCAAAAGTAATATCCACCTAATGAGCCTAGGCTTTGACTCCTTCTCTTTTAGCAAACTTTTCAAAGCGGCATGGTCCAAATACACTACTACTTTAGAGCCTAGCAAATAAGGTCGAAACTTGTCTACAGCAAAAACAATAGTTAAAAGCTCTTTTTCGGTGGTGGTGTAATTTGACTGAGCTGAATCCAAAGTTTTTTATGCATATGCTATAGTGTAAGGAGCGTTACCATCACGCTGTGCTAGCGCGGCACCTACGGCGTGATTCGAGGCGTCACACATGATCTCAAAAGGTTGATTCCAATTTGGTCCTCGCACAATAGGGGCTATGGTTAGCGCTTCCTTCAACTTGTCAAAAGCCTTTTTGCAATCTTCATCGAACCGAAATTCCACGTCCTTTTGCAGTAGGCGGGAGAAGGGTAAGGTGACTTTGCTAAAATCCTTGATGAATCGACAATAAAAGCCTACATGACCAAGAAAGAAACGAATATCCCTCACCGAAGAGGGGTAAGGTAAATTCGAAATGACATCGATCTTAGCCGGGTCGACGGAGATTCCGTCCTTGGAGACAATATGACCCAATACTTTGCCTTGTTTCACCATGAAGTAGCACTTTTCAAAATTCAAGATAAGGTTAGTATTGGTGCATCGCTCTAGTACCCTAGCTAAGTTACCTAAACAAGCATCAAAGGAGCTACCATACACACTAAAATCGTCCATAAAAACTTCCATGAAATCTTCCAAAATATCCGAGAAAACACTTGTCATGCACCTTTGAAACGTTGTTGGTGCATTGCATAAGCCAAACGACATTCTCTTATACGCAAACGTTCTAAGGGGACAAGTAAAAGTAGTTTTCTCCTGATCCTCAGGAGCTATGTGAATTTGAAAGTACCCTGTGTATCCATCTAAAAAGCAGTAATGGGATTTACCTGCCAAGTGATCCAATATTTGGTCAATGAATGACAACGGGTAGTGGTCCTTCCGCGTTGCTTGATTCAGTCGACGGTAATCAATGCATACTTGCCAAGTATTCTGGACTCGGGTGGCCACTAGCTCTCGTCTCTTCGTCTTCACCATTGTTACTCTAGACTTCTTCAGCACTACTTGGACCGGACTTACCCATTCACTATCTAAAATGGGGTAAATGATGTCTGCTTCCAAGAGGCGAGTTACTTCCTTCTTGACTATGTCAAGGATTGTGGGATTTAGCCGTCTTTGCGGTTGTCGGACCGGCTTAGCACCTTCTTCCAAGAAATTCCTAGGGAGGCACACTTGAGGGCTTATTCCAACAATGTCACTTAGGCTCCATCCAATCGCCTTCTTATACTTCTGGAAAACCTCAAGGAGTTGCTTCTCTTCTTGATCGGAGAGATCGGTCGCCACTATCACCTTGAATTTATGTTCCTCATCAAGGAACGCATATTTAACATGGGGTGGTAGTGGTTTCAAATCTTCCCTTGCTTCTTGTTGAGGTAGCTTATCTTCTTGATTGTGGGGACTTGGTGGAACAATTTCATCTTCTTCATCCCCAAGGTCCACCTCTTATGAACCTTCTTCATCACTTTGACCTCCTTGAAGCTCATGGTTGCTACCTACCCAAAGTTCCTCCTTTTTCCCATTTTTAATGGAATTCTTGCCCCCATCAATAGGTTCCTCCTTTGGAAGAGTGGGTTGAGAGTAAATCTCATTAAGTGGCTCACTTCTTTTAAGAGTTATAGCATAAATGCTAGACTTCGGGGTTGATGGGTGTGGTAAGGGTGGAGGGGTAAGGTTGCTAGGGGTGGAGTGAGAGGGTGCTAGACATGACAAAGCCTCAGCAAGAGTTGCCATGCAATTTTCTTGCTTTCGTTGAAATTTCCTCTGCTCTTGGATGAGGACTTGAAGGCTAAGCCCTCCATAAAGGGAGTTAAGGGGAATAGGATGGTGATGAAAACTAGGTTATCCCAACTGTGACGATAAGTAGGTGGGTGGAGAGAATATTGGTGGTGGAAAAGGTGAAGGGGCTTGAGGGTATGATGGTTGTGTCTCATGTTGAGGCATGGAGCATGAACATAGGAATGGACAACATTGTAGTGTGGGCGTGTTCCACCAGGTATGAGAGGTTGACAGACAATAAGATCATAGGGCCCTCGCAATGGTCCTTGTTGCCAAGAATTGATGGCTTGTGACCCTTCCTCGGGTTGACCTCCCATACCTTGTGGTGAGCCAACGTTAGAATTGTTACCCCCTACAACATGATAACTATTAGACTCCAAGCCAAAGGGGTGATAATTCATGATGAATAGGAAAAATAAAATGCAATATCAATAAAAGCAATAGACAAATGAGTATATATATTCTAAATATATCTATTTACCTAGGACTAGACAAACAAAAAGTGTTAGTTGCTTATGAAAATTAAGATAGAGGCGCCTCCAACCAACTAGAACCTAATAGCAAACCAAAAAATCAAGTATTCACACTATTCACATATTTACACAACCAAAATCATGGACCTCATTGCACTTAAAGCGAAATCCCCAGCAATGGCACCAAAAATTTGACAACACCCAATTGTACGAGTTGGGATTTCTCAAAATAGGATTAACGTTGCAAGTATAGACCCAAACCCAACAATCGATCACCAACCAATTTGGAAATTCACAAGATGTGTCACAACTCAAAACCAATTTTAAAACTGAGAGTAATTGACTCCCAGGTCGTCTCCCAAGGAATCACTTAAGGGCAATGGGTGTGCGAATTCCAATTGTAGTGATCAAGGGGTTGTCAATGAAGAAATAAACATATCAAGCAATAAAAGAACATGCAAAATTGTAATGATTGAACTAATAAAGAAATTAAAGAACTGACTATGTAATATAAATAAGTAAAGTATAAAAGAGATTAATATAACAATGTATGAAAAATTGAAAGCATAAAAGGGGGTCTTGGCTTGGAGTGAGCTAAGGGTCCTTTCCTTGTTAGAACCACAACTATGACAATTATGATGGATTAGTGATCGGAAGGTAAGTTAAATGAGCATAAGTGTTCTTAACCCACAAATCCTAACTTGCTTGCTAATTGCCTTAGCAACAAATTAACGTTAGTGGGAACAAGAACAATTAACAACCAAGAATTGACACTAAATATTGGACATTCCAACTCTAGGTACTCAAGTACTCACTTTACCCAAGCCAAGAGACAAAAATTTAGCCTAAAACCATATTTGACATTTTGTCAAACACTTGGCGGGCAAAAAGCTTAAACATAAGAAAAATGAGAAAAGACTTGAAATTAAAAGCAACAATTGATCTCAATCAACTAGAATAACATAAGAAAGCATAAAACAAACACCAAACATCAAACTCATCAACAAGAAAGTGAAATTGCAAAAGAGAAGTAAAATTGAACTATAAATTGAATGAGAAGAAAGAGTAAAGACAATGTAACTATAAAGAGTAATAACAAGAGAATACTTACAATGAGATTAGCAAAATCCAATGATCAAAAATGGAAATGGCACTTGGAATGTAAAACCTAATGAAACCCTAATAGAGAAGATGAGAAAAACTTGGAGAAAACTAAAACTAAAAACCTTATATTCTGCTCCTAAAACTATACTAATGCTATGCTATGTTATTTTCTCCATTTCCCCTCCAATATGAGCTAAAAGACTTTATAAATAGGCCTCCAACGCCTCCAAATCGTGATTCACGTGCCTTTCTAATGAAGTCATGCGCAGACACCTGTGCGGACGCACAGGCGTGTGCGTCCGCACACTCTAGCTAAAATTCCCTCCTGTGCGTACGCACGAGTATCTGTGTGCACGCACACTAGGCGATGCTTGGTGGGATGCGCGACGTGCTCGAATTGATCGACGCTCTCTGCTTGGGCTCCTGTGCGGACGCACAAGAGGCTGTACGCATGCACACGTTAGGTTTGGGTCATATTTACTTTAATTTTCCTTTAGTTCAAGTGCTTTGTTAATATTTGTAATTTTGAATTCTTGAAGTTTTGATTGATGAATTTCATGTTTTATTCTTTATATATGCTTGATTGCTTATTTATAGTTGGTTTTGTGAATATTTTGGTTATAGCTTTATTTTCCTTTGCAATTTTCTATGTTTTGTTTTTATGGCCACAAGGTGTTTGTGAAAATGATACTTGGTAATTTTGAGTAGCTTTTCACACCTTGGCTTGGGATATGAGTTCCTAGGATACTAGAGTCATAATGTCCGACATTTAGTGGCAATTATTGGGTAGTTAGTTGACTCTTGGTTCCATTGACACTAGCTTTTTACCAATTAATTTGGTAAGTTAGCTAGAACTTATGGATTAAGGTCAATTATGCTTGCTTCACTTACTCCTCGATGTTAGGGTTGACTAAGCGAGATTGACTCATCATAGTTGCCACAGTTGTGGTTATGACGATGGTAGGATTCCCTGGATTTCCATTCCCAAGTCAAGGGTCTTTTATGCATCATAACATTTTCACTATGTTTTGATCTTGTTTTTGTTTTTACTTGCATTAATTTCCTTTTTGATCATTTCTTAGTTCTTTTATTTCTTAAGTTCTAATCTTTGGTTCTTTGATTTCAAAACCCGTATCCTCACAACCAAAACCATGACACTTCAATTGCATTTCTAGGGAGAACGACCCGAGATTTCATTACTCTTGGTTATATTTCTATTTGGAAATCTAAACTTTGATGTTGAGAGTTAGTTGTTGATTTGGCTATTCTTGCAACGAAGTGATTTTTATTTTTAAGAAATTCCGTATCGGCATAATCCTCTCAGTCAAGTTTTTGGCACCGTTGCCAGGGAAGCAATCGGTGTTATGTTTTTGGTTGTTGTAAATATGTTAATATTATAAATAGTTTACTTTTTGGTTATTTGGTTGTTTTTATTAATACTGAGGTGTTCGTTTTTCTTGTTTACTTATGTCTTTTGCTTTTATTCATTACTTTCTCTATGAGTTATCACCCTTGTTGCTTGGAGCTTGGTTGTGATTGTATTGTAGGGTATGATGACTTCAACTTGGGATTGCATCATGGAATGGGAGAATCAATTTAGGGAGGAACCATTTGCGTATGAGCAACACTCATGGCAACCACTTCCCTTATACTACAACAAGCCAAACCCTCCGCTATGTGAATATCAAACCCAAAGATATGAAAGATACCCCATACATAACCCTCAACCACCAAACCTTCAAGCACCACACCATCTACCTCCATGGAATCCTAATGTCTATACACTTTGCTACCAACCATATGAACCATTATCCCCTTATACACCACTTTAATACCCTCACCCATATAACATACCATCCAACTATACAACCTTTCTCCTAACTTTTGAACCTTCTCTTTCATCTAATTGTGAAGTTCTCCAACCTTTGACCCAAGAACAACAAGACCTTTGAGCTTTTCTCCAAGAGCAAGAAGAATTTTGGAAGAAGGAAGGGGAGTTCATGACTACCATAGCCGAAGCGGTGAACCGCTTGACCTTACTACACTCAAGCAGTCAACAAATTCCCTTTGAGGAATATGAAGGAGCAACGAAGGAGTGTAGAGAGGAGGAGAACATGAAGCCTCGAGGGAAAGAAGAAGAGCTAGGGCAACAATTACAACAAGAGGAGAAAGGTAACACAAGTAAACCGGAAGAGGTGAATAGAGAATTGAGGGAGTTTGATCAAGAAGTGGATTCCATCATCAATGATTTTTCGTCCACCTTGGTCAACCCCCTCAATGATCTTGAGGAAGTTTTCCCCTTGGGGTTTGAGAGAGAAAGGGAAGAGCTAGGAAAAAGTGGTGAGAAAGAGGTAGACACCTAAGAAGTGGAGGCATTCATGCAAGATTCCAAGAGAATAACTCCAATCCAAGGGCAATTTGAGTGGGTAACAATATCATCAATGAGCTTCATAGGCCCACACCACTTTGTTCTCTTGGAAACAGATCATCAACTTAAGGCCCTTCTTGGAGCATTAAATGGTGAATGAGTGGATGTTGATTGCCAAAAGAGTTCAAAGTATAAGTGGTGCAAGATCCAATTAAGAGGATTTCAAGGCTTAATTGAGTGCTCCAAAGGTGATTTTAGAGATTTTCCATCCAAGAACAAGAGCAAGAAGCAACAAGAGAATGACTGGAAAACTAGAATTTGGGATCCCAGTGGAGCTTTAAAGAGCAAACATGGGTGGCGACTCAAGGATGAGTGGAAGCATAAGCCACCATGACACAAGCTTCACTCAAAAGTCAAACTTGAGGACTTTAAACCAAAATGCTAGATGGGAGACACCCCACCATGGTAACATCCTTCTAACTCTTCTTTATTTTAGTTTTTCATTATTGAATTTTGTCTCTTTGAATTGCTTAGTTTGATTGAATTCTAGGTTTAAATTAGTTTCATTTTATGTTTGATCATGTGTTTTTGAAGAATGATTTATTTTGGGATTGAAAACCTTTTATTGATATCATAGTTGGTGCCTTAAAGGCATTAAAAATGTTGCAGAAACAGAGCATTGTGCGTGCACACGCACCCCCTAGTTTTCGACATCTGTGCATATGCACAGACCTGTGCGTACGCACACTTGATGACATGCGCTCCGTTCACAGTGTTCGAACACCCTGTGCATTCACACACCAGCCCATTTTTCGTTCTGTGTGTACGCATGCTTCTCTGTGCATACGCACATGTGATCAATTTTGCCCTGTTAAAAAAAAGTCTTCTGTGCGTGCGCACAACCCTGTGCGTACGCACACATAATAACACCCTTCCTGTCAGGAGCGCTCGCACACCCTGTGTGTTTGCATCCCTCATATTTTTCCCTAGTGTGCGTGCCCACACGTCCTTGTGCGTACACACAAGTCGCTGATGAGCGGATAATTTATACGCTTTTTGGCATTGTTTTTAGGTAGTTTTTAGCATGATCTAATTACTTTTAGGGATGTTTTCATTAGTTTTTATGCTAAATTCACATTTCTGGACTTTACTATGAGTTTGTGTGTTTTTCTGTGATTTCAGGTATTTTCTGGCTAAAATTGAGGGACCTGAGCAAAACTCTGATAGGAGGCTGACAAAGGACTGCTGATGCTGTTGGAATCTGACCTCTTTGCACTCGAAATAGATTTTCTGGAGCTACAGAACTTCAAATGGCACGCTCTCAACGGCGTTGAAAAGTAGACATCCAGATCTTTCCAGCCATATATAATAGTCCATACTTTATTCGTGATTAAATGACGTAAACTGGCGCTCAATGCTAGTTTCATGTTGCTGTCTCGAGTCAAACGCCAAAAACACGTCACGAACGAGAGTTGAACGCCCAAAACACGTTACAACTTGGCGTTCAACTCCAAGAGAAGCCTCAGCTCGTGGATAGATCAAGCTCAGCCCAAGCACACACCAAGTAGGCCCCGGAAGTAGATTTATGCATCAATTACTTACTCCTGTAAACCCTAGTAGCTAGTTTAGTATAAATAAGACTTTTTACTAGTGTTTTAGTAGCCCTTTTGACCACGTTACCTCTTTGGTCTCAGTTTTATTTTATTATTCATCTTAGGAGACTATTGATCACATTTTGGGGGCTGGCCATTCGGCCATGCCTGGACCTTTCACTTATGTATTTTCAACGGTGGAGTTTCTACACACCATAGATTAAGGGTGTGGAGCTCTGCTGTACCTCATGTTTCAATGCAATTACTATTATTTTCTATCCAATTCAATTTATTCCTGTTCTAAGATATTTGTTGCACTTCAACTTGATGAATGTGATGATCCGTGACACTCATCATCATTCTCAAATATGAACGCGCGTGATTGACAACCACTTCCATTCTACCTTAGACCGGGCGCATATCTCTTGGATTCCTTAATCAGAATCTTCGTGGTATAAGCTAGAATTGATGGCGGCATTCATGGGAATCCGAAAAGCCTAACCTTGTCTGTGGTATTCCGAGTAGGATTCCGGGATTGAATGACTGTGACGAGCTTCAAACTCCTGAAGGCTGGGCGTTAGTGATAGACGCAAAAGAATCACGGGATTCTATTCCAACCTGATTGAGAACCGACAGATGATTAGCCGTGATGTGACAGAGCATTTGGACCATTTTCACTGAGAGGATGGGATGTAGCCATTGACAACGGTGATGCCCTACATACAGCTTGCCATGGAAAGGAGTAAGAAGGATTGGATGAAAGCAGTAGGAAAGCAGAGATTCAACAGGGACAAGCATCTCCATACGCTTATCTGAAATTCAATCACATTTGAATAAGCCTGACTGAGATCTACAAGATGACCATAGATTGCTTCATACCAACAATCTCCGTGGGATCGACCCTTACTCACGTAAGGTATTACTTGGACGACCCAGTGCACTTGCTGGTTAGTTGTGCGGAGTTGTGACTAAGTATAATTCACGTGTGAGAGCTACCAAATTATTGGAGCCATTGTTGATGATCACAAAATCCGTGCACCAAGTTTTTGGCACCGTTGCCGGGGATTGTTCGAGTATGGACAACTGACGGTTCATCTTGTTGCTCAGATTAGGTAATTTTCTTTTCAAAAAGTTTTCAAAAATTTTTCAAAATTTTTCTTTGTTTTCGTTTTTTCCAAAAAAATTATTATTTTCGAAATTTTTTTTTAATTATTCTATAGCTTCAAAACTTTCAAGAATGAATTCTAGAGTTTCATGGTAACATGTTGAATCCTAGCTGGCTGCAAAGCCATATTCAAACTCTTTTGGAATTGGTCTTCAACTAATCACTACAATGCATGTCATTCCATCCTAAAGCTGACTCGCTATTAAGCCATGTCAAACCCTTTGATTGGAGCTTTGGGCTAACATTGAAAGATTCCTGGAATTCTCCTTAAAGATTTTGAATTTCTTATTCTCTTTTTTCATATGTTTTTCGAAAAAAATAAAAGAAAATACAAAAAAATTAGAAAATCATAAAAACCAAAAATATTTTATGTTTCTTCTTTGAGTCTTGTGTCATGTTTTAAGTTTGGTGTCAATTGCATGTTTTAAAAAATTTATTATGCATTTTTCAAAAATTTCATGCATTCATAGTGTTCTTCATGATCTTCAAGTTGTTCTTGGTAAGTCTTCTTGTTTGATCTTGATGATTTCTTGTTTTGTGTCTTTTATTGTTTGGTGTCTTGCATGTTTTCTTTGCATAAAAATTTTTTCAAAAATATGTTCTTGATGTTCATCATGATCTTCAAAGTGTTCTTGATGTTCATCTTGACATTCATAGTGTTCTTGCATGCATCATGAGTTTTGATTCATAATTTTCATGTTGTGAGTCATTTTTGTTGTTTTTCTCTCTCCTCATTAAAAATTCAAAAATAAAAAAATATCTTTTCCTTATTTCCCTCCAAATTTTCGAAATTTTGGGTTGACTTGGTGGTGCACGAAATTGTGATCAATACCTTTTAATACACAGAACAATCCCCGGTAATGGCTCCAAAGACTTGGTGCTCAATACCATGGCATAAACACAACTTCGCACAACTAACCAGCAAGTGCACTGGGTCGTCCAAGTAATAAACCTTACGCGAGTAAGGGTCGATCCCACGGAGATTGTTGGTATGAAGCAAGCTATGGTCACCTTGTAAATCTCAGTCAGGCAGACTCAAATGGGTATAGTGATAAACGAATAAAGCATAAAGATAAAGATAGAGATACTTATGTATATAATTGGTGAGAGCTTCAGATAAGCGTATGAAGATGCCTTCCCTTCCGTCTCTCTGCTTTCCTACTGTCTTCATCCAATCCTTCTTACTCCTTTCCATGGCAAGCTTATGCAAGGGTTTCACCGTTGTCAGTGGCTACCTCCCATCCTCTCATTGGAAATGTTCAACGCACCCTGTCACGGCACGGCTATCCATCTGTCGGTTCTCAATCAGGCCGGAATAGAATCCAGTGATTCTTTTGCGTCTGTCACTAACGCCCCGCCCTCAGGAGTTTGAAGCACGTCACAGTCATTCAATCATTGAATCCTACTCAGAATACCACAGACAAGGTTAGACCTTCCGGATTCTCTTGAATGCCGCCATCAGTTCTTGCCTATACCACGAAGACTCTGATCTCACGGAATGGCTGGCTCGTTTGTCAGGCGAGCACTCGGTTGTCAGGTGATCAACCATGCATCGTGTATCAGGAATCCAAGAGATAAACACTAGAGCCTCATATGCTTGTAGAACAAGAGTGGTTGTCAGTCACTTTGTTCATGAGTGAGAATGATGATGAGTGTCACGGATCATCACATTCATCAAGTTGAAGAACAAGTGATATCTTGGACAAAGAACAAGCGGAATTGAATAGAAGAACAATAGTAATTGCATTAATACTCGAGGTACAGCAGAGCTCCACACCTTAATCTATGGTGTGTAGAAACTCCACCGTTGAAAATACATAAGAACAAGGTCCAGGCATGGCCGAATGGCCAGCCTCCCAAAGTGATCAAAAGATCTCCAGAAAAAGGTTCCAAAGATCAGAAGATTTTTAATACAATAGTAAAAGGTCCTACTTATAGAAAACTAGTAGCCTAGGGTGTACAGAGATGAGTAAATGACATAAAAATCCACTTCCGGGCCCACTTGGTGTGTGCTTGGGCTGAGCAAATGAAGCATTTTCGTGTAGAGACTCCTCTTGGAGTTAAACGCCAGCTTTGGTGCCAGTTTGGGCGTTTAACTCCCATTTAGGTGCCAGTTCCGGCGTTTAACGCTGGAATTTCTTGAGGTGACTTTGAACGCCGGTTTGGGCCATCAAATCTTGGACAAAGTATAGACTATCATATATTGCTGGAAAGCCCAGGATGTCTACTTTCCAACGCCGTTGAGAGCGCGCCAATTGGGCTTCTGTAGCTCCAGAAAATCCACTTCGAGTGCAGGGAGGTCAGAATCCAACAGCATCTGCAGTCCTTTTGAGTCTCTGAATCAGATTTTTGCTCAGATCCCTCAATTTCAGCCAGAAAATACCTGAAATCACAGAAAAACACACAAACTCATAGTAAAGTCCAGAAAAGTGAATTTTAACTAAAAACTAATAAAAATATACTAAAAACTAACTAGATCATACTAAAAACATACTAAAAATAATGCCAAAAAGCGTATAAATTATCCGCTCATCACAACACCAAACTTAAATTGTTGCTTGTCCCCAAGCAACTGAAGATCAAATAAGATAAAAAGAAGAGAATATGCAATGAACTCCAAAAACATCTATGAAGATCAGTATTAATTAGATGAGCGGGGCTTTTAGCTTTTTGCCTCTGAATAGTTTTGGCATCTCACTCTATCCTTTGGAATTCAGAATGATTGGCATCTTTAGGAACTCAGAATCCAGATAGTGTTATTGATTCTCCTAGTTAAGTATGATGATTCTTGAACACAGCTACTTTATGAGTCTTGGCCGTGGCCCAAAGCACTCTGTCTTCCAGTATTACCACCGGATACATACATGCCACATACACATAATTGGGTGAACCTTTTCAGATTGTGACTCAGCTTTGCAAAAGTCCCCAATTAGAGGTGTCCAGGGTTCTTAAGCACACTCTTATTGCCTTGGATCACAACTTTATTTCTTTCTTTCTTTCTTTCTTCTTCTTTTTTTTCGAAATTTTTTTTTTGTATTCACTGCTTTTTCTTGCTTCAAGAATCATTTTTATGATTTTTCAGATCCTCAGTAACATGTCTCCTTTTTCATCATTCTTTCAAGAGCCAACATTCATGAACCACAAATTCAAAAGACATATGCACTGTTTAAGCATACATTCAGAAGACAAAAGTGTTGCCACCACATCAAAATAATTAAACTTGTTATAAAATTCAAAATTCATGCAATTCTTATCCTTTTCAATTAAGAACAGTTTCCATTTAAGAAAGGTGATGGATTCATAGGACATTCATAACTTTAAGGCATAGACACTAAGACACTAATGATCATAAGACACAAACATAGACAAACATAAGGCACTAAAATTCGAAAAACAAGAAAATAAAGAACAAGGAGATTAAAGAACGGGTCCACCTTGGTGATGGCGGCTTGTTCTTCCTCTTGAAGGTCTTATGGAGTGTTTGAGCTCCTCAATGTCTCTTCCTTGTCTTTGTTGCTCCTCTCTCATGATTCTTTGATCTTCTCTAATTTCATGGAGGAGAATGGAGTGTTCTTGATGCTCCACCCTTAGTTGTCCCATGTTGGAACTCAGTTCTCCTAGGGAGGTGTTAATTTGCTCCCAATAGCCTTGTGGAGGAAAGTGCATCCCTTGAGGTATCTCAGGGATCTCATGATGAGAGGGGTCTCTTGTGTGCTCCATCCTTTTCTTGGTGATGGGCTTGTCCTCATCAATGGGGATATCTCCTTCTATGTCAACCCCAACTGAATAACAGAGGTGACAAATGAGATGAGGAAAGGCTAGCCTTGCCAAGGTGGAAGACTTATCCGCCACTTTGTAGAGTTCTTGGGCTATGACCTCATGAACTTCTACTTCTTCTCCAATCATGATGCTATGAATCATGATGGCCCGGTCTAGAGTAACTTCAGACCGGTTGCTAGTGGGAATGATTGAGCGTTGGATAAACTCCAACCATCCTCTAGCCACGGGCTTGAGGTCATGCCTTCTCAATTGAACCGGCTTCCCTCTTGAATCTCTCTTCCATTGTGCGCCCTCTTCACATATAACTGTGAGGACTTGGTCCAACCTTTGATTAAAGTTGACCCTTCTAGTGTAAGGATGCTCATCTCCTTGCATCATGGGCAAGTTGAATGCTAACCTTACATTTTCCGGACTGAAATCCAAGTATTTCCCCCCAACCATAGTAAGATAATTCTTAGGATCCGGGTTCACACTTTGATCATGGTTCTTGGTGATCCATGCATTGGCATAGAACTCTTGAACCATCAAGATTCTGACTTGTTGAATGGGGTTGGTAAGCACTTCCCAACCTCTTCTTCGGATCTCATGGCGGATCTCCGGATATTCACCCTTTTTGAGTGAAAAGGGGACCTCGGGGATCACCTTCTTCAAGGCCACAACTTCATAGAAGTGATCTTGATGCACCCTTGAGATGAATCTATCTATCTCCCATGACTCGGAGGTGGAAGCTTTTGCCTTCCCTTTCCTCTTTCTAGAGGTTTCTCCGGCCTTGGATGCCATAAATGGTTATGGAAAACGAAAAAGCAACGCTTTTACCACACCAAACTTAAAATGTTTGCTCGTCCTCGAGCAAAAGAAGAAAGAAGAGAGTAGAAGAAGAAGAAATGAGGAAGAAAGGAGTGGCTTATGTATTCGGCCAAGGAGGGGTAGAGGTGGTGTTTAGGTTGTGTGAAAATGAAGGATTGAAGAAGGGTATTTATAGGAGAGAGGGGAGATGGGGTTCGGCCATTATGGGTAGGTTTGGGAGGGAAAGTGGTTTGAATTTGAAGGGTGAGGTTGGTGGGGTTTTATGAAGGATGGATGTGAGTGGTGAAGAGAAAGATGGGATTTGATAGGTGAAGGGTTTTTGGGGAAGAGGTATTGAGGTGATTGGTGAATGGGGAAAGAAGAAAGAGAGAGTGGTGGGGTTGGTGGGGGTCCTGTGGGGTCCACAGATCCTGAGGTGTCAAGGAAAAGTCATCCCTGTACCAATTGGCACTCAAAATCACGTTTTGAGGCATTTCTGGCGTTAAACGCCGGGCTGGTGCCCATTCCTGGCGTTTAACGCCAGGTTCTTGCCCTTTTCTGGCGTTTAACGCCAGTCTGGTGCCCCTTTCTGGCGTTAAACGCCCAGAAGGGTGCCAGACTAGGCGTTAAACGCCCAACTGCTAGCCTTACTGGCGTTTAAACGCCAGTGAATTCTTCCTCCAGGGTGTGCTGTTTTTCTTCCTGTTTTTCATTCTGTTTTTGCTTTTTCAATGGATTTTGTGACTTCTTATGATCATCAACCTACAAAAAAACATAAAATAACAAAAGAAAATATATAAAATATAATCATTGGGTTGCCTCCCAATAAGCGCTTCTTTAATGTCAGTAGCTTGACAGAGGGCTCTCATGGAGCCTCACAGATACTCAGAGCAATGTTGGAACCTCCCAACACCAAACTTAGAGTTTGAATGTGGGGGTTCAACACCAAACTTAGAGTTTGGTTGTGGCCTCCCAACACCAAACTTAGAGTTTGACTGTGGGGGCTCTGTTTGTCTCTGATTTGAGAGAAGCTCTTCATGCTTCTTCTCCATGATGACAGAGGGATATCCTTGAGCCTTAAACACATAGGATTTTTCATTCACTTGAATGATCAGTTCACCTCCATCAACATCAATCACAGCCTTTACTGTGGCTAGGAAGGGTCTGCCAAGGATGATGGATTCATCCATGTACTTCCCAGTCTCTAGGACTATGAAATCAGTAGGGATGTAATGGTCTTCAACTTTCACCAAAACATTCTCTACAAGTCCATGAGCTTGTTTTCTTGAGTTGTCTGCCATCTCTAGTGAGATTCTTGCAGCTTGTACCTCAAAGATCCCTAGCTTCTCCATTACAGAGAGAGGCATGAGGTTTACACTTGACCCTAAGTCACACAGAGCCTTCTTGAAGGTCATGGTGCCTATGGTGCAAGGTATGGAAAACTTCCCAGGATCTTGTTTCTTTTGAGGTAATTTCTGCCTAGACAAGTCATCCAGTTCTTTGGTGAGCAAAGGGGGTTCATCCTCCCAAGTCTCATTTCCAAATAACTTGTCATTTAGCTTCATGATTGCTCCAAGGTATTTAGCAACTTGCTCTTCAGTGACATACTCATCCTCTTCAGAGGAAGAATATTCATCAGAGCTCATGAATGGCAGAAGTAAGTCTAATGGAATCTCTATGGTCTCATTTTGAGCCTCAGATTCCCATAGTTCCTCATTGGGAAACTCAGTGGAGGTCAGTGCACGCCCATTGAGGCCTTCCTCAGTGGCGTTCACTTCCTCTCTTCCCTCTCTAGATTCGGCCATGGTTATGGCTTTGCACTCTCCTTTTGGATTTTCTTCTGTATTGCTTGGAAGAGTACTTGGAGGGAGTTCAGTAACTTTCTTGCTCAGCTGTCCCACTTGTGCCTCCAAATTTCTAATGGAAGACCTTGTCTCAGTCATGAAACTTTGAGTGGTTTTGATTAGATCAGAGACCATGGTTGCTAAGTCAGAGGGGTTCTGCTTAGAATTCTCTGTCTGTTGCTGAGAAGATGATGGAAAAGGCTTGCCATTGCTAAACCTGTTTCTTCCACCATTATTGTTGTTGAAACCTTGTTGAGGTCTCTCTTGATTCTTCCATGAGAAATTTGGGTGATTTCTCCATGAAGAATTATAGGTGTTTCCATAGGGTTCTCCTAGGTAATTCACCTCTTCCATTGAAGGGTTCTCAGGATCATAGGCTTCTTCCTCAGATGAAGCATCCTTAGTACTGCTTGGTGCATTTTGCATTCCAGACAGACTTTGAGAAATCAAATTGACTTGTTGGGTCAATATCTTGTTCTGAGCCAATATGGCATTCAGAGCATCAATCTCAAGAACTCCTTTCTTCTGACTTGTCCCATTGTTCACAGGATTCCTTTTAGAAGTGTACATGAATTGGTTATTTGCAACCATTTCAATTAGCTCTTGAGCTTCTGTAGGTGTCTTCTTCAGATGAAGAGATCCTCCAGCAGAGCTATCCAAAGACATCTTGGATAGTTCAGAGAGACCATCATAGAAAATACCTATGATGCTCCATTCAGAAAGCATGTCTGAGGGACATTTTCTGATCAATTGTTTGTATCTTTCCCAAGCTTCATAGAGGGATTCACCATCCTTCTGTCTGAAGGTTTGGACTTCCACTCTAAGCTTACTCCATTTTTGAGGTGGAAAGAATTTTGCCAAGAAGGCATTGACTAGCTTTTCCCAAGAGTCCAGGCTTTCTCTAGGTTGTGAGTCCAACCATATTCTAGCTCTGTCTTTTACAGCAAAAGGGAATAGCATCAGTCTGTAGACCTCAGGGTCAACCCCATTAGTCTTGACTGTGTCACAGATTTGCAAGAACTCAGCTAAAAACTGATGAGGATCTTCCATTGGAAGTCCATGGAACTTGCAATTCTGTTGCATTAGAGAAACTAATTGAGGCTTAAGCTCAAAGTTGTTCGCTCCAATGGCAGGGATAGAGATGCTTCTCCCATAGAAATCGGGAGTAGGTGCAGTAAAGTCACCCAGCACCTTCCTTGCATTGTTGGCATTGTTGTTGTTTTCGGCTGCCATGAGTTCTTCTTCTTTGAAGAATTCGGTCAGGTCCTCAACAGAGAGTTGTGCCTTAGCTTCTCTTAGCTTCCGCTTCAAGGTCCTTTCAGGTTCAGGGTCAGCTTCAACAAGAATGCCTTTGTCTCTGCTCCTGCTCATATGAAAGAGAAGAGAACAAGAAAATGTGGAATCCTCTATGTCACAGTATAGAGATTCCTTGAGGTGTCAGAGGAAAAGAAAAATAGAAGAAAGAAGAAGGAGAAGAATTCGAACTTTAATTAGATGGAGTTCGAATTGTGCATTAAGAAGGAGTGATACTCCATAAATAGAAGGATGTGGGAAGAAGGGGAGAGAATTTTCGAAAATTAATTAAAAAGATGTCAAAAACATTTTGAAAAATTGATTGATAATTTTCGAAAATTCAAAGTGGAAAAGAAATCAAGTGATTTTTGAAAAAGATTTTGAAATTAGAAATTAAAAAGATTGATTGAAAACTAATTTGAAAAAGATGTGATTAAAAAGATATGATTGAAAAGATTTGATTTGAAAACAATTTTAAAAGATATGATTTGAAAACAATTTTAAAAAGATTTGATTTTAAAAATTGATGACTTGCCTAACAAGAAAAGATATGATTCAAACATTAAACCTTTCTCAACAGAAAAGGCAACATACTTAAAATGTTCAATCAAATCATTAATTGTTAGGAAGTATCTTTAAAAAAAAAGAAATTGATTTTGAAAACATTTGATTGAAAAGATATGATTTGAAAAAGATTTGATTTTGAAAAACTTTGAAAACTTGAAAAAAAATTGATTTGAAAAACAAAATCTTCCCCCTAGCACCATCCTGGCGTTAAACGCCCAGAATGGTATACATTCTGGCGTTTAACGCCCAAAATGCTACCTTTTTGGGCGTTAAACGCCCAACTAGGTACCCTGGCTGGCGTTTAAACGCCAGTCTGTCCTTCTTCACTGGGCGTTTTGAACGCCCAGTTTTTCTGTGTAATTCCTCTGCTGCATGTTCTGAATCTTCAGTCCCCTGTACTATTGACTTGAAAATAGAACCAAGATCAAATAAACAAGGCATGCAAAACACCAAACTTAAGATTAGACACTAGACTCAAACTAGAAACATGAAATATTTTTGGTTTTTATGACTTTGTAAATTTTTTTTTTGTGCTTTGTTTCGAAAATTATATGAAAATGGAAAATAAAGGTTTCAGAATTCTTAATTTGGATTCCAGGAATCATTGCAATGCTAGTCTAAGACTCCGGTCCAGGAATTAGACATGGCTTCACAGCCAGCCAAGCTTTCAAAGAAAGCTTCGGTCCAAAACACTAGACATGGCCAATGGCCAGCCAAGCCTTAGCAGATCATTGCTCCAATAGCAAGATTGATAGAAATCAACAAGCTTTTGTGATGATCAGTTGAAACCTCGGTCCAATAAGATTAGACATGGCTTCTCAGCCAGCCAGATTTCAACAGATCATCATGAAACACTAGAATTCATTCTTAAGAACACTGAAGAAAAATACCTAATCTAAGCAACAAGATGAACCGTCAGTTGTCCATACTCAAGAACAATCCCCGGCAACGGCGCCAAAAACTTGGTGCACGAAATTGTGATCAATACTTTTTAATACACAGAACAATCCCCGGTAATGGCTCCAAAGACTTGGTGCTCAATACCATGGCATAAACACAACTTCGCACAACTAACCAGCAAGTGCATTGGGTCGTCCAAGTAATAAACCTTACGCGAGTAAGGGTCGATCCCACGGAGATTGTTGGTATGAAGCAAGCTATGGTCACCTTGTAAATCTCAGTCAGGCAGACTCAAATGGGTATAGTGATAAACGAATAAAGCATAAAGATAAAGATAGAGATACTTATGTATATAATTGGTGAGAGCTTCAGATAAGCGTATGAAGATGCCTTCCCTTCCGTCTCTCTGCTTTCCTACTGTCTTCATCCAATCCTTCTTACTCCTTTCCATGGCAAGCTTATGCAAGGGTTTCACCGTTGTCAGTGGCTACCTCCCATCCTCTCATTGGAAATGTTCAACGCACCCTGTCACGGCACGGCTATCCATTTGTCAGTTCTCAATCAGGCCGGAATAGAATCCAGTGATTCTTTTGCGTCTGTCACTAACGCCCCACCCTCAGGAGTTTGAAGCACGTCACAGTCATTCAATCATTGAATCCTACTCAGAATACCACAGACAAGGTTAGACCTTCCGGATTCTCTTGAATGCCACAATCAGTTCTTTCCTATACCACGAAGACTCTGATCTCACGGAATGGCTGGCTCATTTGTCAGGCGAGCACTCGGTTGTTAGGCGATCAACCATGCATCGTGTATCAGGAATCCAAGAGATAAACACTAGAGCCTCATATGCTTGTAGAACAAGAGTGGTTGTCAGTCACTTTGTTCATGAGTGAGAATGATGATGAGTGTCACGGATCATCACATTCATCAAGTTGAAGAACAAGTGATATCTTGGACAAAGAACAAGCGGAATTGAATAGAAGAACAATAGTAATTGCATTAATACTCGAGGTACAGCAGAGCTCCACACCTTAATCTATGGTGTGTAGAAACTCCACCGTTGAAAATACATAAGAACAAGGTCCAGGCATGGCCGAATGGCCAGCCTCCCAAAGTGATCAAAAGATCTCCAGAAAAAGGTTCCAAAGATCAGAAGATTTTTAATACAATAGTAAAAGGTCCTACTTATAGAAAACTAGTAGCCTAGGGTGTACAGAGATGAGTAAATGACATAAAAATCCACTTCCGGGCCCACTTGGTGTGTGCTTGGGCTGAGAAAATGAAGCATTTTCGTGTAGAGACTCCTCTTGGAGTTAAACGCCAGCTTTGGTGCCAGTTTGGGCGTTTAACTCCCATTTAGGTGCCAGTTCCGGCGTTTAACGCTGGAATTTCTTGAGGTGACTTTGAACGCCGGTTTGGGCCATCAAATCTTGGGCAAAGTATGGACTATCATATATTGCTGGAAAGCCCAGAATGTCTATTTTCCAACGCCGTTGAGAGCGCGCCAATTGGGCTTCTGTAGCTCCAGAAAATCCACTTCGAGTGCAGGGAGGTCAGAATCCAACAGCATCTGCAGTCCTTTTGAGTCTCTGAATCAGATTTTTGCTCAGATCCCTCAATTTCAGCCAGAAAATACCTGAAATCACAGAAAAACACACAAACTCATAGTAAAGTCCAGAAAAGTGAATTTTAACGAAAAACTAATAAAAATATACTAAAAACTAACTAGATCATACTAAAAACATACTAAAAACAATGCCAAAAAGCGTATAAATTATCCGCTCATCACTTGGTCAAAAATTTTTAAAAATTAGTTGTTTCTTACAAGTAAAGTCAAATTTTCAATTTTAAAAATCTTATCTTTTCAAAACTTTTTCAAAAATCAAATCTTTTTCATTTTTATCTTATTAATTTCGAAAATTTTAATTTTTTTTTCAAAAATCTTTTGCTTAATTTTATTTCAAATTTTCGAAATTACACTGACAATTAATGTGATTGATTCAAAAATTTGAAGTTTGTTACTTTCTTGTTAAGAAAGGTTCAATCTTTAAATTCTAGAATCATATCTTTTAGTTTCTTGTTAGTTAAGTAATTAATTTTAATTTTAAAAATTTAAATCTTTTTCATCTTATCTTTTTATCATATCTTTTTCAAAATTTTATCTTTTTCAAAAATTTGATTTCAAAATATCTTATCTAACTTCTTATCTTCTTATCTTTTCAAATTTGATTTTAATATCTTTTTCAACTAACTATTTGACTTTTTGTTTGTTTCTTATCTTTTTCAAAACCACCTAACTACTTTTTCCTCTTTAATTTTCGAAAATATCTCATATCTTTTTCAAAAATTCTCTTTAATTGTTTTAAATTTTAATTTTAATTATATCTTATCTTTAATTTTCGAAAATCATTAACTACTTTTTCAAAATTGTTTTCGAATTCTCCCTCTCTTCTCTTCTTCTATTTATTTATTTATTTACTAACACTTCTCTTCACCTCTCTTCATCTCCAATCACTGCCTCTATCCTCACCCTTGTGATTGGATTCTCCACTCTTATTCCTTTCTTCTTCTACTAATAATAAGGATCCTCTTTGTCCAGATATAGAGGATTCCTTTTCCTTTTTCTTTTTCTCTTCTCTTTCATATGAGCAGGAATAAGGAAAAATGCATCTTTGTTGAAGCTGATCCAGAACCTGAAAGGACTCTGAAGAGGAAACTAAGAGAAGTTAAATTACAACAATCCAAAAACAACCTTTCTAAACTTTTCGAACAAGAGAAGGAGATGGCAGCCGAACCCAACAACAATAATGCAAGGAGAATGCTAGGTGATTTCACTAAACCAACGTCCAAATTTGATGGAAGAAGCATCTCCATTCCGGCCATTGAGGCAAACAATTTTGAGCTAAAACCTCAATTAGTTGCTCTAATGCAACAGAACTGCAAGTTTCATGGACTTCCATCTGAAGATCCTTACCAGTTTTTAACTGAGTTCTTGCAGATTTGTGAGACTATAAAGACGAATGGAGTAGATCCTGAAGTCTACAGGCTCATGCTTTTCCCTTTTGCTATAAGAGACAGAGCTACAACATGGTTAGACTCACAACCTAAAGATAGCCTGGACTCCTGGGATAAGCTGGTCACGGCCTTCTTGGATAAATTCTTTCCTCCTCAAAAGCTGAGCAAGCTTAGAGTGGATGTTCAAACCTTCAAGCAAAAAGATGGTGAATCCCTTTATGATGCTTGGGAAAGATACAAGCAGATGACCAAAAAGTGTCCTTCTGACATGTTTTTAGAATGGACCATATTAGATATATTCTATTATGGTCTATCTGAGTTTTCCAAAATGTCATTGGACCATTCTGCAGGTGGATCCATCCACTTAAAGAAAACGCCTGCAGAAGCTCAAGAACTTATTGACATGGTTGCAAATAATCAATTCATGTACACTTCTGAGAGGAATTCTGTGAATAATGGGATGCCTCAGAGGAAGGGAGTTTTTGAAATTGATGCTCTGAATGCCGTATTGGCTCAGAACAAAGTATTGACTCAGCAAGTCAATATAATTTCTCAAAGTCTGAATGGATGGCAAAATGCATCCATCAGTATTAAAGAGGCAGCTTCTGAAGAAGCTTATGATCCTGAGAACCCTGTAATAGCAGAGGTAAATTACATGGGTGAACCTTATGGAAACACCTATAATTCATCATGGAGAAATCATCCAAATTTCTCATGGAAGGATCAACAAAAGCCTCAACAAGGCTTTAATAATGGTGGAAGAAACAGGCTAAGCAATAACAAGCCTTTTCCATCATCTTCTCAGCAACAGACAGAGAATTTTGAGCAGAGCCCCTCTAATTTAGCAAATTTAGTCTCTAATCTGTCTAAGGCCACCTTAAGTTTCATGAGTGAAACAAGGTCCTCCATCAGAAATTTGGAGGCATAAGTGGGCCAGCTGAGTAAGAAAGTCACTGAAACTCCTCCTAGTACTCTCCCAAGCAATATAGAAGAAAATTCAAGAGGAGAGTGCAAGGCCATTGATGTAATCAATATGGCCAAATGCACAAGGGAGGAGAAGGACGAAAATCCTAGTGAGGAAGACCTCCTGGGACGTCTCTCAAACAAGAAGGAGTTCCCTATTGAGGACCTAAAGGAATCTGAGGCTCATATAGAGACCAAAGAGATTCCATTAAATCTCCTTCTGCCATTCATGAGCTCTGAAGATTATTCTTCCTCTGAAGAGGATGAAGATGTAACTGGAGAGCAAGTTGCTCAATATCTAGGAGCCATCATGAAGCTGAATGCCAAGTTATTTGGTAATGAGACTTGGGAAGGTGAACCTCCCTTGCTCATTAGTGAACTTGATACATGGGTTCAGAAAACTTTACCTCAAAAGAGACAAGATCCTGGTAAATTCTTAATACCCTGTACCATAGGCACCATGACCTTTAACAAGGCTCTATGTGACCTGGGGTCAGGCATAAATCTTATGCCACTCTCTGTAATGGAGAAACTGGTGATCATTGAGGTACAGCCTACCTTATTCTCATTACAATTGGCAGACAATTCAGTAAGACAAGCTTATGGATCAGTAGAGGACGTGTTGGTAAAGGTTAAAGGCCTTTACATTCCTACTGATTTTATAATCTTAGACACTAGGAAGGAGGAGGATGAATGCATCATCCTTGGAAGACCTTTCCTAGCCATAGCAGAAGCTGTGATAGATGTTAACAGAGGAGAATTAGTCCTTCAATTGAATGGGGACTACTTTATGTTTAAGGCACACGGCTATCCTTCTGTAACAAGGGAGAGTAAGCATACAGAGCTTCTCTCAATACAGAGTGAAACAGAGCCCCCACAATCAAACTCTAAGTTTGGTGTTGGGAGGCCACAACTAAACTCTAAGTTTGGTGTTGAACCCCCATATCCAAACTCTAAGTTTGGTGTTGGGAGTCCACAACATTGACCTGACCACCTTTGTGGCTCCATGAGAGCCCACTGTCAAGCTATTGACATTAAAGAAGCGCTTGTTGGGAGGCAACCCAATTTTTATCTAATTTTATTTTTATTTAATTGTTATTTTGTGTTTTAGTAGGTTCATGATCATGTGAAGTCAAGAAAAAATTATTAAAATTAAAAACAGAATCAAAAATAGCAGAAGAAAAATCACACCCTAGAGGAAGGACTTACTGGCGTTTAAACGCCAGTAAGGTGCATCTGGCTGGCGTTTAACGCCAGAACAGAGCATGGATCTGGCACTGAACGCCAGAAACAAGCAACATCCTGGCATTTGAACGCCAGGAATATGCCATGAGGAAAGCTGGCGCTGAACGCCAACAACAAGCATGGAACTGGTGTTCAACGCTAGAAACATGCTGCACATGGGCGTTGAACGCCCAGAACGTGCATCACTTCGGTGTTTAAACGCTAGAATGGTATGCTAAGGCATTTTACATGCCTAATTGGTGCAGGGATGTAAATTCTTGACACCTCAGGATCTGTGGACCCCAGAGGATCATCTCAGGATCTGTGGACCCCACAGGATCCCCACCTATCATATTCCCACTTTACCTCCTAATAATCCTATAACACACTTTCCCGAAAACCCTTCACCAATCACTTCAATCTCTCTTCCCAATTACCCCTTTTCACCACTCACATCCATCCACTCTTCCCCATAAACCCCGCCTTCCTTTAAAATTTAAAATCTTTCCCACCCAAACCCACCCTAAATGGCCGAACCTTCCCTCTCCCACCTCCCTATATATACCCCTCCATTCTACTTCATTTTCACACAACACAACCCCTCTTCTATACCTTGGCCGAAACCTACACCTCCCCTTCTCCTGCATATTTTCTTTTTCTTCTTCTTCTCTTCTTTCTTCTCTTGCTCGAGGGCGAGCAATATTTTAAGTTTGGTGTGGTAAAAGCATAAACTTTTTGTTTTTCCATAACCATTGATGGCGCCCAAGGCCGGAGAACCCTCTAGAAAAGGAAAAGGGAAGACAAAAGCTTCCACCTCCGAGTCATGGGAGATGGAAAGATTCATCTCCAAAGCCCATCAAGACCACTTCTATGATGTTGTGGCCAAGAAGAAGGTGATCCCTGAGGTCCCTTTCAAGCTAAAAAAAAAAATGAGTATCCGGAGATCCGACATGAAATCCGAAGAAGAGGTTGGGAAGTCCTAACCAATCCCATGCAACAAGTCAGAATCTTAATGGTCCAAGAGTTCTATGCCAATGCATGGATCACTAGGAACCATGATCAAAGTGTGAACCCGAATCCAAAGAATTATCTTACAATGGTTCGGGGAAAATACTTAGATTTTAGTTCGGAAAATGTGAGGTTGGCATTCAACTTACCCAGGATGCAAGGAGATGCACACCCCTACACTAGAAGGGTCAACTTTAATCAAAGGTTGGACCAAGTCCTTATGGACATATGTGTGGAAGGAGCTCAATGGAAAAGAGACTCCAAAGGCAAGCCGGTTCAACTAAGAAGACTGGACCTCAAGCCTGTGGCTAGAGGATGGTTGGAGTTCATTCAACGCTCCATCATCCCCACTAGCAACCGATCTGAAGTTACTTTGGATCGGGCCATCATGATTCATAGCATCATGATTGGAGAAGAAGTAGAAGTTCATGAAGTCATCTCCCACAAATTCTACAAAATAGCCGATAAGTCCTCTACTTTGGCAAGGTTAGCTTTTTCTCATCTTATTCGCCATCTATGTTACTTAGCTGGAGTTATCATAGAAGGAGACATCCTCATTGAGGAGGACAATCCCATCACTAAGAAAAGGATGGAGCAAACAAGAGAGTCCACTCATGGAACCCAAGAGACGCACGAGGAAGCTCATCACCAAGAAATCCCGGAGATGCCTCAAGGGATGCAATTTCCTCCCAACAACTATTGGGAACAACTCAACACTTCCCTAGAAGATTTGAGTTACAATGTGGAACAATTAAGGGTGGAACATCAAGAGCACTCCATCATTCTCCATGAAATAAGAGAAGATCAAAGAGCAATGAGGGAGGAGCAACAAAGGCAAGAAAGGGACATAGAAGATCTTAAGGACATCATTGGTCCATCAAGAAGAAGACGCCACTAAGGTGGACTCATTCCTTGTTCTTATTTTTCTGTTTTTCAATTTTTATGCTTCATGTTTATCTATGTTTTGTGTCTCTACTTCATGATCATTAGTAGTTAGTAACTATGTCTTAAAGCTATGAATAATTCCATTAATCCTTCACATCTCTTAAATGAAAATTTTTTTTAATTCAAAAGAACAAGAAGTACATAAATTTCGAAAATTCTCCTTGAATTTAGTTTAATTATATTGATGTGGTGACAAAACTTTTTGTTTTCTGAATGAATGCTTGAACACTGCATAATTTTGATCTTGTTGTTTATGAATGTTAAAATCGTTGGCTCTTGAAAGAATGATGAACAAAGAGAATGTTATTGACAATCTGAAAAATCATGAAAATTGATTCTTGAAGCAAGAAAAAGCAGTGAAAAAGCAAAAGCTTGCAGAAAAAAAAATTTGCGAAAAAAAATAGAAAGAAAAAGAAAAAGCAAGCAGAAAAAGCCAATAGCCCTTAAAACCAAAAGGCAAGGGTAAAAAGGATCCAAGGCTTTGAGCATCAATGGATAGGAGGGCCCAAGAAAATAAATCCAGGCCTAAGCGGCTAAATCAAGCTGTCCCTAACCATGTGCTTGTGTCATGAAGGCCCAAGTGAAAAGCTTGAGACTGAGTGGTTAAAGTTGTGATCCAAAGCAAAAAGAGTGTGCTTAAGAGCTCTGGACACCTCTAACTGGGGACTTTAGCAAAGCTGAGTCACAATCTGAAAAGGTTCACCCAGTTATGTGTCTGTGGCATTTATGTATCCGGTGGTAATACTGGAAAACAAAATGCTTAGGGCCACGGCCAAGACCCATAAAAGTAGATGTGTTCAAGAATCAACATACTTAACTAGGAAAATCAATAACACTATCCGAAATTCTAAGTTCCTAGAGAAGCCAATCATTCTAAACTTCCAAGGAAAAAGTGAGATGCCAAAACTGTTCAGAAGCAAAAAATCTACAAGTCCCGCTCATCTAATTAGAATTAATATTCATTGATATTTTGAGATTTATAGTATATTCTCTTCTTTTTATCCTAATTGATTTTCAGTTGCTTGGGGACAAGCAACAATTTAAGTTTGGTGTTGTGATGAGCGGATAATTTATACGCTTTTTGGCATTGTTTTTAGGTAGTTTTTAGCATGATCTAGTTACTTTTAGGGATGTTTTCATTAGTTTTTATGCTAAATTAACATTTCTGGACTTTACTATGAGTTTGTGTGTTTTTCTGTGATTTCAGGTATTTTCTGGCTGAAATTGAGGGACCTGAGCAAAACTTTGATAGGAGGCTGACAAAGGACTGCTGATGCTGTTGGAATCTGACCTCCCTACACTAGAAATATATTTTCTGGAGCTACAAAACATCAAATGGCGCGCTCTCAACGGCGTTGGAAAGTAGACATCCAGCGCTTTCCAGCAATATATAATAATTCATACTTTATTCGTGATTAGACGATGTAAACTGGCGCTCAACGCCAGTTTGTTCCATTCTGTTGTCTGGAGTCAAACGCCAGAAACACGTCACGAACCAGAGTTGAACGCCCAAAACACGTTACAACTTGGCGTTCAACTCCAAGAGAAGCCTCAGCTCGTGGATAGATCAAGCTCAGCCCAAGCACACACCAAGTGGGCCCTGGAAGTAGATTTATGCATCAATTACTTACTCCTGTAAACCCTAGTAGCTAGTTTAGTATAATAAGACTTTTTACTAGTGTATTAGTAGTCCTTTTGACCACGTTACATCTTTGGTCTCAGTTTATTTTATTATTCATCTTAGGAGACTATTGATCACGTTTTGGGGGTTGGCCATTCGGCCATGCCTGGACCTTTCACTTATGTATTTTCAACGGTGGAGTTTCTACACACCATAGATTAAGGGTGTGGAGCTCTGCTGTACCTCAAAGTTCAATGCAATTACTATTATTTTTTATCCAATTCGATTTATTCCTGTTCTAAGATATTCGTTGCACTTCAACTTGATGAATGTGATGATCCGTGACACTCATCATCATTCTCACCTATGAACGCGCGTGATTGACAACCACTTCCGTTCTACCTTAGACTGGGCGCATATCTCTTGGATTCCTTAATCAGAATCTTCGTGGTATGAGCTAGAATTGATGGCAGCATTCATGGGAATCCGGAAAGTCTAACCTTGTCTGTGGTATTCCGAGTAGGATTTCGGGATTGAATGACTGTGACAAGCTTCAAACTCCTGAAGGCTCGGCGTTAGTGATAGACGCAAAAGAATCACGGGATTCTATTCCAACCTGATTGAGAACTGACAGATGATTAGCCGTACTGTGACAGAGCATTTGGACCATTTTCACTGAGAGGATGGGATGTAGCCATTGACAACGGTGATGCCCTACATACAGCTTGCCATGGAAAGGAGTAAAAAGGATTGGATGAAAGCAGTAGGAAAGCAGAGATTCAACAGGGACAAGCATCTCCATACGCTTATCTGAAATTCTCACCATTAATTTACATAAGTATTTCTATCCTAATCCAATCACATTTGAATCATCCTGACTGAGATCTACAAGATGACCATAGATTGCTTCATACCAACAATCACCGTGGGATCGACCCTTACTCACGTAAGGTATTACTTGGACGACCCAGTGCACTTGCTGGTTAGTTGTGCGGAGTTGTGACTAAGTATAATTCACGTGTGATAGAAATTATTGGACGACCCAGAGCTACCAAATTATTGGAGCCATTGTTGATGATCACAAAATCCGTGCACCAGTCGCGTTTTGGGTTTTGATGAGCGGATATTTTATATGCTTTTTGGGGGTAATTTCATGTAGATTTTAGTGTGTTTTAGTTAGTTCTTAGTATATTTTTATTTGTTTTTAGGAAAAATTCATATTTCTGGACTTTACTATGAGTTTGTGTGTTTTTCTATGATTTCAGGTATTTTCTGGCTGAAATTGAGGGAGATGAGCAAAAATCTGATTCAGGCTGAAAAAGGACTGCTGATGCTGTTGGATTCTGACCTTCCTGCACTCGGAATAGACTTTTTAGAGCTGCAAGAGTCCAATTGGCGAGCTCTCAATTTGGTTGGAAAGTAGACATCCAGGGATTTCCAGCAATATATAATATTCCATACTTTGCGTGAAGATAAACTACGTAAACCGGCATTTAACGCCAGTTCCATGTTGCATTCTAGCGTTGAACACCAGAAACAGGTTGCAAGCTGGAGTTAAATGCCAGAAACAGGTTACAACCTGACGTTTAACTCCAGAAACAGCCCATGCACGTGAGAAGCTTAAGTCTCAGCCCCAGCACACACCAAGTGGGCCCCAGAAGTGAATTTCTGCACTATCCATCTTAGTTTACTCATTTTCTGTAAACCTAGGTTACTAGTTTAGTATTTAAACAACTTTTAGAGACTTATTTTGTATCTGATGACATTTTTAGATCTAAACTTTGTACCTTTTGACGGCATGAGTCTCTAAACTCCATTCTTGGGGGTGAGGAGCTCTGTAGCGTCTTGATGAATTAATGCAATTATTTCTGTTTTCCATTCAAACACGCTTGTTTCTATCTAAGATGTTCATTCGCACTTCAATATGAAGAAGGTGATGATCCGTGACACTCATCACCATTCTCAACCAATGAACGCGTGCCTGACAACCACCTCCGTTCTACATTAGATTGAATGAGTATCTCTTAGATTCCTTAATCAGAGTTTTCGTGGTATAAGCTAGAATCCAATGGCAGCATTCTTGAGAATCCGGAAAGTCTAAACCTTGTCTGTGGTATTCCGAGTAGGATTCAGGGATTGAGTGACTGTGATGAGCTTCAAACTCGCGAGTGTTGGGCGTAGTGACAGATGCAAAAGGATCAATGGATCCTATTCCGACATGATCGAGAACCGACAGATGATTAGCCGTGCGGTGACAGCGCATTTGGACCATTTTCACTGAGAGGACGGATGGTAGCCATTGACAACGATGATCCACCAACACACAGCTTGCCATAGAAGGAACCTTGCGTGCATGAAGAAGATGACAGTAGAAAAGCAGAGATTCAGAAGACAAAGCATCTCCAAAACTCTAACACATTCTCCATTATTGCGTAACAATTACTCATTTCATACTCTTTCACTTTTTACAATTGAAACTAAAGAACCCTATTGGTATCCTGACTAAGAATAATAAGATAACCATAGCTTGCTTCAAGCCAACAATCTCCGTGGGATCGACCCTGACTCACGTAAGGTATTACTTGGACGACCCAGTGCACTTGCTGGTTAGTTGTATGAAAATTACATAGTGTGAGTGTAATTTTCGTGCACCAAGTTTTTGGCGCCGTTGCTGGAGATTGTTTGAGTTTGAACAACTGACGGTGAATCTTGTTGCTTAGATTAGGAAAATTTTGTCTTTTGTGTCAGAGTCTTTTATTTTTTTTAAAATTTTTCAAATTTTTTTTATTTTTAGCTTTTCTGTGAGTTTAGTGTCATGTTTTAAGTTTGGTGTCAATTGCATGCTTTTCTCTGTCTTTCAATTTTCGAATTGCATGTTCTTTGTTCTTCCTTGATCTTCAAATTATTCTTGTCAACTTTTCTTGTTTGATTCTTGGTTTGTCTTGTTTTGTGTCTCTTCTTTTTTTTCTTGTACTTTTTCAAAATATTAGTTTTCAAAGAAAAATATTTTTATTTATTAAAAATACCTCTTTAAAATACGTTACATTTATAGCTCAATTGGCTAGAGAGTTGGTTTGTGTTCTTGGTAATTGGGTATCTTGTTTTTAAAACTTTTTCAAAAAAAAAATTTCTTTGATTAAATCTTGTGCCAAACTTTAAGTTTGGTGTTTTCTTGTTAATTTTTCTTTAGTTTTCAAAAATTTTAAATTGGTTTTCTGAAAATTTTAAGTTTGGTGTTCTTTCTTTTGTTTTTGGTGTTCTTGTGAGTCTTCAAGGTGTTCTTGAGCCTTCTTTGTATTTTGATCTTAAAATTTTTAAGTTTGGTGTGCCTTGGTGTTTTCTCTCTAAAATTTTCGAAAACAAGGGGCGTTGGATTCAAAAATTTTAAGTCTTGTATCTTTTGTGTGTTTTTCTCTTCCATAATAAAATTTAAAAAATAAAAATATATTTTCTAACTATTTTTTAAGCAACTATTTCGATTTTTTTTTATAAAAATTCATATTTCAATTTCAAAAATTTTCAAATCTTATCCTTTTAAGATTTTTAAAATCATATCTTTTTCAAAAATATCCTAACCACTTTCTCTCTCCTCACTTTTTCGAAAATCTTCATAAAATATTTTCAAATTTTTTTATTTTTATTTTTATTTTTTTATTTTAGTTTTTATTTTATTTTATTTTATTATTTCAAAAATTATTTTTCTTATATAAATAAAATAAATCCACATCATCTCCCTTTCTCCATCATGGATCTAAGTGGAAATGAACAGTCCAGAAGGACTCTGGGGTCATATGCTAACCTCACTACTGCTTCATATGAGAGTAGTATCTGTATACCCTCCATCGGAGTTAGTAGTTTTGAGTTGAATCCTCAGCTCATTATCATGGTGCAGCAAAGTTGCCAGTATTCTGGTCTTCCACAGGAAGAAACTACAGAGTTTCTAGCACAATTTTTACAAATTGCTGACACAGTACATGATAAGGAAGTAGATTAGGATGTCTACAGATTGTTACTGTTTTTATTTGCTGTAAAAGACCAAGCTAAGAGGTGGCTAAATAACCAACCTAAGGCTAGCATAAGGACATGGAAACAGCTGTCAGAAAAATTCTTGAATCAATATTTCCCTCCAAAACGGATGACACAGCTAAGACTGAGCATCCAAGGCTTTAAACAAGGAGATAATGAATCCATTTATGATGCCTAGGAGAGATATAGAAAGATGCTAAGAAAATGCCCCTCTGAAATATTTTTAGAGTGGGTGCAGTTAGACATCTTCTATTATGGGCTTACAGAGAAAGCTCATATTCCTCTAGACCACTCAGCTGGTGGATCTATACACATGAAAAAAATAATTGAAGAAGCTCAAGAGCTCATTGATACAATTGCCAGAAATCAGCATCTGTACCTAAGCAGTAAACCTTCCATGAAAGAAGAGGCTAAAACAGTAACTGCTAAACTCAGTCCTGCAGAACAAGTTACTGAATTCAATCAGCAATTAGATTTTCTATCAAAATAGTTTGCCAAATTCAAGGAGATACTACAAGACACAAGAATGGCTAATATGAATATGGAAGTGCAGTTGAAGCAAACAGAACAACAGTTATCAAAATAAATAACAGAAGAGTGCCAAGCAGTTCAATTAAGAAGTGGGAAAACATTCAATACCTCACTTCAAGGCAGCAGGAAACCAAGAAATGAACAAACTATACCCAAAATCCCTCTGAGGACAGTAAGAGCCCAGAAAAGGGTGGAGATATGGTGTCAAACGCCCAACCCATGCTCAGTTTTGGCGTTCAAACGCCAAAAACAGGTAGGGAGTTGGCGTTGAACGCCCAAAAAAAAGCTCAATTCTGGCGTTCAGATGCCAGAAACAGGTAAGGAGTTGGCGTCTAACACCACTCCAGCTTCCAACCCTGGCATTCAAATGCTAGTGAGGGATCAGACACATACAAGTGCTGATAGCAACCCCTCTAAAAAGGCTTCTCAAACCACATCTGTAGGCAATAAACCTGCAGTAACTAAGGTTGAGAAATACAAAGCCAAAATGCCTTATCCTCAGAAACTCTGCCAAGCGAAACAGGATAAGCAATTTGCCCGCTTTATAGACTATCTCAGGACTCTTGAAATAAAGATTTTGTTTGCAGAGGCACTTGAGAAAATACCCTCTTATGCTAAGTTCATGAAAGAGATCTTAAGTCATAAGAAGGATTGGAGAGAAACTGAAAAGTTTACCTCACTGAAGAATACAGTGCAGTCATTCTGAAAAGCTTACCAGAAAAGCTTAAAGATCCCGGAAGCTTTATGATACCATGCACATTAGAGGGTACTTGTGCCAAGCAAGCTCTATGTGATCTTGGGGCAAGTATCAACCTAATACCTGCAGCTACTATCAGAAAGCTTGGTTTGACTTAAGAAGTCAAACCAACCCAGATATGTCTCCAACTTGCTTATGGCTCCATTAAATACCCATCAGGCGTGATTGAAGATATGATTGTCAAGGTTGGGCCATTTGCCTTTTCCACTGACTTTGTGGTGCTGGAAATGGAGGAGCACAAGAGTGCAACTCTCATTCTAGGAAGACTCTTCCTAGCAACTGGACAAACCCTCATTGACATCCAAATAGGGGAACTAACCCTGAGAGTCAATGAGGACGAGTTTAAGTTGAATGTTGTTAAAGCTATGCAGCATCCAGACACCCCAAACAACTGCATGAGCATTGATATTATTGAATCTCTGGTGGAAGAGGTCAATATGACTAAGAGTCTCGAATCAGAGCTCTGAGGATATCTTTAACGATGTTCAGCCTGATCTGGAGGAATCAGAGAGAATAATAGAACCTCTGAAAATCCCTCAGGAAGAGGAGAAACCTCCTAAACCCGAGCTCAAACCATTACCACCATCCCTGAAATATACATTTCTGGGAGAAGGTGATACTTTTCCTGTAATCATAAGCTCTACCTTAGAGCCACAGGAAGAGGAAGCACTAATTCAAGTGTTGAGGACACACAAGATAGCTCTTGGGTGGTCCATACGTGATCTTAAGGGCATTAGCCCAGCCAGATGCATGCACAGGATCCTATTGGAGGATAATGCTAAGCCAGTGGTTCAACCACAAAGGCGGTTAAATCCGGCCATGAAGGAAGTGGTGCAAAAGGAGGTCACTAAATTACTAGAGGTTGGGATCATTTATCCTATTTCTGATAGCCCCTGGGTGAGCCCTGTCCAAGTTATCCCTAAGAAGGGTGGCATGACAGTGGTTCATGATGAAAAAAACGAACTGGTTCCTACAAGAACAGTTACAGGGTGGCGTATGTGTATTGATTACAGAAGGCAAAATACAGCCACTAGAAAGGATCATTTTCCTTTACCATTCATAGACCTGATGCTAGAAAGACTAGCAGGTCATAAATACTACTGCTTCTTGGATGGATATTCAGGTTATAATAAAATTGCAGTAGATCCCCAGGATCAAGAGAAAACAGCATTCACATGTCCATCTGGAGTATTTGCATACAGAAATTCCTCCAGAAATATATCTTCAGTAGATTTGGTGTCCTTAGAGTACTAATCAGTGATGGGGCGCTCATTTCTGCAATAAACAGCTTTACTCTGCTATGGTTCGATATGGAGTCAGCCACAGGGTGGCAACTCCATATCATCCACAGACAAATGGGCAAGCTGAAGTCTCTAATAGAGAATTTAAAAGAATCCTGGAACAGACTGTGATTAACCGTAGAAGAGACTGGGCAAGAAGCTTGGATGATGCTCTGTAGGCATACAGAACAACATTCAAGACTCCTATAGGGACCTCTCCATACCAGCTTGTGTATGGAAAAGCCTGTCACTTGTCCAGTGGAACTGGAACATAAGGCCTACTGGGCAACTAGATTCCTAAACCTTGATGCCAAGTTAGCTGGAGAAAAACGATTGCTCCAGTTAAATGAATTAGAGGAATTCAGACTCAATGCTTTCAAAAATGCAAATAAGAAAGATGGCATAATAAGAAGCTGTCATCCAGAGTCTTTGAGTCAAGGCAGAAAGTTCTGCTGTTTAACTCTAGGCTCAGATTATTCCTCGGGAAATTGAAATCCCGGTGGAAAGGTCCATATGTGATTACAAGTGTGTCACCATATGGATACGTAGAGCTTCAGGATAATGATTCTAACAAAAAGTACATTGTTAATGGACAGAGAGTCAAACATTATCTTGAAAGCAATTTTGTGCAAGAATGCTCAAAACTGAGACTTGATAAAAGCTCAGTAATAGTCCAGCTAAAGACAATAAAGAAGCGCTTGCTGGGAGGCAACCCAGCCGTTTTGTCAATTAATTGAATTTTACAGGTTCATATTAATTAGCTTCAAGGTAAAATAGCAATTGCATGAGTTCACAGAGTTACAGAGGGATTCAGAGGATAAAACAGCAAAAAGAAGCTCACTGGTGCGAAAAAGCCAATAAGAGCTGTTTTGGGCGTTAAACGCCCAAAAGGAGCATCTACTGGGTGTTTAACACCAGTAGAGATAGCCATCTGGGCGTTAAATGCCAGAAAGAAGCAACTTCTGGGTGTTTAACGCCAGATTCGCAGCATCCTGGGCGTTCAGAAAAACGCCCAGTGATAAAGGATTTTCTGGCGTTTAACGCCAGTCAGATGCTACAGCTGGGCGTTAAACGCCCAGAAGAAGCTACAAATGGGCGTTAAACGCCCAAAACATGCAGCATTTGGGCGTTTAACACTAGGATTGTGGGGAGGAGGTAAATTCGTTTTTCACTTCAAATTTTTTCCATTTTTCATGTTTCAATTCATGATTTCTTGCATAAACATGTTACAAACTCTCATCTTTCAACTTCAATTCCAAAAATTTTTAATCCTAAACTTGTTTCTTAATTCTTCTTCAAAATCTTTTCAAACCTTTTTCAAAACTCAATTATCTTTTTAAATTCTTTTCAAATATTTTTAAATTCTTTTCAAATCTTTTTAAACTCATCATATCTTCTTTTCAAAATTCAGATTTATCTTTTTCAAATATCTTTCATAAATTTTCAAATTTTAAATTATATCTTTTTCCTATCATACTTATCTTTTACAAATCATATCTTCTATCTTATCTTTTTCAAAATTTTTGAAAACCCACCCCCTCCCCTTTAAATCCACATTCGGCCTTCCTCTTCTCCTCCACAATTCGAAATTGGCTCTCCTTCTATCCCTCTCCTTTTCTTTCTTTTGCTTGAGGATAAGCAAACCTCTAAGTTTGGTGTGTTTATCCGTGATCACTAAACTAATACCCACCAAGATCATGGCTCCTAAGGGAAAACAAACCATTCCAAGAGGCAAGAAAGAGAATATTCCAAAACTACTTTGGAATTAAGGGAATTTCTTAACCAAAGAACATTCAGACAATCACTACAAAATAATGGGTCTAAGGTCAGTGATCCCAGAAGTTAAATTCGATCTGAAAGAAGACGAATATCCGGAGATCCAAGAGCAAATTTGAAACAGGAGCTGGGAAATCCTAGCTAATCCTGAAACAAAGGTAGGAAGAAACATGGTTCAGGAATTCTACTCTAATCTGTGGCAAATAGACAGGCAGAGAATAGCTGGAACCACCTTCTATAACTATCGGACTTTGGTCAGAGGGAAGATTGTTCACCTTCACCCTGACAAAATCAAGGAGATCTTTAAGCTACCTCAGCTGAAAGATGACCCAAACTCCTTTAATAGGAGAATGATGAGAACAAATAAGGGCTTGGACGAAATTCTAGAGGACATATGCCTCCCTGAAACCAAGTGGATAACTAGCACAAAGGGTGTCCCAAATCAACTTAAGAGAGAAGATCTCAAACCAGTCGCCAGAGGCTGGCTGGACTTGATTGGGCGTTCTATACTGCCCACTAGCAACCGCTCTGAAGTCATCATCAAAAGAGCAGTAATGATCCATTGCATTATGCTTGGAAAAGAAGTGGAAGTTCATCAGCTGATCTCTTGTGAACTTTACACAATTGCAAACAAGAACTCCAAATATGCCAAATTGGCTTATCCAAGCTTAATATCTATGCTATGTAAAGATGCTGGGGTGAAGATGAGAGTAACTGAGTATATCTCAGTTGAGCGACCAATCACCAAAAAGTCAAATGAAAGGATAACAAATGCAGGACGTCCACATCAAGAGGAAAGCATAGGAGTTCCTCCTGGAAATTTCTCAAATTGAATACTGGGAGCATCTTGAAGCATCTGTCACCAAGTTGCAAGAAGCTATGGAGCAACTGAAGGAAGAACAGCAAAATCAAAATAGCATGCTTTGTGATAAACCCCAATTTTGTGGTTTATCTTGTGCTTATTTTGGGGGATTTTATCACCCTTTCCCACATTTATTCAATGAAATAGCATGATTTTGTAATTCTCCCTTGATTTGTGCTTAAATGTGAAAACATGCTTTTTAGGCCCTAAAATTGGTGATTTTAATTCACTTTAATTCCATTCGATGCCTTGATATTTTTGTTGAGTGATTTCAAGTTCATAAGGCAAGTATTGGATGGAAGAAGTGAGGAGAAAAGCATGCAAATGGGAGAATTCGTGAAGAAATGAAGGAACCGTAAAGTTGTCAAGCCTGACCTCTTCACACTCAAATGACCATAACTTGAGCTACAGAAGTCCAAATGAGGCGGTTTCAGTTGCGTTGGAAAGCTAACATCCGGAGCTTCGAAATGATATAAAATTTGTCATAGTTGCTTAGCATCTAAGGGACGCGCATGCGCAATGTATGCGTGTGCACTGATTGAGCACGTGGTTCACTAAAGTGAAATCGTGGCCAGCAATTTTTAGAGCATTTTGGGCCCAACCCAACTCATTTCCAATGCTATTTCATGCAGAATTCAAGCTTGGGCAAGGGGGGAGCAATTTTTTTGTAGCATTAGCATCATGTAGGTTAGTTTCTAGAGAGAGAAGCTCCCTCTTCTCTCTAGAATTAGGTTAGCTTAATCCATCTTAGATCTAGGCATGATTTCTTGATTTCATCTTGTTTCCTTTCTAATTTCTTGTTTCTAATATTCTATTCTTCTTAGTTCTTTTGTCAATTTTACTTTTATGTCTCTTATATGTTCATGAACACTCATGTTGGATTTGGATTTTCTTTTAATGTAATTTAATGTTTGATGTTTATTTTGTTGTTGAATTGAGTTGTGAATTCACTTTTCTTGCAATTTGTAGTTGGTAGATTTTACTATTCCTTGCAATTTACCATGCTTTCCTTTATTACCCAGCAAGTGTTTGACAAAATGCTTGGTTGGGCTTTAGAGTAGAATTTTGTGCTCTTGGCTTGGAAAGGTAACTTAGGAACTCTTGAGTTACTAATGTCCAAGTGATTGATGATTGGGAGCCATTAACTCTAATTCTCACTAATTGAATTGGTGGAGAACTAGGACTTATGGACTTGGATTGACATAGCTCATTTGACTTTCCTTTATTAGTTAGAGGATGACTTAATGGGCTTGATCCTTGCCAATTCTCATGTTGTGGTTAGTGATTAGGATAGAGATCCTTGACCACTAACCCTTGCCAAGGCCTTTTTGTTCTTTGAATTTCCTTGCCATTTACTTTTCATGCCTCTTATTCCAAAAAACCCCAAAACATACTTCATAGCCAATAATTGATCACTTCATTGCAATTCTTTGTGAGACGATCCGGAGTCCAAATACTCCGGTTAATTCTTATTTGGGGTTTGTTAATTGTGAAAAAACCATATTTTAATTTGATGTGAGAATTATTTGTTGGTTTGGGGCTATACCTACAACGTAATTATTTTGTGAAATTCTTTACCGACAATAATTCTTGTGTCAAATTAATGGCGCTATTGCCGGGGAGTTGCAATGGTGTTATGTTATTGGCTATTGTGAATATGTGAATATGTTTGCCTTTTGTTTGTTTGTTAGTTTTTGTTAGGTTTAGGACTTTGTTCTCATTTTTACTAGTTTTTGTTTTTATTTGCTATTATGAATTCTCATCCTCACTTTGGCTATGAGTTTAGCTCAATTTATGTTGTAGGGAATGGGAACTACAATGGTAACATGCATCAAGGATTTGGGAATCAAATATGGGAGGAGTCTCAAGGGATTGATCAACCTTATTGGCAACAACCCCCTCCGAATTCTTATGGGTATAACTCTCATCCTAATGCATATCAATCTAATGGATGTGGTGACCCTTATTGTGATTGTCAACAACCACCACCACATGCCTATGAACCACCCCCTCAACATGACTTTGAACCACCTTACTCACAAGCCCCATACCACCAAACACCTCATTATGACCCTAATCCCTATCCACCAAACCAACCACCTTATGAACCATATGAAGAACCACCCCAATTCCACCACCAATACCTTCAAGAACCACCACCTCCATACTATTATCAAGATGAACCACCTCTAATGTATGAGAACTCTCAACCACAAGATGAATCACCTTCCATATTTGAAAAAATCATGGTTCAGTTTGCTAACATTACCGCTACCTTCGACTCATGGGACTCATGCAACAAACAAAGCATATCCACAGATGAGTGTGAGAAATTAACTGAAGAAAGGAGCATGAAGGAGATTTTATAATCTCAACATGAGGACAAGGAGATGGGGTATGTCTTGCAACAAGTGGAGGAGGAAAAGATTATTAATGAAGAAGAAGTGGTTGAAGACCTAGGCGAAGTTGAACAAGAGGTGGATTTCAAGTTGGATGACACTTCCACACCAAGCAATGTGGTTGATGATTTTGTGGAAGTTGTTGAACCCTCTTCTAATGAGCTTGAATTTGATGTTGAGGAGGGTGTACAACCTCCAAAGCATATTATGATTGAAGACTTTGAAAAGGTTGTCAAGAGATGGATTCAATCATTGAGGAGTTCCTATCTACAATTGAATCCTCTCCCATCGGGCTTGAATTTGAGGTCAAAGAAGAAGATGCACAACCTCTCATGCCTTTGGTGAGCAATGAAGAAGAAATTGAATTGGAAGCGAGCCACCAAAAGGAAGAGGTTGAAGTTGAGAAAAGTTGTAAAAAAGTGGAGATAGTCAAGGAAGAGCACAAGGGAGTGGAGCTTGCAAGACCATTGGAGACATCCCTTCCTAAGTCACCATCCAATACAACATTCAAGTGGGTAAATCTCTTATCCCTAAGCTTTATTATCCCACTTGAATATGGTTTGCTTGAAAATGATGGTCAACTTAGAGCTCTTTGTGGATTGAGGAGTAAGAAAGAGTCATGTAGTGGTTAGAAACATCATTCTAGGTTCATTATGGTTGCATGCTCAAAGTTTGATTACAAGGTTTGGTGTGGAACTAAATTGCATGGGTCTAGGAGAATGTTTGGGTGCTTAATTGAGAATTCTAAAGTCATGCCACCCAATTGGAATCATGATGATCAATTTGAAGATGGGTGTCAAAACAAAGTGTGGGATCCCGGATCGCACAAGGAGAATCAAATTTGGGAGTCCATGGCTTGTGTGAAACTCCATCAAGGCTTGGAGTCATCATCTTTGAAGAATCGAGCTTATTGGAGACTCAAGCATTGGTGGATGTTCAAGGATAGCTTCAAGCACAAGTCACCTTGAGAGGAGCTCCCCATAAGTCCAACTTAAGGACAATAAACAAAAGTGCTAGGTGGGAGACACCCCACCATGTTAACATCTTTTCATTTTTTTTCACCTTTATAAATATTAGTAATTTAGGATTAATTTCATGTTTTGTTTGATTAGTTGAGTTTAATTGGGAGTCTAGTAGGTTAAATAAGGTTTTATGATGTTTTGGTAACTGTTTGGAGGTTCAGAATCCTTGGTTTGGTGTGAAAACATAGAAAAATTTTGAAAAACAGAACACCAAACTGCGCGTGCGCGGACCTGGCGCGTACACACGCCTCAAGCATTTCCACACGGACGCGCCATGTACGCGTACGTGTGGATTGAATTTTTTCACCCTTCATACATTTTCCCGAGAGTTGTGCCTAGAGTTTGCCAACCTTGTGCCCCAAGGCACGCGCACGCATACCTTGTGCGAACGCGCCGCTCTCGAAATAACCCACCGACGCGCACGCATACTGCATGCGTACGCGTCGCTTCCATTTCACTGTTCTACGCGCACGCGTCAATGACGCGTACGCGTGGATTGCCCTGTTCCACTCATCTTCTTTTCTTCTCTTCTTCCCATTTCTTTCCTTCTTCTCTCTTCTCTTCTTTTTTTTCCACCATTCAAACATCATCCAACACTACCAAATATCATGTAACACCATTTTTTTTAGTTAGTTAGTTAGTTTAATTTTTGTTTCTCATTATAAGTGTTGGATTACTAATCTTGTTTATTGTTTACTGCTACTGCTTATTGATAGGATGTTAGTTTAACATCATTGTTGTTAATTGTCATTGTTGGATTCCTTTGTTGAGGTTGTATTTGGTTACTTGGTTTAGAACTTTCCATACTTAACATTTGTGAATACCAAGTACTTGTTACATTGCCTTCATGCATCTTACCTCCTTGAATTGCATGTTTTGGCCACCATGCATTCATCATCCATTGTTAGGCAATTATACATTATCAATGCATTTTTTTAGGATGCTTGTTCTAATTGATCATCACCTATTTCATGCATTGAGATTGTGGAATTATGAAATCGGATCGAAAGCTTACCTAGTAACATATTTTTTAGCTTACTTAGCTTTGTGGACCATGCTTGCTATGTGATGGATTTCCACTTCTATCTTCTTTTGCCTAAGTTCTATAGCATTCATGTGTTTCACCTCTATATCACTTAGGTGTTGCAACAACTTTAATATGTGTCATTGTTTGATGTGTGAGCTCTCTATACTATTGTGTTCATCAAATTTACTTACACATCAATTAATGCCCATGCATTATCCAATTTCACGATTGCTTGATTTTTGCTTGAATGCTTTCATGCCTTGATGCATTTGCATATTTGCTATATTAGCTAGTTAGTTTAGTTGGTTTTAGCTTAGTTTCACTCATTTTCTCTAAATAAACAAGTATTTTTATGAGTTTTGTCTTCATGCATGAGAATACCAAGGACCATGTTGATTGTAGCCAAATTCATGCAAATGATTCAAGGAATACATAAATGAATGAGTATGATTGAATATCATGAAATTGATTACATGGATTGGTAAGACTTTGAAGCAATTTCCCTTGTTAATGATAGGTGATGAAATAAGAAAGCATTGAAGCAAGAATGAAGCAAGCAAGTGGCTAACAACTCTTTCAAGAATAGCAATGTGCACGTTGCTAACTTGGGATTCAAGTTGGCAACGCCATTGAGGCCTTACTTCAGGAAGAGCACAAACAACCTTGAAAGAAAGTGGTCTCCTGTGAGAACTATGCATGTTGCTAACTTGGAGCTACATTGGAGTGCCTGGCAATAACGCCAAGAAGCAAACGGGGCAAGAAGAAGAGGAGTTGTTGGCATTGCCAACACCAGGAACAAGGGCGTGCTTCTAGGCAACGCCAAGCAGCCCTGGAGAGCACATTTGGGCGTTGCCAAATTGGGCCAGGGAGGAGCTTCGAGGGCGTTGCCAACGTGGGGAGTATAGGCGTTGCTCAAGGCAGCGCTGAGCTAGAAGAATTTGCCCAGGGAAGAAGCTCGAGCACGTTGCCAACGTGCTGCTTCATTGGAGTGTTCCTTAGCAACGCAGAAAAGCAAGGCTTGGCCCAGGAAGGGGAGAAGCTGGCGTTGCCAACGCCGGAAACAAGAGACGTGTTCCAAGGCAACGCAGCAAGCCTTGGATCTCCACCCATCAAGCACGTTGCCAACGCCACTCTTCATTGGCGTGTTTGGCAACAACTCAAGGCAACTCGGATGATACTTCTCCAACTCAAACACGTTGCTAACGCCAGGAAACATAGGCGTGTTCAAGGACAACGCCAAGCAACAAACATGGAGCCTTGAGGAAGGCTCGAGCACGTTGCCAACTCCAGGAAGAGTTGGAGTGTTTGGTGACAACGCCAAGCAAGGAGGCTGTCCAGGAAAGGAAGCCAACGTTGCCAACGCCAAACTGTATGGGCGTGTTTAAGGGCAACGCAGCAAGCCATCTTGGGGCGCAAAAACAAAGATCGAGCACGTTGCCAACGCCAGCTTCCAAAGGCGTGTTTGGGGGCAACGTAGCAAGCAAAGCCAAGCTAGGATGCAGCCCTGGAGAAGCTCACTCGAGCACGTTGCCAACTTGAGGATGTATTGGCATGTCGAATGCCAACGCTAGGCAAGAAAGCCTGCCCAGGGGAAGAAGCACGCACGTTGCCAACACCAGCTTCCAAAGGCGTGTTCTAAGGCAACGTGACAAGCTATTTTGAGAGCAATCCCCTCACTCGAGCACATTGCCAACGCCAGCTTCTAGAGGCGTGTTCCAAGGCAACGTGACAAGCAAAGTTGAAGAATAGAAAGCAGCCCTGGAGGGAAGCAACGAGCACGTTGCCAACGTGCCAACAAGGGGGCGTGTTTGAGGATAATGCCAGCCCCATGATTCGACCTTGGGAGGCTTGGCACGTTGCCAACTTGGGAAGAGAGGGATGTGTTCAGCAACAACTTGGCAGCTTGACCTTACCCTCTTTGAGGAAGCATAACTTGAGCTAGAAAAATCCAATTGAGATAATTCTAAATGCATTATAAAGAAGACACTCTGAGCTTTCCAATGATGTATGATAGTCTATATTGACGCAGAGGATTGATACTCAAATTCTGGGCAACATTAAGCATGAATGTAGAGTCAAGAAGAAGAAAAACAAGTTGTTAACAACAACTTGGGCTAGCAACGCCCAAGTCTCAAAGCTCACTCCCAAGAAAACACAATGCACGTTGCCAACATGCATTAAGGCTAGCGTTATTGGCAAAAACGCCAAGCCATTGGGCCAGAAGCATTATGAATGAACTCCTCCTTCTATGTTTAGCAACACTTCTCCCATTGAGCCAAGAATTCAACAAAGAGGAAGCCCACATTGCTAGCCCAATTGAAGATCTTTGAAGGAGTTTTAGGACTAATATAAATAGAGAAGGAGTTTGTACTTTAAGAAGACTTTTTTGACACTTAGAATTCTAGACTTTTAGGGACTTTACTTGCTAGCACTTTTACTTGGAGAACTCTCTTGCATTTCCGGGAGGATACCGGAAAGCTATTTTGGTTCTTCTTGGAACTTTTCATTTTTGAGTTTTAAGCATTTTCTTCTACTTCTTCATCCTTGTTGACACTTAGTTTAATTTTCATCTATGGCAATTGTTGTTGAAATTGGAGCTATGATTCACTAAACCTCACTTTCATTAGGGGGAAGAGCTCTGCTTGTTTGAATGAATTGATAAATCTTCTTCTCCTTCTCAATTAAAGTGGTTAATCCAAGAGGAAACTCTTGTTCTTCAAAGATTCAATCACCATCGAGAGAGGGTTAATCTATATGAATTGTGTGGTGAATTTGTGAAATGAACCACATAGTTCAGTTTAGAGTTCATCCTTTCATGATCTCCTTAATCAATACACTTTGGTTGGTATGTGAGATGTAACCTCCCTTGGTTGAGATTCTGGAAATTGTGTGGCTTGGATTAGAAATTGAGCTTCATCTCTTCTCATGAATAATTAGATCACGAGTGTGGCAATTGGTTATGTTGAGAGAAATTGGATCACCAAGAGATTGGGATTCAATTACCCACTTGCCATGGATCTATACCCATGATTGAGAAGGAATTGATCAACATCAATTCATGAGAATTTGCATCTCCAACCCCTAATGATCCTCTCTATCATTAATTCTCATTTCTTTTGCTCTTAGTGTTTTAATACCCATTACCCCATCTCCTTTCTACATTCTTGCAATTTATTATTCTTGTCATCTACATTCTGTCTCTTTATTTCTTACTCTTTGCTCTTATGCTCTTTAAATTTCTGTAACCTTTAATTCCTTGCAATTTATCTTTGATGTCATTTAAGTTTCTTGCATTTTAAGTTTCAGTTATTTGCTTCCATTTTCGCTCTAGATTCTAGTTCTTTAAATTCCTTGTCATTTAAATTCTTGCAACTATGTTCAAGAATTAAAATTCTCATGAAATCAAAACAATGTCTGCTTGACTAAATTCACCATTTAACTAAAGTTGCTTAATCTACCAATCTCCGTGGGATTGACCTCACTCTTAGTGAGTCTTATTACTTGATACGATCTGGTATACTTGCCGGTTGTACGTGAAATCTTAATTTTTACGTATCAAGTTTTTGGTGCTGTTGCCGGGGATTGGAAAAGATTGACAATGATTAAGTGAATGGTAATTTAGATTAAGCATTTTTTTTATTATTGTTTTTGTTAAGCCCGCTAACTGTTTGATACTTTGTTTCACTAACTCCAATTCCACTATAGTTCTAGAGTGTTTTACTTGTGATTTTGGTTTTGTTTGTATATGTTAGGAGCTAATAGACTTAATATTGAGGACGAAAGAACCCTCCGAAGGGTAAGGAGAGCAGAAAGAGGAAAGGGGATAGTTGATGAAGAGGAATCAGAGGGAGAAGACCAAGTCATGGAGGACGACATGCACAATCCTCCTGGAGGGGTCAACAACAATGATGGACCACCTAGAAGGTTGTTATCTTCTTACACCATCCCTGATCCAAAACATTGTGGGAGCAGTATTGTCACTCCAAATGTTCAGGCCAATAACTTTGAGTTAAAACCCCAACTCATCACTTTGGTACAAAACAACTGCTCCTATGGAGGGGGACCTCTTGAAGACCCAAATCAACATTTGTCTGTTTTTCTGAGGATATACAATACAGTGAAGACAAATGAAGTGCATCCAGATGTCTACAAACTGCTGCTATTCCCATTCTCTTTGAGAGACAAGGCAACTCAATGGCTAGAGTCATTCCCCAAGGAAAGCCTCGACAATTGGAATGACCTGATGGGCAGATTTCCAGCAAAGTTCTACCCACCTCAAAGAATCATCAAGTTGAAGACAGAGGTTCAAACTTTCAGGCAAATGGAAGGGGAGTCACTGTTTGAAGCATGGGAAAGATATAAGGCACTAATGAGAAGATGTCCACCTGACATGTTTAGTGATTGGGTCAAACTCCAAAACTTCTATGAAGGCTTAAACTTAGAAGCAAGGAAGGGACTAGACTACTCATCAGGAGGATCACTCAACATGATGAAAACTGCTGAAGAGGCTCAAGACCTCATTGAGATTGTAGCAAACAATCAGTACTATTACTCATCAGAGAGGCAACATAACCCGGCCCCAAAGAAAGGCGTAATGGAGCTTGAAGGTATTGACGCTATCTTGGCACAAAATAAGTTAATGAACCAACAGATCCAGCAACAAATGGAAATGATAACAAAGAGAATGGATGGTCTCCAACTAGCATCAGTGAACACAACAAATCAATCATCACTTCAATGGGGCCAAGGTGAAGGGACCACTGTTGAACAGCCACAAGAACAAGTTCAGTACATGCAGAATACTTCAAACTCTCAGGATGAATTTCATGGTGATACATACAACCCATCCTGGAAAAATCATCCCAATCTAAAGTGGGGTGAAAACCATTGGCAAAAGAACAACAACCACAACCACACCCGTAACACAAATAACCAAAATCACCATGCCACCAACACTAACCAATATAGAAAAACACAAAACACATATCAACCACCTCATAATAATTCACAAACTCACCAAAACAACTTTTCTGCACCAACATCCAACTCACAAAATTACCACACTAATCCTCCCAATAACCTCCAACAACAACAATCAACCCCCATCATATCCCCAATTGACCATCATGAGACCAGAATCTCAAATCTTGAAGCAACCTTGCAAGCACTTACTCAAACCACACAAACACTTTCTCAAACCACTCAAACCTTAATCAAGGGACAAAAGGAACATGAGGCCACCATGAAGAGTATTGAGCGACAAGTGGGACAATTAGCCAAACAAGCTGAACGACCAACCAATGTTCTCCCAAGTGACACAATACCCAACCCGAGAGAGGAATGTAAAACTCTGCAGTTGAGGAGTGGTAAGGTAGTTGGAGAAAATTCGAATAAAGAAGCAATAAAACCCAAAAATCAAGACACAGTGGAAAAACTAGTGGAAAGGCAAGATGAAGAAAAAGCTTCAACATCTCAAACAAAGCCACAAGGCAAACCACCCAGTCAAGAAAGCAACCACGATAACAAAGAGAATGTGAAGCTACAACAAGAAAACAAAAATGAAGGAGTAAAAGCTTATGTAGCCAAGCTTCCATACCCAACCAGGATACACAAAGGAACGAAAGATCAACAATTCCCAAAGTTCTTGGAAATCTTTAAGAAACTTGAAATCAACATTCCATTGGCCGAAGCCTTGGAACAAATGCTACTCTATGCAAAGTTTCTTAAAGAATTAATCACCAAGAAGAGAAGTTGGCAAGAGAAAGAAACAGTGATTCTCACTCAAGAGTGTAGTGCTATTATTCAAAGGGGGCTACCACCAAAACTCAAGGATCCAGGCAGCTTCCTCATACCATGCACAATTGAAAGTATTAACTTGCTGACAGAAGAGTTGAAACCCACAATGATGAAGAAAATGATGATAGAAGAGTTGAAACCCACAAGGATGTCACTCCAACTTGCTGACAGATCTATCAAAATACCAAATGGTGTAGTTGAAAACCTCTTGGTGAAAGTGAGGAACTTTATATTCCCAACCGATTTTGTGGTCCTAGATATGGATGAAGAGGGGAGCAACTCAGTTATCCTTGGAAGACCCTTTCTGGCTACAGCTAGAACAATCATTGATGTGGAAAAGGGAGAGATGATTTTCAGAGTGCATGATGAGCAAATGACCATAAATGTCTTCAAAGCAATGCAACACCCCGTTGAGAAAGAAAGTTGCATGAGGATTGATGTAGTGGATTCTTTGGTTGAAGAAGTATTTGACAAAAACCATCAAGTGAAACAGGAGGAAGTCCAGGACATCCAAGGACAAGAAGAGAACAAATTGGAAGCATCAGAGGAACCAAGTGAAGCTAAGAAAGAAGAGGCACCACGACAAGAGTTGAAACCACTACCCCCTCATCTTAAGTATGCATTCCTTGGTGAAAAGGACAGCTTCCCAGTGATCATCAATTCTACATTGAGTGCAGAGGAAGAAGAAAAGCTCCTTGTAGTATTGAAAGCTCACAAAGAGGCGTTGGGATGGACCATTGATGACTTGAAAGGCATAAGCCCTGCTATATGCATGCACAAGATACTCTTGGAGGAGAATTCCAAACCAGTGGTACAACCTCAAAGAAGATTGAATCCCACAATGAAGGAGGTTGTTCAAAAGGAAGTCCTGAAGTTGTGTAAAGCTGGGATTATCTACCCTATATCTGATAGCCCATGGGTCAGTCCAATGCAAGTAGTACCTAAGAAAGGGGGAATGACTGTCATTGTTAATGAGAAGAATGAGCTCATTCCAACACGAACGGTGACAGGGTGGAGGATGTGCATAGATTATAGGAGGCTGAATGATACCACACGAAAGGATCACTTTCCTCTCCCTTTCATTGACCAGATGCTTGAAAGGTTGGCTGGCCATGCTTATTACTGTTTTCTTGATGGGTATTCTGGGAATAACCAGATAGTGGTTGACCCCATGGATCAAGAGAAGACCTCCTTTACCTGTCCCTTTGGAGTCTTTGCATACAGGAAAATGCCATTTGGACTGTGTAATGCCCCAGTTACCTTTCAAAGATGCATGCTATCAATCTTCTCAGACATGGTAGAAAAATTTATTGAAGTCTTTATGGATGATTTCTCTGTCTTTGGTGATTCTTTCAATGCTTGCTTGCACCATCTTACCCTAGTCTTGAAAAGGTGCCAAGAAACCAATTTAGTTTTAAATTGGGAGAAATGCCATTTCATGGTACCCGAAGGCATTGTTCTTGGTCACAAAATTTCAAGAAAGGGTATAGAAGTTGACAAGGCAAAAGTAGAAATTATAGAAAAACTTCCTTTGCCAACTAGTGTGAAAGCCGTTAGAAGCTTCTTAGGGCATGCTGGATTCTATAGGAGATTCATCAAAGATTTTTCCAAAATAGCAAAACCACTAAGCAATTTACTGGTGGTAAACAATCCTTTTCTCTTTGATGATGAATGTAAACATGCTTTTGAAACTCTAAAGGCTAAGCTCACCACAGCACTGATCATCACACCCCCAAGTTGGGGACTGCCTTTTGAACTCATGTGTGATGCAAGTAACCTTGCAATTGGTGCTGTGTTGGGGCAGAGGAAGGAAAAGAAGCTGCATGTTATCTACTATGCAAGTAAGGTATTGAATGAAGCTCAAAAAAACTACACCACAACAGAGAAAGAGCTACTAGCTGTGGTATATGCTTTTGATAAGTTTAGACAATATTTGATTGGATCTAAAGTTTTAGTGTATACTGACCATGTTGCTCTTAAGTATCTTATGTCAAAACAGGATGCCAAACCAAGGCTAATCAGATGGGTACTACTCCTACAAGAGTTTGACATTGAGATAAAAGATAGGAAGGGCAATGAAAATCAAGTTGCTGACCACCTATCAAGGCTACCACAAGATGCATGCCAAGACAACCTTCAATCAATAAATGAAGAATTTCCAGATGAGCACCTCTTGCAAATTCAACACGTCCCTTGGTTTGCAGACATGGCCAACTACAAGGCAGGAAGGATCATTCCACAAGAGTACACAAAACAACAAGTCAAGAAGCTGCTGCATGAGGCTAAGTTCTTCTTCTGGGATGAACCATTTCTGTTCAAAAGATGCCCAGATGGAATGATAAGAAGATGTGTGTCAGAGGGTGAGATGAAGAACATACTATGGCATTGTCACAACTCAAGTTATGGTGGCCATTTTGGGGCTGAAAGAACGGCTGCAAAGGTACTTCAAAGTGGTTTCTACTGGCCTTCAATCTTCAAGGATGCTAGAGATTTTGTGAGCCATTGCAATGAATGTCAAAGAACAGGGGGCTTGTCAAAGAAAAATGAGATGCCTCAGAAGTTCATTTTGGAAGTGGAACTCTTTGATTTGTGGTGAATAGACTTCATGGGACCTTTCCCTCCATCCTACACATTCAAATACATTTTGGTAGCAGTGAAGTATGTCTCAAAATGGGTAGAAGCAATAGCCACTACCACATGTGATACCAACGTGGTCTTGCAATTCCTAAAGAAGAACATCCTCACTAGATTTGGAGTGCCCAAAGGACTTATAAGTGATGGGGGAAGCCACTTCTGCAACAAGCAACTAAATTCTCTACTCCACAAATATGGAGTTACTCACAAAGTAGCCACACCGTATCACCCACAAACCAATGGACAAGCTGAACTTGCCAACAAAGAGCTAAAGAGGATTCTGGAGAAAACTGTGGTAACAACAAGAAAGGATTGGGTTAGGAAACTAGATGATGCACTTTGGGCATACAGGACAGCCTTCAAGACACCCATAGGAAAATCTCCATTTCAGCTGGTGTATGGAAAGGCATGCCACCTCCCTGTGGAGCTTGAACATAAGGCCTTTTGGGCCACCAAACTTTTGAATTTAGATGCTCAAGCAGCAGGAGAAAAGAGGTTGCTACAACTCAATGAATTGGAGGAGTTCAGAATGGAGGCATATGAAAACGCCAAAATATACAAAGAAAGAGCAAAAAAGTGGCATGACAAGAGGATCTCCCAAAGAACATTCGAACCAGGCCAAAAGGTGTTGCTATTCAACTCGAGATTGAAGATTTTCCCTGGGAAGCTAAGGTCTAGATGGACTGGTCCATACACCATCACCAAAGTATCCCCTCATGGCTATGTAGAATTACTTGATGAAGCTTCAAAACAGACCTTCACAGCCAACGGACATAGGGTGAAACATTATCTTGGTGGCCCCTGGAGCAAGGAAGAGAGTGTGCACTTGCTAACATGAGCAAGGAAGTTGCATTGTCAAGCTAAGGACAATAAACAAGCGTTTCATGGGAGGCAACCCATGCACAGGAGTTCTCTTTTATTTTCATGCTTTAGTAGTCAATAATAAGAGATTTCATTATATACTTTAAAAAAAAAGGAAAAAGAGAAAAAGGGATTGAAATAGCATACAATGTAGGTAATACACTAAGTTTGGTGTGGCCATCTTTGGAGTAAATGGAAAATGTTAACTCTATAGAACACTTAGTCATAAACTAAGTTTGGTGTCTTCACATACATAAATAATGCTAGAAAAAGTAAGAGAGTGTAGTCGTTGGTGTAGAATAGGGAATCAATTCATAAATTTTAATTTTTGCCTAGTCAACTTTACATAAGAATATCATCATAAGTTGCTAGCTAGTAAGGTCACTTTAAGAATCTCAAGATTTTGGACTTTTGTTGCAGGGAAGTGAAAGAAAGAAGTGATGGAGAATCTTAGAAGAGAAGTCACGGATACACAAGGAAGAGGAAGTCACATGAGTCTTGAACTTTGTGCATTGGAAAAAAGCAACTCAACATGCATTGGGCACAAAGAAGCATGCTCCCCATGCTATGACCGAACCACCAAAACCATGCCCCCACCACAAACATGACGTTAGACCACTCCAACAATAACCATCAAAATTCACTTTGTCCTCACTCTTATATATACCATCACCCCATTTCATCAATTCACCCCAGCCGAATTCACACTCAACTTCCAAATCATTCTTGCTTTACAGATTTTAGCTTTGGACCTGTGTTTTGCTCAACAAAACTCATGATGCACTACTTCCCCCAGCATACCCGAACCACCCCCTTCCCTCTCACCATCACTTTCTAGCTTGTATAATTTACCTTGTCATCATATCTCTTTACACCCCCTTCATAAACATTTTCTTTATGCTTGAGGACAAGCATTCATCTAAGTTTGGTGTGGGAGATTCGACCCTTGCAAGTGAATCTCAATGGCCTCATCATCAAGAGATAGGAGGGACAGGCAACCCATAGAAGATGAAGGACAAAACACCTTTGATCGAAGAAGATTCAAATCCAAACACAATGAGCGCATCTTTAGTTGGATGTCAGGTAAAGATGTTGTTCCGAAGTTACCTTTCAAGCTAAGAAAGGAGGAATACTCTGAGGTACAAAAAATAATCAGGAAGAGGGGATGGGAGCTTCTCTGTAACCAACCTCAAGAAGTGAGCATGCTTCTCATTCATGAGTTCTACACTAATGTGATAAGAGAATTTGAGGATGAAGAGCCGTACATGAGCTATGTAAGAGGGGTGACTGTTGACTTTAGTCCAAACGCCATCAACAGGGTGCTAAAGGTCAAACCAAAACGGTTCAAACAAGCTAGCTTTGAGGAAAGGGTTGAAAATAATCCAAGATATATGGATGTGTTAAGTGACTTATGCAGAGTAGGCACGGATTGGGTGTTGGATTCACATGGACAACCACTCAAACTTAGGAGAGGTGATCTCATACCTCAAGCAAAAGGATGGCATGACATCGTGAGGAGATCATTGATCTCTACTTCAAATAATTCCGAAGTGACAGTGAATAGAGCAATAATGATCCACTGCATAATGAAAGGAGGGGAGATCAATGTTGGAGAAATTATAGCCAAGAACATCATTGACATAGCTCAAAAGGTCAAACAGGACAGCTGGCTAGGATATCCTAGTACTATTCTGCGCTTATGTGAAGAAGCTAGAGTTCCTCTGGAAGAATTTGAAGAAACTGACGTGGTCTCTATTGGAAAACCTCTCACCAGGGAAAGGTTGGAATTTATCACCACAACCCAATTGGAGAGGCAACCTTTAGCAAGAAGAAAGAAAAGGAAAGAAGCAAGACAGGAGGAGGAGCCTCAAGAAATGGAAGAACCCCATACCTTAAACATGAATCAACTCCAAGCCGCCTTGGAAGGAATCTCTGGGCAATATTCACAAATTCAAAGAAGCCAAGAGGAACAAGCTCAGCAACAAAGGGACCTTTGGCAGTTGATGGATCAACAAATAGGGGTTCAAGTTCAATGGATGAGCCAACAAAATGAATACCAAACACACATGATGGAACTACAACAAGAACAATATGCCAAGATGCATGAAGCCATCAACAATTCAACTGCTGAATATGAAAAAGCCATGGAGAAGGTAATACAAGAGCAAGCTCAACTAAGGAAAGAGCAAGCTCAGCAAAGGGAGCTTCTCCATAGGTTGGATGCTAGACATGATACATTTCACAGAGAATTCAATGAAAGCAGACTGTTCAAGGAGGCCAGGCATAAGGACAGACTCGACTATGATATATGCACCCAAGAAAAGCTCAGTTACCTTTGTGGAGCACCCCCATTACTCAACCCACAAATCAGAAGTTTTAATGAAGCTCGCAAGATATTTGAAGAGCAGAAACTTGCAAGGGTGAGATTCAATGCTCAGAGGCTAAAGGAAACAATAATAAGCTCAGGAGTATGGCAAAGAGAAGAGGGGGACTCAACAACAAAACAACAAGGAGAACTAAGAAAGAAAAAGAAAGAAGATGCAAAGGGGGACTCAACAACAAAACAACAAGGAGAACTGAGAAAGAAAAAGAAAGAAGATCCAAAGGGCAAAGGAAAGCAAGGAGAATCGAGCAAAGAAAAGGGGACATGAAGACTAAAGGTGGTGAAGTTCTTTTTTTTTCTTTATGCTTTATTAAATAAAGAAGATGTATGTCTGAAATATGGTATACCTTCTAGGTCGTTCTCTTGTATGCATTTTCTTTTATGTTTCCTATTCCATGCATCACCGCTCACAGGTTTGGAATAGTTGCTTGTCTTAAGTACTTTCACTTGTCAATGGAATAAAAGATGTAGTATGAGCAAGAACAGAGAGAAATTTAGCTTAGAAAGAATCATGTTGTCCCATAGAAAAGCGCTAGTATTTATACATTCATTGTGAATAAATCAGGGCTCAAGAAATTTAAAAGGAAACTTGCTTATACAAGACTAGTCGGTTAAGTACTACAAGACTTTAGAAGTTAAAAGCACAAATAACCTTGACAACAAAGAAAACCAAGAACAAATAATGAAAGGCTAGGCATCAATGACAAAACTTGGATATGTGTCTGTGGTGATTGATGTTAAGAGACATACTTGGGCTAGTAAATCCGAGGGGTGCTTCATCACCCGATAACTTGAGTTAACTAACTCGGGATTATCGATTGAAAACTCACAATCAAGAGTAGCTCTATAACAGAACATTTAGCAACCCAAAGAGGTGCTGGACACCACTATCCAAACAAAATTTCAATGTTATATGCCTGTGATTGAATGTGTTAAGGAGAGAGGCTTGAGTTAGTAAATCTTTAAGAGTGTCTCAACACTTAATAACTTAAACCAACTGGTTTGGGATTGTTGACTGAAAGCTTATGATAAAGAGCCGCCGGTGGACGAAATTGTGATCCTTATTCTTTAAGTTGCACTCCTTGTAAAATTATGGAATTTGAAATTGGCATGAGTGGACACAACTCCGTTCAACTAACCAGCAAGTGTACTGGGTCGTCCAAGTAATAAACCTTACGTGAGTAAGGGTCGATCCCACAGAGATTGTTGGTATGAAGCAAGCTATGGTCACCTTGTAAATCTCAGTTAGGCAGATTAAATTGTATATGGGTTCGAAAATTAATAATAAACAGAAAATAAAAAGGGATAGAATACTTATGCAGATTCATTGGTGGGAATTTCAGACAAGCGAATGGAGATACTGCATGCTCAAGGACGCCTGTTATTCTCCTGCTTCAACTCAATCCTTTTTAATCCTTTCCATGGCAAGCTGTTTATAGGGGTTCACCGTTCGACGATGGCTACTTTCAATCCTCTCGGGAAAATGGTCCTCTGCGGCTGTCACTCGCATGGCTAATCGTCTGGAGGCATCACCTGGCCGAAGGCTACATCCCATCCTCGCAGTGAAAACTACGCTCACGCGCTCTGTCACAGCACGGCTAATCACTGGTTGGTTCCCGCGCCTACTGGAATAGAATCCCTTGATTCTTTTGCGTTTGTCACTAACGCCCAGCACTTGCAAGTCTGAAGCACGTCACAGTCATTCATTACCAGAATCCTACTCGGAATACCACAGACAAGGTGAGACTTTCCGGATTCCCAGGATCCTACTCGGAATACCACAGACAAGGTGAGACTTTCCGGATCCTCATAAATGCCGCCATCTATCTAGCTTATACCACGAAGATTCTGTTGGGGAATCTAAGAGATACACATTCAAGCTCTGTTGCATGTAGAACGGAAGTGGTTGTCAATCACACGCGTTCATAAGTGAGAATGATAATGAGGGTCATATAATCATCACATTCATCATGTTCTTGGGTGCGAATGAATATCTTGAAATAAGAATGAAGATGGAATTGAATAAAAGAAAATAGAATTGCATTAATACTTGAGGTACAGCAGAGCTCCACACCCTTAATCTATGGTGTGCAGAAACTCCACCGTTGAAAATACATAAGTAAAAGGTTCAGGCATGGCCGAGAGGCCAGCCCCCATGTGGTCACAAGACCGAATGATCAAAGACGTCTAATACAATAGTTAAATGTTCTATTTATAATAAACTAGCTCTTAGGGTTTACATGAGTAAGTAATTGATGCATAAATCCACTTCCGGGGCCCACTTGGTGTATGCTTGGGCTGAGCTTGATCAATCCACGAGCTGAGGCTTCTCTTGGAGTTGAACTCCGAGTTATGACGTGTTTTGGGCGTTCAACTCCGGATCATGACGTTTTTCTGGCGTTTAACTCCAGACAGCAGCATGAACTTGGCGTTCAACGCCAAGTTACGTCGTCAATTTCCGAATGAAGTATGGACTATTATATATTGCTGGAAAACCCTGGATGTCTACTTTCCAACGCCGTTGAGAGAGCGCCAATTGGAGTTCTGTAGCTCCAGAAAATCTATTTTGAGTGCAGGGAGGTCAGATTCCAACAGCATCAGCAGTCCTTTTGTCAGCCTTTTTCAGAGTTTTGCTCAAATCCCTCAATTTCAGTCAGAATTTACCTGAAATCACAGAAAAACACACAAACTCATAGTAAAGTCCAGAAATGTGAATTTAACATAAAAACTAATGAAAACATCCCTAAAAATAGCTTAATCTTACTAAAAACTACCTAAAAATAATGCCAAAAAGCGTATAAATTATCCGCTCATCACAACACCAAACTTAAATTGTTGCTTGTCCCCAAGCAACTGAAAATCAAATAGGATAAAAAGAAGAGAATATACTATAAATTCCAAAATATCAATGAATATTAATTATAATTAGATGAGCGGGACTTGTAGCTTTTTGCTTCTGAACAGTTTTGGCATCTCACTTTTTCCTTTGAAGTTTAGAATGATTGGCTTCTCTAGGAACTTAGAATTTCGGATAGTGTTATTGACTTTCCTAGTTAAGCATGTTGATTCTTGAACACAGCTACTTATGAGTCTTGGCCGTGGCCCTAAGCACTTTGTTTTCCAGTATTACCACCGGATACATAAATGCCACAGACACATAACTGGGTGAACCTTTTCAGATTGTGACTTAGCTTTGCTAAAGTCCCTAGTTAGTGGTGTCCAGAGCTCTTAAGCACACTCTTTTGCCTTGGATCACGACTTTAACCACTCAGTCTCAAGCTTTTCACTTGGACCTTCATGACACAAGCACATGGTTAGGGACAGCTTGATTTAGCCGCTTATGCCTGGATTTTATTTCCTTGGGCCCTCCTATCCATTGATGCTCAAAGCCTTGGATCCTTTTTACCCTTGCCTTTTGGTTTTAAGGGCTATTGGCTTTTTCTACTGCACCTTCTTTTTCTATATACTCTTTTTTTTTTCACTGCTTTTTCTTGCTTCAAGAATCAATTTCATGATTTTTCAGATCATCAATAACATTTCTCTTTGTTCATCATTCTTTCAAGAGCCAACAATTTTAACATTCATAAACAACAAGATCAAAAGACATATGCACTGTTCAAGCATTCATTCAGAAAACAAAAAGTATTATCACCACATCAATATAATTAAACTAAATTCAAGAGCTATTTTCGAAATTTATGTACTTCTTGTTCTTTTGAATTAAAACATTTTTCTTTTAAGAGAAGTGAAGGATTAATGGATTTTATTCATAGCTTTAAGGCATGGTTACATACTAATGATCATGAAATAAAGACACAAAACATAGATAAACATAATACTAAAAACCGAAAACAGAAAGGAATAAAGAACAAGGAATGAATCCACCTCTAGTGGCGTCTTCTTCTTGAAGGACCAATGATGTTCTTTAGCTCTTCTATGTCCCTTCCTTGCCTTTGTTGCTCCTCCCTCATTGCTCTTTGATCTTCTCTTATTTCTTGGAGAATGATGGAGTGCTCATGATGTTCCACCCTTAATTGTTCCACATTATGGCTTAAATCTTCTAAGGAGGTGTTGAGTTGCTCCCAATAGTTGTTTGGAGGAAAGTGCATCCCTTGAGGCATCTCAGGGATTTCTTGATGATGCACTTCTTGAGGACCGTGAGGGGCTTCTCTTGCTTGCTCCATCCTTTTCTTGGTGATGGGCTTGTCTTCTTCAATGGAGACATCTCCTTCTATGATAACTCCAGCTGAGTAACATAGATGGCAAATAAGGTGAGGAAAAGCTAGCCGTGCCATAGGTGAGGGCTTGTCGGCTATTTTGTAGATTTCATTGGAGATGACCTCATGAACTTCTACTTCCTCTCCAATCATGATGCTATGAATCATGATGGCCCGATCCACAGTAACTTCAGATCGGTTGCTAGTAGGGATGATGAAGCGTTGAATGAACTCCAACCATCCTCTAGCTATAGGCTTGAGGTCCAATCTTCTTAGTTGAACTGGCTTGCCTTTGGAGTCTCTCTTCCATTGAGCTCCTTCCACACAAATGTCCATAAGGACTTGGTCCAACCTTTGATCAAATTTGACCCTTCTAGTGTAGGGGCGTTCATCACCTTGCATCATAGGCAAGTGGAATGCCAACCTTACATTTTCCGGACTGAAATCCAAGTATTTCCCCCTAACCATTGTGAGATAATTCTTTGGACTTGGGTTTATACCTTGGTCATGGTTCCTAGTGATCCATGCATTGGCATAGAACTCTTGAACCATTAAGATTCCGACTTGTTGCATGGGGTTGGTTAAGACTTCCCAACCTCTTCTTTGAACTTCATGTCGGATCTCCGGATACTCATTCTTCTTGAGCTTGAAAGGGACCTCAGGGATCACCTTCTTCTTTGCCACAACATCATAGAAGTGGTCTTGATGGCTCTTGGAGATGAATCTTTTCATCTCCCATGACTCGGAGGTGGAAGCTTTTGTCTTCCCTTTTCCTTTTCTAGAGGATACTCCGGCCTTAGTTGCCATTGGTAATGAAAAAAATAGAAAAAAAGCTTATGCTTTTACCACACCAAACTTAAAATATTGCTCGCCCTCGAGCAATAAAAGAAAGAAGAGAAGAAGAAGAAGAAGAAAATATGGTGGAGAGGGAGAAAGGTAGGTTCGGTTTAGGTGAAGAAGGAGGGGTTGTGTATTGTGAAAATGAAGTAAAATGGAAGGGTATTTATAGGGAAAGGGGGGAAGGTATGTTCGGCCATTTGGGTGGGAATGGGAGGGAAATTGGTTTGAATTTTGAAGGTAGGTGGGGTTTATGGGGAAGAGTGGATGGATGTGAGTGGTGAATGGGGTAGTTGGGAAGAGGAGTTGAGATGATTGATGAAAGGTGTTGGGAAGTGTGACATGGGGAAGAGTGATTTTAGATTAGGAGAGTGTGATTAGGATTAAAAGGTAAGGTGGGAATATGTTATGTGGGGATCCTGTGGGGTCCACAGATCCTGAGGTGATCCTGTGGGGTCCACAGATCCTGAGGTGTCAAGGAATTCCATCCCTGCACCAAAATAGGCATGTAAAATGCCTTCGTGCAGCACTCTGGCGTTTAAACGCCCATTGGTGCACATTCTGGGCGTTCAACGCCCATGTAAAGCATGTTTCGGCGTTGAACGCCAGTTCCATGCTTGTTACTGGCGTTCAGCGCCAGTTTTTCCTCTCTGGGCATATTCCTGGCGTTCAGCGCCAGGATGTTGCTTGTTTCTGGCGTTCAGCGTGATGAGCGGATATTTTATACGCTTTTTGGGGGTAATTTCATGTAGATTTTAGCATGTTTTAATTAGTTTTAGTCAAATATTATTAGTTTTTAAGCAAAAATCATATTTCTGGACTTTACTATGAGTGTGTGTATTTTTCTGTGATTTCAGGTATTTTCTGGCTGAAATTGAGGGAGCTGAGCAAAAATCTGACTTAGGCTGAAACAGGACTGCTGATGCTGTTGGATCCTGACCTCCCTGCACTCGAAATGGATTTTCTGGAGCTACAGGAGTTCAATTGGCGCGCTCTCAACGGCGTTGGAAAGTAGACATCCAGGGCTTTCCAGCAATATATAATAGTCCATACTTTGCGCGAGGATAGACGACGTAACTTGGCGTTAAACGCCAAGTTCATGCTGCTGTCTGGAGTTAAACGCCAGAAAAACGTCATGATCCGGAGTTGAACGCCCAAAACACGTCATAATCTGAAGTTTGACGCCAAGAAAGGCCTTTACACGTGGAAAGCTTTAGTCTCAGCCCCAGCACACACCAAGTGGGCCCCAGAAGTGGATTTCTGCACCAATTATCTTAGTTTATTCATTTTTCTGTAAACCTAGGTTAATAGTTTACTATTTAAACAACTTTTACAGACATTCCTTGTACCTCATGACATTTTCAGATCTGAATTACATACTTTGTGACGGCATGAGTCTCTAAACTCCATTGTTGGGGGTGAGGAGCTCTGCAGCGTCTCGATGATTTAATACAATTCCTTTGTTTTCCATTCAAACACGCTTGTTCTTATCTAAGATGTTTATTCGTGCTCAATTGTGAAGAAGGTGATGATCCGTGACACTCATCACCTTCCTCAACCCATGAACGTGTGCCTGACAACGACCTCCGTTCTACATCAGATTGAATGAATGTCTCTTAGCTTCCCTAATCAGGATCTTCGTGGTATAAGCTGGATTGATGGCGGCATTCATGAGAATCCGGAAAGTCTAAACCTTGTCTGTGGTATTCCAAGTAGGATTCCGGGATTGAATGACTGTGACGTGCTTCAAACTCCTGAAGGCTGGGCGTTAGTGACAGACGCAAAAGAATCAATGGATTCTATTCCAACCTGATTGAGAACCGACAGATGATTAGCCGTGCTGTGACAGAGTATAGGAACGTTTTCACTGAGAGGATGGGAAGTAGCCACTGACAACGGTGACACCCTACATAGAGCTTGCCATGGAAGGAACTTGCGTGTGAGAAGAGGATTTCAAGGAAGAGTTGAAGTCAAAGGACAAAGCATCTCCAAAACTCCAACATATTCTCCATTACTGCACAACAAGTAACGCTAGTATTCTTTATTATTCCAACTTACAATTTTAAGTAGTTTGTAGTTTGGCCTTTTACAAATAAATCCAAATAACTTCATTAGCCTCCTGACTAAGATTAATAAAATAACATTGATTGCTTCAAGCCAATAATCTCCGTGGGATCGACCCTTACTCACGTAAGGTATTACTTGGACGACCCAGTACACTTGCTGGTTAGTTGTGCGAATCACAAATTCGTGCACCAAGTTTTTGGCGCCGTTGCCGGGGATTATTGAGTTTGGACAATTGAAGGCTTATTTTATTTTTTAGATTAGGAATATTTTATTTTTATTTTTATAGAGTCATTAAATCTTGATAGGATAGTTTCTTTTCAAAAATTTCTTTTCAAAATTTATTATTTTTCTTTTAATTAATTGCTAATTTTCGTGAAGTTTAGTGTCTTGTTCTAAGTTTGGTGTCAATTGCATATCTCATATTTTTCTTTAAAATTTTCGACTTGTGTTCTTTGTTCTTCATTGATCTTCAAGTTGTTCTTGTTTATTTTTCTTGTTTGATCTTGAGTTTTTCTTGCTTTGTGTCTTTTCTTGTTTTACTTGTGTTCTTTTTAAAGCACTAATTGGAATATCTAGAACAAGTGTTATATTTATTCCCAATTGGCTAAAGCATTGGCTTATATTTTTGATGAGGGAGCACCAGTACTTTTGAAAATCTTTTTCAAAAATAATTTTTCTTGATTTAATCTTGTGCCAAACTTTAAGTTTGGTGTTTTCTTGTTAATCTTTCATAATTTTCGAAAATTTTATTAAAGTTTTCTAAAAATTTTAAGTTTGGTGTTCTTTCTTTTGTTCTTGGTGTTCTTGTGAATCTTCAAGGTGTTCTTGAATTTTTCTTGTGTCTTGATCTTAAAATTTTTAAGTTTGGTGTTCCTTGGTGTTTTCCCTCCAAAAATTTTCGAAAATAAGGAGCACTAAATCTAAAAATTTTAAATCTTTTGTCTTTTGTGTGTTTTTCTCTTTCATCATAAAATTCAAAATTCAAAAAAAAAATTTATTTTCTAACCAATTTTAAAACTACTTCTTCGAAATTTTTAATTTCAATTTCAAATTTTTTAAAAAAAAAATAATAATTTTCTTTCACAAAATATCTTCAAAATATTTTTTTTTATATCTATATCCCATTTTTTGTTATTCCTATACTATAAAATAAATAATTATCAACATATAAATTTTCAACTTGTATTCCAATATGGAAGCAAGTAGGAATGAACAGTCCAAGAGGACTTTGGGGTCATATGCTAACCCCACTACTGCTTCATATGGGAGTAGTATCTGTATACCCTCCATTGGAGTTAGTAGCTTTGAGCTGAATCCTCAGCTCATTATCATGGTGCAGCAAAACTGCCAGTATTCTGGTCTTCCACATGAAGAACCTACAGAGTTTCTGGCACAATTTCTGCTAATTGCTGATACAGTACATGATAAGGAAGTAGATCAGGATGTCTACAGACTATTACTGTTTCCATTTGCTGTAAAAGATCAAGCTAAGAGGTGGTTAAATAACCAGCCTAAGAACAGCATAAAAACATGGAAACAGCTGTCAGAAAAATTCCTGAATCACTATTTCCCTCCCAAACGGATGACACAGCTAAGGCTAAACATCCAAGGCTTCAAACAAGGAGATAATGAATCCCTTTATGATGCCTGGGAGAGATACAGAGAGATGCTAAGAAAATGCCCCTCTGAAATGTTTTCAGAATGGGTGCAATTAGACATCTTCTACTATGGGCTTACAGAAAAAGCTCAGATTTCTCTAGACCACTCAGCTAGTGGATCTATACATATGAGAAAAACAATTGAAGAAGCTCAAGAGCTTATTGATACAGTTGCCAGAAATCAGCATCTGTACCTAAGCAGTGAATCCTCTATGAAAGAAGAAGCTAAAACAGTAACTGCAGAACTCAGTCCAGTGGATCAGGCTAATGAATTCAATCAGCAATTAGATTTTCTAACTCAGCAGCTAGCCGAATTCAAGGAAATATTACAGGAAACAAGAATGGCCAACAGGAACATGGAAGCACAATTAAAGCAGACAGAAAAGCAACTGTCAAAACAAATAACAGAAGAATGCCAAGCAGTTCAATTAAGAAGTGGGAAAACATTAAATACCTCACTTCAAAGCAGCAGGAAACCAAGAAATGAACAAGAGGATGCTCAAAATCCCTCTGAGGACAATCAGAGCCCAGAGAGGAACAAAGCTGGCGCTGAACGCCCAGACCATGCTCATTCCTGGCGTTCAACGCCAGAAACAAGCATGAATCCGGCGTTGAACGCCCAAAGGGAGCATGGTTCTGGCGTTCAAACGCCAGTAACAAACAAGGAAGTGGCGTCTAACGCCACTCCAGCTCCCACCACTGGCATTCAAATGCCAGTGGGGAATCAGTCACATACAAGTGCTGACCTTTCTAAAAAGGCTTCCCAACCCACTTCTGTAGGTAATAAACCTGCAGCAACTAAGGTTGAGGAATACAAAGCCAAAATGCCTTATCCTCAAAAACTCCGCCAAGCGGAACAGGATAAGCAATTTGCTCGCTTTGCAGACTATCTCAGGACTCTTGAAATAAAGATTCCGTTTGCAGAAGCACTTGAGCAAATACCCTCTTATGCTAAGTTCATGAAAGAAATCTTAAGTCATAAGAAGGATTGGAGGGAAACTGAAAAAGTCTACCTCACTGAAGAATGCAGTGCAGTCATTCTGAAAAGCTTACCTGAGAAGCTTAAAGATCTTGGGAGCTTTATGATACCATGCACATTAGAGGGTAATTGTACCAAGCAAGCTTTATGTGTTCTTGGGGCAAGTATCAACTTAATACCTACATCTACTATCAGAAAGCTTGGTTTAACTGAAGAAATTAAACCAACCAGGATATGTCTTCAACTTGCTGATGGCTCCATTAAGTACCCATCAGGCGTGATTGAAGACATGATTGTCAAGGTTGGGCCATTCGCCTTTCCTACTGACTTTGTGGTGCTGGAAATGGAGGAGCACAAGAGTGCAACTCTCATTCTAGGAAGACCTTTCCTAGCAACTGGCCGAACCCTCATTGATGTCCAAAAAGGGGAAGTAACCTTGAGAGTCAATGAGGAGGAGTTCAAATTGAATGTTGTCAAAGCAATGCAACATCCAGACACCCCAAATGACTGCATGAGTGTTGATATTATTGATTCTCTGGTAAGAGAGGTCAATATGGCTGAGAGTTTGGAATCAGAGCTAGAGAACATCTTTAAAGATGTTCAGCCTGATTTGGAGGAGTCAGAGAAGATAATAGAACCTCTGAAAATCCCTCAAGAAGAGGAGAAACCTCCAAAACCCGAACTCAAACCATTACCACCATCCCTAAAATATGCATTTCTGGGAGAAGGTGATACCTTTCCTGTAATTATAAGCTCTACCTTAGAGCCACAGGAAGAGGAAGCACTAATTCAAGTGCTCAGGACGCACAAGACAGCTCTTGGGTGGTCCATTAGTGATCTTAAGGGCATTAGCCCAGCCAGATGCATGCACAAAATCTTGCTGGAAGATGACGCCAAGCCAGTGGTTCAACCACAAAGGCGGCTGAATCCAGCTATGAAAGAAGTGGTGCAGAAAGAGGTCACTAAATTACTAGAGGCTGGGATTATTTATCCTATTTCTGACAGCCCCTGGGTGAGTCCTGTCCAAGTTGTCCCTAAGAAAGGTGGCATGACAGTGATTCATAATGAAAAAAATGAACTGGTTCCTACAAGAACAGTTACAGGGTGGCGTATGTGTATTGATTATAGAAGGCTCAATACAGCCACCAGAAAGGATCATTTTCCTTTACCATTCATAGACCAGATGCTAGAAAGACTAGCAGGTCATGAATACTACTGCTTCCTGGATGGATATTCAGGTTATAATCCAAATGCAGTAGATCCCCAGGATCAAGAGAAAACGGCATTCACATGCCCATCTGGAGTATTTGCATACAGAAGGATGCCATTTGGCCTGTGCAATGCACCTGCAACCTTTCAGAGGTGCATGCTCTCCATTTTCTCTGATATGGTGGAAAAATTTCTGGAAGTCTTCATGGATGACTTTTCAGTATTTGGAGACTCATTCAGCTCCTGCCTTAACCATTTAGCACTTGTTCTGAAAAGATGCCAAGAGACTAACCTGGTTTTAAACTGGGAAAAATGTCACTTTATGGTGACTGAAGGAATTGTCCTTGGGCACAAAATTTCGAACAAGGGAATAGAGGTGGACCAAGCTAAAGTTGAAGTAATTGAAAAATTACCACCACCCACCAATGTTAAGGCAATCAGAAGCTTTCTGGGGCATGCAGGATTCTATAGGAGGTTTATAAAGGATTTTTCAAAAATCGCCAAACCTCTAAGCAACCTGCTAGCTGCTGACACGCCATTTATCTTTGATAAAGAGTGTCTGCAGGCATTTGAGACTCTGAAAGCTAAATTGGTTACAGCACCAATCATCTCTGCACCAGACTGGACATTACCATTTGAATTGATGTGTGATGCCAGTGACCATGCCATTGGTGCAGTGTTGGGACAAAGGCATGACAAGCTTCTGCACGTCATTTACTATACTAGCCGTGTTCTAAATGATGCACAGAAGAATTACACAACCACAGAAAAAGAGCTACTTGCAGTGGTTTACGCCATTGACAAATTCAGATCCTATTTAGTAGGATCAAAAGTGATTGTGTACACTGATCATGCTGCTCTTAAATATCTACTCACAAAGCAGGATTCAAAACCCAGACTCATCAGATGGGTGTTGCTTCTGCAAGAGTTTGATATAGAAATAAGAGACAGAAAAGGGACAGAAAATCAAGTAGCAGATCATCTGTCCCGAATAGAACCAGTAGAAGGGGCGTCCCTCCCTCTCACTGAGATCTCTGAAACCTTTCCGGATGAGCAACTGTTTGCCATCCAGGAAGTGCCATGGTTTGCAGACATTGCAAACTACAAGGCAGTAAGATTCATACCCAAAGAGTACAGTAGGGTGCAATCAAAGAAATTAATCACGGATGCAAAGTACTATCTTTGGGATGAACCATATCTCTTCAAGAGATGTGCAGACGGAGTAATCCGTAGATGTGTGCCTAAGGAGGAAGCACAGAAGATCCTTTGGCATTGCCATGGATCACAGTATGGAGGACATTTTGGAAGTGAGCGAACAGCCACAAGAGTCCTCCAAAGTGGCTTCTACTGGCCCACTCTTTATAAAGATTCCAGAGCATTTGTGCTTAATTGTGACAGTTGCCAAAGATCAGGCAACTTACCTCACAGTTATGCCATGCCTCAACAAGGAATCTTGGAGATTGAGTTGTTTGATGTATGGGGTATTGACTTCATGGGACCTTTCCCACCATCATACTTAAACACTTATATTCTGGTGGCAGTGGATTATGTATCCAAATGGGTGGAGGCTATTGCAACACCCACTAATGACACTAAAACAGTGTTGAAATTCCTCCAGAAACATATCTTCAGCAGATTTGGTATCCCTAGAGTCTTAATCAGTGATGGGGGCACTCATTTCTGCAATAAACAGCTTTATGCTGCTCTGGTTCGTTATGGAGTTAGCCACAGGGTAGCTACTCCATATCATCCACAAACTAATAGAGGCAAGCTGAAGTCTCAAATAGAAGCTCTTGGATGATGCTTTGTGGGCATACAGAACAGCATTTAAGACCCCCATAGGGACCTCTCCATACCAGCTTGTGTATGGAAAGGCATGTCACTTGCCAGTGGAACTGGAACATAAGGCCTATTGGGCAACCAGATTCCTGAACCTTGATGCCAAGCTAGCTGGAGAAAAACGATTGCTCCAGTTAAATGAGCTAGAGGAATTTAGACTCAATGCTTTCAAAAATGCAAAGATTTACAAAGAGAAAGCGAAAAAATGGCATGATAAGAAATTGTCATCCAGAGTCTTTGAGCCGGGGCAGAAAGTTCTTCTATTTAACTCTAGGCTCAAATTATTCCCCGGGAAATTAAAATCCGGTGGAGAGGTCCATATGTCATTACAAACGTATCACCATATGGATACATAGAGCTTCAGGATAATGACTCTAACAAAAAGTTCATTGTTAATGGACAAAGAGTCAAACATTATCTTGAAGGCAATTTTGAGCAAGAATGCTCAAAACTGAGACTTGATTAAAACTCAGTAATAGTCCATCTAATGACATTAAAGAAGCGCTTGCTGGGAGGCAACCCAGCCATTTACAAAGTTTATTTACTAATTAAATAAATTTTCTTTTTTTACAGGTATAGGTCCAAATCTCTTCAAGGTAAAATAGCAATTGGTTGGATTCACAGAGTTATACAGGAAATTGGAAGCTTACTGGCGTGAAAAAGTCAGTAAGAAACACTTTTGGCGTCAAACGCCCAAAAGAAGCACCCGCTGGGCGTTTAACGCCAGTAAGGGTAGCCATCTGGGCGTTAAACGCCAGAAAGGAGCATCTTCTGGGCGTTAAACGCCAGAAAGATGCACCTTCTGGGCGTTTAACGCCAGTCTGCTAGCATCCTGGGCGTTCAGAAAAAATGCCCAGTGACAAAGGACTTTCTGGCGTTCAACGCCAGAAAGAAGCACCAGATGGGCGTTGAACGCCCAGGAGAAGCAACATTTGGGCGTTGAACGCCCAAAACATGCACCATGTGGGCGTTCAACGCCAGGATGATGGGAGGAGGTACAACTCGTTTTTCTTCATAATTTTTCTAAATTTTTATGTTTCAATTCATGATTTCTTGCATAAACATGTTTCAAAATGTCATCTTTCAATTCTAAAATTTTTAATCCTAATTTCTAGAAACACTAATTTCTAAAATCCCTTTTTCAAAAATATCAAATATATCTTAATTCATAAGCCCAAATCTTTGTCCAATCCAATTCTTTTTCAAATATTTTTATTTTCTTCTCATATCTTTTTCAACTCATCTTATCTTTATTTGAAAATGCCTTTCATCTACTCCTCTCCTTTCCTTTCTTTTGCTTGAGGACAAGCAAACCTCTAAGTTTGGTGTGATTTTCCATGATCACTGAGCTAAAACTCATTAAGATCATGGCACCTAAGAGAACAGGAAGAGCAAGAATAGGGAGCTGAAGCGTCAGAAATTAATTCTTGAAGGCACCCCACAGACTAGAGGAACATCCACTTCCCAAAATACAGGTTGTTAAGTTCTAATTCCAGCTTTAACTCTGTGATAGTATTATTTTAGAAATTTACCTTAGGAGATATATAGTAGTAGTAGTAATTAGTATGTCTATTTTGATTTTATTTCCAATTAAGCTGTAATTTATTTTTCTCATCATCATCAGGCATGAATAAAGTAGTAGAATTTTTTTTTAGAATAAAGAAGTAATCTATATTTATGAGTTCTTAGTAATAAAGACTATAATTAATTATATGTGGTGGCAATACTTTTTGTTCTCTGAATGAATGCTTGAACAGTGCATAAATTGTACCTTGAATTTGATGAATATTGGCTCCTGAAAGGATGAGGAACACGAAAAATATTATTGATGATCTGAAAAATCATGAAATTGATTCTTGAAGCAAGAAAAAGCAGTCAAAAAAAAAGAGATTTATATATATATAAATATATATATATATACAATCAAAAGGAATAAAAGCCAAGCAGCCCTTAAAACCAAAAGGCAAGGGTAAAAAGGATCCAAGGCTTTGAGCATCAATGGAGAGGAGGGCCCAAGGAAATAAAATCCAGGCCTAAGCGGCTAAACCAAGCTATCCCTAACCATATGCTTGTGGCATGCAGGTCCAAGTTACAAGCTTGAGACTGAGTGGTTAAAGTCGTGATCCAAAGCAAAAGAGTGTGCTTAAGAGCTCTGGACACCACTAACTGGGGACTTTAGCAAAGCTAAGTCACAATCTGAAAAGGTTCACCCAGTTATGTGTCTGTGGCATTTATGTCTCTGGTGGTAATACTGGAAAACAAAGTGCTTAGGGCCACACCCAAGACTCATAAAATAACTGTGTTCAAGAATCAACATACTACACTAGGAGAGTCAATAATACTATCTGAATTCTGAGTTCCTAAGGATGCCAATTATTCTGAAAATTTAAAGATACAGGGGGATGCCAAAACTGTTCAGAAACAAAAAGCTACAAGCCCCGCTCATCTAATAAGAATATGAGCTTCATGTTAAAACTCTAAAATATTATTACTTCTTAATTTCTGTTAAAACCTATTTTATTTATCTAGTTGCTTGAGGACAAGCAACAGTTTAAGTTTGGTGTTGTGATGAGCGGATATTTTATACGCTTTTTGGGGGTAATTTCATGTAGATTTTAGCATGTTTTAATTAGTTTTTAGTCAAATATTATTAGTTTTTAAGCAAAAATCATATTTCTGGACTTTACTATGAGTGTGTGTATTTTTCTGTGATTTCAGGTATTTTCTGGCTGAAATTGAGGGAGCTGAGCAAAAATCTGACTTAGGCTGAAACAGGACTGCTGATGCTGTTGGATCCTGACCTCCCTGCACTCGAAATGGATTTTCTGGAGCTACAGGAGTTCAATTGGCGCGCTCTCAACGGCGTTGGAAAGTAGACATCCAGGGCTTTCCAGAAATATATAATAGTCCATACTTTGCGCGAGGATAGACGACGTAACTTGGAGTTAAACGCCAAGTTCATGCTGCTGTCTGGAGTTAAACGCCAGAAAAACGTCATGATCCGGAGTTGAACGCCCAAAACACGTCATAATCTGAAGTTTGACGCCAAGAAAGGCCTTTACACGTGGAAAGCTTTAGTCTCAGCCCCAGCACACACCAAGTGGGCCCCAGAAGTGGATTTCTGCACCAATTATCTTAGTTTATTCATTTTTCTGTAAACCTAGGTTACTAGTTTACTATTTAAACAACTTTTACAGACATTCCTTGTACCTCATGACATTTTCAGATCTGAATTACATACTTTGTGACGGCATGAGTCTCTAAACTCCATTGTTGGGGGTGAGGAGCTCTGCAGCGTCTCGATGATTTAATACAATTCCTTTGTTTTCCATTCAAACACGCTTGTTCTTATCTAAGATGTTTATTCGTGCTCAATTGTGAAGAAGGTGATGATCCGTGACACTCATCACCTTCCTCAACCCATGAACGTGTGCCTGACAACCACCTCCGTTATACATCAGATTGAATGAATGTCTCTTAGCTTCCCTAATCAGGATCTTCGTGGTATAAGCTGGATTGATGGCGGCATTCATGAGAATCCGGAAAGTCTAAACCTTGTCTGTGGTATTCCAAGTAGGATTCCGGGATTGAATGACTGTGACGTGCTTCAAACTCCTGAGGGCTGGGCGTTAGTGACAGACGCAAAAGAATCAATGGATTCTATTCCAACCTGATTGAGAACCGACAGATGATTAGCCGTGCTGTGACAGAGTATAGGAACGTTTTCACTGAGAGGATGGGAAGTAGCCACTGACAACGGTGACACCCTACATAGAGCTTGCCATGGAAGGAACTTGCATGTGAGAAGAGGATTTCAAGGAAGAGTTGAAGTCAAAGGACAAAGCATCTCCAAAACTCCAACATATTCTCCATTACTGCACAACAAGTAACGCTAGTATTCTTTATTATTCCAACTTACAATTTTAAGTAGTTTGTAGTTTGGCCTTTTACAAATAAATCCAAATAACTTCATTAGCCTCCTGACTAAGATTAATAAAATAACATTGATTGCTTCAAGCCAATAATCTCCGTGGGATCGACCCTTACTCACGTAAGGTATTACTTGGACGACCCAGTGCACTTGCTGGTTAGTTGAACGGAGTTGTGTACATACTAAAGATCAAAAGATAGAAATCACAATTTCGTCCACCTCAGCGCCAGAATGGTGCTCTGTTCTGGCGTTGAACGCCGGCCAGATGCACCTTACTGGCGTTGAACGCCAGCCTGTGCGTCCTCCAGGGTGAAAAATTTTTTTTCTTCTGTTTTTGATTTTTTTGATTTTTTTGTGACTCCTCATGATCATGTACCTCTGTTGACATCTATCACAGCTCCTGCTATGGCTAGGAAAGGTCTTCCAAGGATGATGCAATCATCCTCTTCCTTCCTAGTGTCTAAGATTATGAAATCAGCAGGGATGTAAAGGCCTTCAACCTTTACTAGCACGTCCTCTACTATTCCATAGGCTTGTCTCAATGACTTGTCAGCCAGTTGTAATGAGAACAAGGCAGGTTGTACCTCAATGATCCCCAGCTTCTCCATTACAGAGAGTGGCATTAGATTTATCCCTGACCCCAGGTCACACAAAGCTTTTTCAAAGATCATGGTGCCTATGGTACAAGGTATTAAGAACTTGCCAGGATCTTGTTTCTTTTGAGGTAGAATTTTCTGAATCCAAGTATCCAGTTCATTAATGAGTAAGGGAGGTTCACTTTCCCAAGTCTCATTACCAAACAACTTGGCATTCAGCTTCATGATAGCTCCTAAATATTGAGCAACTTGCTCTCCAGTTACATCTTCATCCTCTTCTGAGGAAGAATAGTCTTCAGAGCTCATGAATGGCAGAAGGAGATTTAATGGAATCTCTATGGTCTCTGTATGAGCCTCAGATTCCTTTGGATCCTCAATAGGAAACTCCTTCTTGCTTGAGGGACGTCCCAGGAGGTCTTTCTCACTAGGATTTTCGTCCTCCTCCTCCCTTGTGCATTCGGCCATATTGACTATGTCAATGGCCTTGCACTCTCCTTTTGGATTCTCTTCTGTATTGCTTGGGAGAATACTGGGAGGAGTTTCAATGACTTTCTTACTCAGCTGGCCCACTTGTGCCTCCAAATTTCTAATGGAGGATCTTGTTTCATTCATGAAACTGAAAGTGGCCTTTGACAGATCAGAGACTACATTGGCTAAATTAGAAGTGTTTTGTTCAGAATTCTCTGTCTGTTGCTGAGAAGATGATGGATATGGCTTGCTATTGCCCAGCCTATTGCGTCCACCATTGTTAAAGCCTTGTTGAGGCTTTTGTTGATCCTTCCATGAGAAATTTGGATGATTTCTCCATGATGAGTTATAGGTGTTTCCATAAGGTTCACCCATGTAATTAACCTCTGCCATGGCAGGGTTCTCAGGATCATAAGCTTCTTCAGAAGCTGCCTCTCTAGTACTGTTGGATGCATGTTGCAATCCATTCAGATTTTGAGAGATCATGTTGACCTGTTGAGTCAACACTTTGTTCTGAGCCAATATGGCATTCAGAGTATCAATTTCAAGAACTCCTTTCTTCTGAGGTATCCCATTGTTCACAGAATTCCTCTCAGAAGTGTACATGAACTGGTTATTTGCAACCATGTCAATGAGTTCTTGAGCCTCTTCAGGCGTTTTCTTCAGGTGAATAGATCCACCTGCAGAATGGTCCAATGACATTTTCGAAAATTCAGAGAGACCATAATAGAATATATCTAATATGGTCCATTCTGAAAACATGTCAGATGGACATCTTTTGGTCAGCTGCTTGTACCTTTCCCAAGCTTCATAGAGGGATTCACCATCTTTTTGTTTGAAGGTTTGAACATCCACTCTCAGCTTGCTCAGCTTTTGAGGAGGAAAGAACTTATCCAAGAAGGCAGTGACCAGCTTATCCCATGAGTCCAGGCTATCCTTGGGTTGTGAATCCAACCATATTCTAGCTCTGTCTCTTACAGCAAAAGGGAAAAGCATGAGTCTGTAGACTTCAGGATCAACTCCATTCGTCTTTACAGTCTCACAGATCTGCAAGAACTCAGTTAAAAACTGATAAGGATCTTCAGATGGAAGTCCATAAAACTTGCAGTTTTGTTGCATTAATGCAACTAGTTGAGGCTTAAGCTCAAAGTTGTTGGCTCCAATGGCAGGAATGGAGATGCTTCTTCCATCAAACTTGGACGTTGGCTTTGTGAAGTCACCAAGCATTCTCCTTGTATTATTATTATTATTTTCGGCTGCCATCTCCTTCTCTTGTTCGAAAATTTCTGAAAGGTTGTTTCTGGATTGTTGTAATTTAGCTTCTCTTAATTTTCTCTTCAGAGTCCTTTCAGGTTCTGGATCAATTTCAACAAGAGTGCCTTCATCCCTGTTCCTGCTCATATGAAAGAGAAGAAAACAAGAAAAGAAAGAGGAATCCTCTATGTCACAGTATAGAGATTCCTTTATGTTAGTAGAAAAAGGAAGGGGTAGAAGAATGAAGAAGGAGGTTCGGATTTTAGATGAAGAGAGGTGAAGAGAAGTGTTAGTAATTAAATAATTAAATAGAAGAAGAAAAGAGAAGAGAAATTTCGAAAATATTTTTGAAAAAGAGGTTAGCAATTTTCGAAAATTCAAAATAAAATAAGCTTAAAATTAAAGTTTAAAACAATTAAAAAGAATTTTTGAAAAAGGGATGAGATATTTTTGAAAATTAGAGAGGGAAAAGTAGTTAGGTGGTTTTGAAAGAGATAAAAAACAAACAAAAAGTTAGTTAGTTGATTGAAAAAGATTTGAAATCAATTTTGAAAAAGGTAAGAAGATAAGAAGTTTAGATAAGATATTTTGAAATCAATTTTTGAAAAAGATAATATTTTTGAAAAAGATAAGATAAAAGATAAAAAGATCTAATTTTTAAAATGACTTAACTAACAAGAAACTTCAAGATAAGATTCTAGAACTTAAAGATTGAACCTTTCTTAACAAGAAAGTAACAAACTTCAAATTTTTGAACCAATCACATTAATTATTAGCTAATTTTCGAAAATATGATATAAAGATAAGAAAAAGATTTTGACAATATTTTGAAAAAGATTTTTGAATTTTTCGAAAAATAGAAAAAAAAAAGGAAAAGATATGATTTTTGAAAAAGATTTTGAAAAGATAAGATTTTTAAAATTGAAATTTTGACTTGACTTGTTAGAAATAACTAATTTTTAAAAATTTTTGACCAAGTCAACCCAAAATTTCAAAAACTTGGAGGGAAATAAGGAAAAGATATTTTTTTTTGAATTTTTAAATTTTTAATTATAAGAGAGAAAAACAACAAAAATACTTAATGCATGAAATTTTTAGATCAAGACAATGAATGCATGCAAGAATGCTATGAATGTCAAGATGAACACCAAGAACACTTTGAAGATCATGATGAACATCAAGAACATAATTTTGAAAAATTTTTGATGCAAAGAAAATATGCAAGACACCAAACTTAGAAATCTTTAGTGTATGGAAAACATGAATGCAAAAATGCACATGAAAAACAACACACAACACAAAACAAGAAATCATCAAGATCAAACAAGAAGACTTGTCAAGAACAACTTGAAGATCATGAAGAATACTATGAATGCATGGATTTTTCGAAAAAAATGCAAGAAAATTTTAAAAGCATGCAATTGACACCAAACTTAAAAATTGACTCAAGACTCAAACAAGAAACACAAAATAATTTTTTTATTTTTATGATTTTATGAATTTTTTTGAATTTTTATTAATTTTTTCGAAAATAAAGTTTAGAAAAACGAAAAATAAAAGAAAAATTTTGAAAAAGATTTTTGAAAAGAAAATTACCTAATCTGAGCAACAAGATGAATCGTCAGTTGTCCATACTCGAACAATCCCCGGCAACGGCGCCAAAAACTTGGTGGACGAAATTGTGATCCTTATTCTTCAAGTTGCACTCCTTGTAAAATTATGGAATTTGAAATTGGCATGAGTGGACACAACTCCGTTCAACTAACCAGCAAGTGTACTGGGTCGTCCAAGTAATAAACCTTACGTGAGTAAGGGTCGATCCCACAGAGATTGTTGGTATGAAGCAAGCTATGGTCACCTTGTAAATCTCAGTTAGGCAGATTAAATTGTTTATGGGTTCGAAAATTAATAATAAACAGAAAATAAAAAGGGATAGAATACTTATGCAGATTCATTGGTGGGAATTTCAGACAAGCGAATGGAGATACTGCATGCTCAAGGACGCCTGTTATTCTCCTGCTTCAACTCAATCCTTCTTAATCCTTTCCATGGCAAGCTGTTTATAGGGGTTCACCGTTCGACGATGGCTACTTTCAATCCTCTCGGGAAAATGGTCCTCTGCGGCTGTCACTCGCATGGCTAATCGTCTGGAGGCATCACCTGGCCGAAGGCTACATCCCATCCTCGCAGTGAAAACTACGCTCACGCGCTCTGTCACAGCACGGCTAATCACTGGTTGGTTCCCGCGCCTACTGGAATAGAATCCCTTGATTCTTTTGCGTTTGTCACTAACGCCCAGCACTTGCAAGTCTGAAGCACGTCACAGTCATTCATTACCGGAATCCTACTCGGAATACCACAGACAAGGTGAGACTTTCCGGATTCCCAGGATCCTACTCGGAATACCACATACAAGGTGAGACTTTCCGGATCCTCATAAATGCCGCCATCTATCTAGCTTATACCACGAAGATTCTGTTGGGGAATCTAAGAGATACACATTCAAGCTCTGTTGCATGTAGAACGGAAGTGGTTGTCAATCACGCGCGTTCATAAGTGAGAATGATAATGAGGGTCATATAATCATCACATTCATCATGTTCTTGGGTGCGAATGAATATCTTGAAATAAGAATGAAGATGGAATTGAATAAAAGAAAATAGAATTGCATTAATACTTGAGGTACAGCAGAGCTCCACACCCTTAATCTATGGTGTGCAGAAACTCCACCGTTGAAAATACATAAGTAAAAGGTTCAGGCATGGCCGAGAGGCCAGCCCCCATGTGGTCACAAGACCGAATGATCAAAGACGTCTAATACAATAGTTAAATGTTCTATTTATAATAAACTAGCTCCTAGGGTTTACATGAGTAAGTAATTGATGCATAAATCCACTTCCGGGGCCCACTTGGTGTATGCTTGGGCTGAGCTTGATCAATCCACGAGCTGAGGCTTCTCTTGGAGTTGAACTCCGAGTTATGACATGTTTTGGGCGTTCAACTCCGGATCATGATGTTTTTCTGGCGTTTAACTCCAGACAGCAGCATGAACTTGGCGTTCAATGCCAAGTTACGTCGTCAATTTCCGAATGAAGTATGGACTATTATATATTGCTGGAAAGCCCTGGATGTCTACTTTCCAACGCCGTTGAGAGAGCACCAATTGGAGTTCTATAGCTCCAGAAAATCCATTTTGAGTGCAGGGAGGTTAGATTCCAACAGCATCAGCAGTCCTTTTGTCAGCCTTTTTCAGAGTTTTGCTCAAATCCCTCAATTTCAGTCAGAATTTATCTGAAATCACAGAAAAACACACAAACTCATAGTAAAGTCCAGAAATGTGAATTTAACATAAAAACTAATGAAAACATCCCTAAAAATAGCTTAATCTTACTAAAAACTACCTAAAAACAATGCCAAAAAGCGTATAAATTATCCGCTCATCAGCCGCCTTAAGACAAGATTTCGAGCTCAATTGAAATAAAAGAAATATGAAAAAAGAGAAGCAAAGAAAAGAATGGTTCAAGGATTATGTGCTAAGGTATAGAAAAATAAGTCTAGTGAAGTTAACCAACCTAGTATTGAAGCAAGCATTTTAATTGAAAAAGTTGATTAGCCGTGTTCGTTTGCAATAAATTGATGGCTATACAAATGAGGATGACATGTTCGATGAAAGAATTCTTCTCTGGTAAAACATTCAACTCTTGCATCTTAGATTCTTGTGACAAAGTCTTTTATCTTTTGCTTGAGGACAAGCAACACTTTAAGTTTGGTGTTGTGATGCATTTGCATATTTGCTATATTAGCTAGTTAGTTTAGTTGGTTTTAGCTTAGTTTCACTCATTTTCTCTAAATAAACAAGTATTTTTATGAGTTTTGTCTTCATGCATGAGAATACCAAGGACCATGTTGATTGTAGCCAAATTCATGCAAATGATTCAAGGAATACATAAATGAATGAGTATGATTGAATATCATGAAATTGATTGCATGGATTGGTAAGACTTTGAAGCAATTTCCCTTGTTAATGATAGGTGATGAAACAAGAAAGCATTGAAGCAAGAATGAAGCAAGCAAGTGGCTAACAACTCTTTCAAGAATAGCAATGTGCACGTTGCTAACTTGGGATTCAAGTTGGCAACGCCATTGAGGCCTTACTTTAGGAAGAGCACAAACAACCTTGAAAGAAAGTGGTCTCCTGTGAGAACTATGCATGTTGCTAACTTGGAGCTACATTGGAGTGCCTGGCAACAACGCCAAGAAGCAAACGGGGCAAGAAGAAGAGGAGTTGTTGGCGTTGCCAACACCAGGAACAAGGGCGTGCTTCTAGGCAACGCCAAGCAGCCCTGGAGAGCACATTTGGGCGTTGCCAAATTGGGCCAGGGAGGAGCTTCGAGGGCGTTGCCAACGTGGGGAGTATAGGCGTTGTTCAAGGCAGCGCTGAGCTAGAAGAATTTGCCCAGGGAAGAAGCTCGAGCACGTTGCCAACGTGCTGCTTCATTGGAGTGTTCCTTGGCAACGCAGACAAGCAAGGCTTGGCCCAGGAAGGGGAGAAGCTGGCGTTGCCAACGCCAGAAACAAGAGACGTGTTCCAAGGCAACGCAGCAAGCCTTGGATCCCCACCCATCAAGCACGTTGCCAACGCCACTCTTCATTGGCGTGTTTGGCAACAACTCAAGGCAACTCGGATGATACTTCTCCAACTCAAACACGTTGCTAACGCCAGGAAACATAGGCATGTTCAAGGACAACGCCAAGCAACAAACATGGAGCCTTGAGGAAGGCTCGAGCACGTTGCCAACTCCAGGAAGAGTTGGAGTGTTTGGTGACAACGCCAAGCAAGGAGGCTGTCCAGGAAAGGAAGCCAACGTTGCCAACGCCAAACTGTATGGGCGTGTTTAAGGGCAACGCAGCAAGCCATCTTGGGGCGCAAAAACAAAGATCGAGCACGTTGCCAACGCCAGCTTCCAAAGGCGTGTTTGGGGGCAACGTAGCAAGCAAAGCCAAGCTAGGATGCAGCCCTGGAGAAGCTCACTCGAGCACGTTGCCAACTTGAGGATGTATTGGCATGTCCAATGCCAACGCTAGGCAAGAAAGCCTGCCCAGGGGAAGAAGCACGCATGTTGCCAACGCCAGCTTCCAAAGGCGTGTTCCAAGGCAACGTGACAAGCTATTTTGAGAGCAATCCCCTCACTCGAGCACATTGCCAACGCCAGCTTCTAGAGGCGTGTTCCAAGGCAACGTGATAAGCAAAGATGAAGAATAGAAAGCAGCCCTGGAGGGAAGCAACGAGCACGTTGCCAACGTGCCAGCAAGGGGGCGTGTTTGAGGATAATGCCAGCCCCATGATTCGACCTTGGGAGGCTTGGCACGTTGCCAACTTGGGAAGAGAGGGATGTGTTCAGCAACAACTTGGCAGCTTGACCTTACCCTCTTTGAGGAAGCATAACTTGAGCTTGAAAAATCCAATTGAGATGATTCAAAATGCATTAGAAAGAAGACACTCTGAGCTTTCCAATGATGTATGATAGTCTATATTGAAGCAGAGGATTGATACTCAAATTCTGGGCAACATTAAGCATGAATGTAGAGTCAAGAAGAAGAAAAACAAGTTGTTAACAACAACTTGGGCTAGCAACGCCCAAGTCTCAAAGCTCACTCCCAAGAAAACACAATGCACGTTGCCAACATGCATTAAGGCTAGCGTTATTGGCAAAAACGCCAAGCCATTGGGCCAGAAGCATTATGAATGAACTCCTCCTTCCATGTTTAGCAACACTTCTCCCATTGAGCCAAGAATTCAACAAAGAGGAAGCCCACATTGCTAGCCCAATTGAAGATCTTTGAAGGAGTTTTAGGACTAATATAAATAGAGAAGGAGTTTGTACTTTAAGAGGACTTTTTTGACACTTAGAATTCTAGACTTTTAGGGACTTTACTTGCTAGCACTTTTACTTGGAGAACTCTCTTGCATTTCCGGGAGGATACCGGAAAGCTATTTTGGTTCTTCTTGGAACTTTTCATTTTTGAGTTTTAAGCATTTTCTTCTACTTCTTCATCCTTGTTGACACTTAGTTTAATTTTCATCTATGGCAATTGTTGTTGAAATTGGAGCTATGATTCACTAAACCCCACTTTCATTAGGGGGAAGAGCTCTGCTTGTTTGAATGAATTGATAAATCTTCTTCTCCTTCTCAATTCAAGTGGTTAATCCAAGAGGAAACTCTTGTTCCTCAAAGATTCAATCACCATCGAGAGAGGGGTTAATCTATATGAATTGTGTGGTGAATTTGAGAAATGAACCACATAGTTCAGTTTAGAGTTCATCCTTTCATGATCTCCTTAATCAATACACTTTGGTTGGTATGTAAGATGTAACCTCCCTTGGTTGAGATTCTGGAAATTGTGTGGCTTGGATTAGAAATTGAGCTTCATCTCTTCTCATGAACAATTAGATCACGAGAGTGGAAATTGGTTATGTTAAGAGAAATTGGATCACCAAGAGATTGGGATTCAATTACCCACTTGCCATGGATCTATACCCATGATTGAGAAGGAATTGATCAACATCAATTCATGAGAATTTGCATCTCCGACCCCTAATGATCCTCTCTATCATTAATTCTTATTTCTTTTGCTCTTAGTGTTTTAATACCCATTACCCCATCTCCTTTCTACATTCTTGCAATTTATTATTCTTGTCATCTACATTCTGTCTCTTTATTTCTTACTCTTTGCTCTTATGCTCTTTAAATTTCTGCAACCTTTAATTCCTTGCAATTTATCTTTGATGTCATTTAAGTTTCTTGCATTTTAAGTTTCAGTTATTTGCTTCCATTTTTGCTCTAGATTCTAGTTCTTTAAATTCCTTGTCATTTAACGAATTAAAATTCTCATGAAATCAAAACAATGTCTGCTTGACTAAATTCACCATTTAACTAAAGTTGCTTAATCTACCAATCTCCGTGGGATCGACCTCACTCTTAGTGAGTCTTATTACTTGATACGATCCGGTATACTTGCCGGTTGTACGTGAAATCTTAATTTTTACGTATCATGCCTCTTCACTACTTGTTTGGTTGACTTAACTTACAAGTCTTTTGAAGTATTTCAAGCACACTAGAATGAGTGAAGTACATACTTCTTTTGTACAATTGAGACATAGCTTTCAAATACTAGGGTGTGAGTTCTAAACCGCATGCAAGTTAGGACCCACACGCCTATTTTTCATCAATGTCACATTAACTCACTCACTCAATTCTAGTGAATTACCTGATTCCAACAATCCATGCTTCCTTGCTTATGCATTTACTTGTCTCATTATCTCCTGTTTTCTATTTTCAGGATAAGTCACTATAAACAAAAATGGAAGCGGGAGTAGAACACGCAGCAACCGGTTGATCTACCAGCTGAAGGTAGCAACTCGAAAAATTGTCGTACCCCCTTGCTCATCTTTGAGTGCACCGAGGACAGTGCAAACTTTTAAGTGTGGGGAGGTCATCCGACCACTCGGCGTTTTTGGGTAACAAATTTCTAATCCCAACACTTTTGCATCTCATTTTAGGATTTTTAGTTGCATTTTCTTGTTTTGCATATGTATATATTAAGCTTAGTCAAAATCATGATATTTTCCAAGAATTTTATCTATAGGGCACCCCAATTGATTGAAAAAAAAATGTTTAGAACTTGCCTGAAGTATATACTTTGTGGATCATATTCTTGAGCTAAGAACACAAGCATGTGAGATTTGAGTCTAATTGTGTGGTTACATCATACATAACCACTTACTTTCATTCTTGTATGCATTATTCTCTTCCTATGATTGTAACCCTTGATTTGTTTGATTCTCTATCTCCATTATTTTGTGTATACATTCATTTATATGATTGAGGCCATTGTTCAAATAGCTCACTTACCCAAATAAGCCTACCTTTTATCTTCCATTGATAACCAATTTGAGCCTATGCTTAACCCATTTGTTCTTAATTGTAGCACATTACAAGCCTAAGTGAAAAACAGTAAATGTCCTTAATTTGGATCTTTGATTAGCTTAGGCTAGTGAGAGTATTTATTATTTGATTTTGGAAAAGTTGGGAACATTGGGTAGAGATAAAAGTGTGTTTTTGTATTTGTGTTGAGAATCTTGGGAATTGGGAACATATTTATGTATTAATCATGTGTAAACTATATGCATTGATGTTCTTGTATATATTTTAGTTTAAAAAATTGAGAAAAACAAAAAGAAAAAAAATATATATATATAAGAAGAAAAAAAAAAGAAAATATATAGAAAGAAAGAAAAAAAAAGAATTGCAATAAAAAGGGGACAAAATGCCCCAAAACAAGGTTCAATAAAAGTCAATGCATATGGGTAGTGATCAAAAAGAGAATGCATGAGTGTGTGAAAAAGTGAAGAATGGGTAGTTAGGTTAGCTTTGAATTGTATAGGTTGTCATAGGTTAGGTGGGAAGTTTAGGTTAATCAAAAATTCAAATTTCAAGCTCACTTGACCATATGCATCCTACCTTGACCCTAGCCTCATTACAACCTATGGGAAAGCCCTTATGATATTTGTATGCATGCATAAAGTAATTGTTGATTGTTAGATAAAAAACAAATATTGGAAAGCATGAGTAGGGGAGAATTGAGTGAATCAATCCCATACACTTGAGTGCCTAGAGCGGATACACATCCGGTGAGGGTTCGATCGCTCAATTACATGTTTCTACCCATGAGCATCTTTTTCGCAAGTTTGTAAAATATTTCAATGATTCAATTCAATTGTGGGTTTGTTTTGATTGCTATTGCTTTAGCCCTAGTACTTGTATGAATATTCTTGGAAGTTGACTTATTTTGACCAAGCAATTGCATTCATTTAGTTGTATTCATATAGATAGGTGCATATAGTTTCTTTGCATTGAATAAATGCTCATACCCTTTTCTTGTCCTTCTTTATTCTTAGCATGAGGACATGCTTAGTTAAAGTGTGGGGAGATTTGATAAATCCCAATTTTGTGGTTTATCTTGTGCTTATTTTGGGGGATTTTATCACCCTTTCCCACATTTATTCAATGAAATAGCATGATTTTGTAATTCTCCCTTGATTTGTGCTTAAATGTGAAAACATGCTTTTTAGGCCCTAAAATTGGTGATTTTAATTCAATTTAATTCCATTCGATGCCTTGATATTTTTATTGAGTGATTTCAGGTTCATAAGGCAAGTATTGGATGGAAGAAGTGAGGAAAAAAGCATGCAAGTGGGAGAATTCATGAAGAAATGAAGGAACCGTAAAGATGTCAAGCCTGACCTCTTTGCACTCAAATGACCATAACTTGAGCTACAAAGATCTAAATGAGGCGATTCTAGTTGCGTTGGAAAGCTAACATCCGGGGCTTCGAAATGATATAAAATTTACCATAGTTGCTTCGTGTCTATAGGACGCGCACGTGCAATGTACGCGTGCGCGCCGATTGAGCACGTGGTTCACTAAAGTGAAATCGTGGCCAGCGATTTTTAGAGCATTTTGGGCCCAACCTAATGACAAGTCATCATATACCCATTTTTCAAGCTAATTTTACTTGTTTTGTTAGTCTTTATGCACTTTCTTGCATCCTAAGTAAGTGATTTGGAAGGGAAATGCATAACTTCTTTAAATCAAACAACCACCATGAAATTAATGATAACTCATGAGGTTTAAGCTAAATTTAATAGATTTTTAATTGATTTATAAGCCTTGTGAATTTAGTGATACTTGGAGTGGTTGTTTTGGTTTATTGTTGGTGAAGAAAAGAAAAAAAGGAAAAGCGTGGCCTAAGGAAGCGTGGCCCAAGGAGAAGAAAACGTGGCCAAAGGAAGGAAAAGTGTGCCGCATAAATGGAGGAAGCAAGCATTGCCCTCCACAAGGGCACACTGCCCTCTAGGAGGGCAACATAAGGGAACAAAGCTTGAAAGGCAACTCTGCCCTGCCCACGACAAGGGCAGAGCACAAATTGTGCCTTGGATCAAAGGAAGAAAAAACCTTGCCCTGCCCTCCACAAGGGTAGTATCGAGCCTTCATGGAAAATAAATCAAAGGAAAAAGTTCACCCATGCATGCCACAAGAGTCGAACACGGAACAATAAAGAAGCAAGGAACTAGGCTAGATTATGGTGCCAAGAAAGCCAAGGAAAATGAGTAGCGTGTGTTTCAGCCATGTCTCGAACGTGGGACTTCAGTTTGGAAACACTGCCCTGCCCTCCGCGAGGGCAGGGCAGCATTTTGTTGTGGCACGGCCAGCGCACCAATCTGGCGCACCAAAGCATCATTCGGCAGCACCAGCAGCGCACCAAGGCACCAATCTGGCGCACCAAATTTTTCTGCCCTGCCCTCCGCGAGGGCAGGGCAGCATCCTGCGCACCAAGCTCACACACCACGCCCGCACCATGGCCGCATGCATCAAATCCTGCCCTGCCCTCCACAAGGGCAGGGCAGCCTCCTGGAAGCAATCCTTCATGGGCCAAAATTAGATTAAAAATCCAATTTAATTCATTTCTTCACCAAATCAAAAGCCCATCCAAATCCCAAGATCCAAGAATAGAAAGTGTATAAATAGGAGCTAGTTTGATGTAATTAAAAAAAACCTCTTTTTGCTTTGACTTTAAACTTTGAATTTTCCTTTGAACCTTTACTTTTATTTGGAGCTTTTGAAACTTCTCTTGGTGACTTCACTGAGATTTCAGAGAATTGGGGAGGAGAATTGTTCTCTCTTCTTCCTCGTTCTTGCTTAGGCACTTTTACTTTTCTTGATTTGAGTTTTGGGTGTGAAGAATTGAGGAAATTCTGTCTCAATCTCCATTCAAAATCTCTTTAATTCCTTTCTGCACAATTCAGTTCAATTTCAAATTCCTTTGCTGTTTCTTCTTCAATTTCTTGTTAATTGCTTTGTGAACTTGGATCTGGGAAGGCAATTGAGATCTAGGCTTAGCTACCTAGTCTCTGGAGTCCTGAGGTCCCAATTTACTTTTGGTTCTTCTGTGAACCTTTGCTGCACTTAATTTTCTTACTGTTTGAGTTCTAATTGCTTCTAATTCAATTTCTGTTGCAATTCAACTTCTCTTGCTTAAATTCTGAAATCCCTGTCCTCAAATCCCTTTTACATTCAAGCAATTTATAATTCTTGCACTTTAAGTTTCTGCAATTTACATTTCTTGCACTTTAAGTTTCAGTCATTTAATTTCTTGCTCTTTAAGATTCAGTTCTTTTACTTTCAGTTTTCTTTAATTTCTGTAATTCTACCCTTCCTTCTTTACATTTACTGTCATTTACTTACTGTTGGTTACCAAATACTCAATCAATACTTGATTCGCTTGACTAAATCAACCACTAAACTAAAATTGCTCAATCCTTCAATCCCTGTGGGATCGACCTCACTCATGTGAGTTATTATTACTTGATGTGACCCGGTACACTTGCCGGTGAGTTTTGTGTCGGATCGTTTTCCGCACATCAAGTTTTTGGCGCCTATGCCGGGGATTGAAATAGATTGACAATGATTAAGTGAAGTGGAGGTCTAGATCAAGCACTTTTTCTTTTCTGTTTCTCTAACACACTAACTGTTTGTATTTTTTCTTAAACTAACAAAAAAACCCTCACTCTAGCAATAGAAGTGAAGTTTCACTGGTTTTCTGGATCTGTGTGTTTATTGTTGTGTGTTTGTATGTCAGGTACAGGAAGATCTTCCCCTATCCTCTCTGAACTTGACCAACGGACTCTTCGAAGAATAAGAAGAGCTGAAAGAGGGAAGAACATTATTGGAGAGGAAGAATCTGAGGAGGAATTCCAAGAAATGGAAGGAGATCCATCAAATCCCAATCAACCAGAAGGAAGAGCCAATAATAACCAACAACAAAGAAGAGTACTGGCTTCCTACACATTTGCAAATGCTAGACACTGTGGGAGTAGCATTCTTCCCCCCAATGTCAATGCAAACAACTTTGAACTAAAGCCACAACTCATCACTTTGGTTCAAAACAACTGTTCTTTTGGAGGAGGACCATTGGAGGATCCAAATCAACACTTATCCACCTTCTTGAGGATTTGTGACACTGTTAAAACCAATGGTGTGCCTCCTGACAGTTACAAGTTGTTGCTCTTTCCATTCTCTCTCAGAGACAAAGCCACTCAATGGCTAGAAACGTTCCCAAAGGAAAGCATCAACACTTGCGATGATTTGGTGAGCAAGTTCCTTGCCAAATTTTATCCCCCTCAAAGAATCATAAGATTGAAGACTGAGGTGCAGACATTCACTCAAATGGAGGCTGAGAATTTATATGAAGCATGGGAAAGATATAAAGCTCTATTGAGGAAATGTCCACCAGAGATGTTTACTGAGTGGGATAAGTTGCAGAACTTCTATGAAGGACTTACTCTGAAGGCTCAAGAAGCACTTGATCACTCAGCTGGAGGCTCATTACAACTCATGAAAACTACAGAGAAAGCTCAAAACCTCATTGATATGGTGGCCAACAACCAATATTTCTTTGCTCATCAAAGACAACGCCAACCATCACAAAGAAGAGGAGTAATGGAGTTGGAAGGAGTTGATTCAATTCTAGCTCAGAACAAGATGATGCAGCAGCAGATTCAACAACAGTTTGAGCAAATGGCCAAAAGAATTGATGGCCTGCAAGTAGCAGCAGTGAGCACCACAAGCCAACCATCAACCACATGGGTGCAAAGTGAAGAAACCCAAGAGGAGCAACAGCAAGAGCAAGTCCAATACATGCACAACCAAAATCCTGGAACAAATGAAGTCTATGGTGATACTTACAATCCATCTTGGAAGAACCATCCCAACCTCAGATGGGGAGACAACCACAATCAAAGCCAACAACCATGGCAAAGAAACTCAAGTCAGAACAATTGGAAGAGCACAAACCACAACCCCCAGCCAAACATTAACCAAAACACATACAGAAAACCACAAAATAACTACCCCAATTCTAACCATCACCTACCCAATAACCACCCAACTAACCAAAGCACTTACCATCATCCATCAACACCCCAAAACCAACCCATCTCACAAGAATCTCAGAGGATCACTAATCTAGAGCTGCTCATGGAAAAAATGATGAAGAACCAAGAATTGACAACAAAAAATCAAGAAGCTACCATGAAGAACCTAGAGAGGCAGATTGGACAAATCTCCAAATAGATTTCTATTGAAAAACCATCAAGCTCACTACCAAGTGACACCATTCCTAACCCAAAGGAAGAATGCAAGGTCGTGCAACTAAGGAGTGGAAAGATATTAGTGGATGGTAACCAAGGAGCAACCAAGAAGCTTGTGGAGAACGACAAAGAGCCAACAAAGAATGATAAAGCCATCAACAAGGACATGACAAGCAAGAATGTCCCAGAAAAACTCACAGAGGAAAACAACCAACCACAGAATCTGAAGAAAGGAAAGCAAATCATGGAAGAACCAATTCCAAGACAACTTCAAGGGGAGAAAAGCTTGACATCCCCAATACCTTATCCTCAAAGATTCCACAAAGAGACAAAGGATCAGCATTTCCACAAATTTCTTGAAACTTTCAAGAAGCTGGAAATCAACATACCTTTGGCTGAGGCATTGGAGCAAATGCCTCTGTATGCCAAGTTCTTAAAGGAGCTCATCAACAAGAAGAGAAGTTGGAATGAGAAGGAGACTGTAATGCTTAGTGAAGAATGCAGTGCACTCATCAAAAAGGGACTCCCTCCCAAGCTTGAAGATCCTGGAGGTTTCTTCTTACCCTGCACTATTGGAAACCTATTCATCAACAAGGGGATGCGTGACTTAGGAGCAAGCATAAATCTAATCCCATCTTCTTTAGTAAAGAAGCTTGGCATAAAGGAGGTGAAACCAATACAGATGTCCTTGGAGTTGGTGGACCAATCAGTAGTATATCCTAAAGGGCTGATTGAGAACCTTTTAGTTAAGGTTGACAAGTTCATCTATCCGGCAGATTTTGTGATCCTGGATTCTTCAGAAAATGGAAATGACTCCATAATACTTGGTCGACCATTTTTGGCCACTGCTAGAGCCATTGTGGATATAGAGCAGGGAGAGCTAACCCTCAGGATGCATGAGGAGAGCATCACCTTGAAAGTCTTTCCAGAATTACAAAGGAATGAAGAAACAAGCAAGACAAGTGGTGACTTCCTTCCAAGGCAAGCAACCGACAAGGCAGTAGAACAGAAAAACAAGCATCTACAAGAAGAAGAAGGAATTCAAAAAGAAGCTGGGATGATAAACAAGAAGGAAGGTGTCACAACCCAAGTCACTGCCAAGAAAGAAAGATCAACAAGAAAGAAAAACAAGAAAAACAAGAAAAAGGCTTACAAAGGGTGGAAAAATAAGAAAATCCCAACTGAAGGATTTGCCAAAGGTGACAAGGTGCAACTAGTGTATCAACAGCTGGGAACAAAAGATTATTACACTGTCAACCAAATACTTTCTCTTGAGCATATGGAAATTGAGCATCAAGGCACACAGAGAAAGCTTATAGTGAGAGGTGACAAGTTGAGACATCACCAACATCAACCACCCTAAAGGGAGTTCAATGTCAAGCTAGTGACAATAAAAGAGCGCTTCATGGGAGGCAACCCATGATTTAAGATTTCTGCCTTCTCTTTCATCTAATAAGCTATGATTCCCTTAAGTATGATTTTGAACTTTCATATCTGTTAAATGCAGACATTATTTTAGAGCATAAGTCAGACTTCTAAGTTTGGTGTCCCTGAAGACACACTTAACTTTTGCTTTTCAAAAGAAAGGGGGCTATTCTTAGAACATATGAAAAATCATTTTGATGAAGCATATGATCAAACACTAAGTTTGGTATCTGCATATGCAACACTGTTCAACAGATCATCTCCCATTCATGAAATCAAAATCACACAGAAAGGGATCATGCATAAACTTTTTTTTTTAAATACATCAATTGTGAAGAATGGTTTGCATTGCTAAGCCATCCCCTCAATAAAAGATAAGTTTGGTGTTCACCAACTTTTAGCACCTTTAATTAAGGGACACAATTGACCACGAAAAAAAATATAATGAATAACAATTAAACAAAACAAAACATTTTTTCTTTATTACAAATAAATTGCCAACGACTATATTAATGTTCTAAGGCTAGCTGTTTTGGTTCATGCAGGAGAACAAGATTGAAACAAAAGCAAGGAGGGGCCACGGCTAGGATAGGCTATGGGAGGATGGTCACATGTGCCTAGAAGAATGCGCTCATGGGGAAGCAGAATTTGCATGCATGCATCATCGAACACATAAATGCATGCAGCCAATGGGAAGAGGATCCTCGTCAAAGCCTCAACAATGCATGCAGACCGTCCATTCCATGAACCCCTTAGATGAACAACTCAATCTCAACCCTTCATGAGCACCAACGAGCTCCTTCCTCACTCATTATGGTTTTGTTGGAAAGCTTGAAGAATCCACCTATAAATAGCCGTTGGCACCAAAATGGTTTACACACTCATTCAAGCTACCTTCACATGAAAACCATAATCCCCTCTACTCCCAAAAACCAAAATAATTCCCTTATCTCACACACTAGAACCGAACCAAAACTCATCCCAAACACAACACATACTTCTTCTATTCTCACTTTTCCTTTCTTCTTACCTCAAATCCAATGGCCTCCTCAAGTTCAAAAAGAAGGCCGGGAAAGGAACCTATGGTAGCCGAACCTCCATCATTTGATGCAAACAAATTTAGATCCCAATTCCATGAAGGGAGATATCATAGGTTCATGGAGACAAAGAATGTCATTTATGAGAAAGGCCTTGAGTTGAGAGACGGGGAATACCCCATCATGAGGCAAATTACTAAAGAAAGAAGGTGGGAACTTTTATGTGCTCCTCTTGTTGGCATCAGTGCAGTCATGATCAGGGAGTTTTATGCAAATGCTGTAAAAGAAAACAAAGATAGTGTCCCTTACACAAGATATGTCAGAGGAGTTGAAGTGAGTTTTAGCCCAGCTGCCATCACAAGGGCCCTCAAGTTGAGAACCATAACTTATGCAGAGCCCAGTTATGAAGCCAGATTGCAGATGGAAAACAATCCTGATGAGATCTTGCAGGGGTTATGTGTGGAGAATACAGATTGGGAAAGAGATTCAAAGGGAGTTTCAAGTCACTTGAGGAGGATAAATCTCACTCCTGTGGCCAAGGGATGGTATGAAATAGTGAGGAGATATATCCTTCCTACTGGAAACGCCTCTTGGGTCACAATCAAACGAGCACTCTTGACATACTGCATCTTACATGGAGGTGAGATCAACCTCGCACAACTCACAGCTGACAGTATTCAAGAGATGGCCAATAGCACAAGCAAATCAAGTGGTCTTGGACATCCGAGTACCATCCTCAGGCTATGTGACAAAGCTGGAGTAATCTTTGAAGATGAGGACACAGAAAAAGTAAAAAAGGGAAAAGGGATCACTAAGAAGAGTATGGAAGGAATAAATGAAGAAGAAGATCCAGAGGGGGTAGTAGCTCCCAGACAAAGGAGATCTCAAAGAGAGGAAGGACGAAATCAAGCTCATGATGCTGATGAGCGGATAATTTATACGCTTTTTGGCATTGTTTTTATATAGTTTTTAGTAAGTTCAAGCTACTTTTAGGGATGTTTTCATTAGTTTTTATGTTAAATTCACATTTCTGGACTTTACTATGAGTTTGTGTGTTTTTTTGTGATTTCAGGTAAATTCTGACTGAAATTGAGGGATTTGAGCAAAACTCTGAAAAAAGGCTGACAAAAGGACTGCTGATGCTGTTGGAATCTGACCTCCCTGCACTCGAAATGGATTTTCTGGAGCTACAGAACTCCAATTGGCGCGCTCTCAACGGCGTTGGAAAGTGGACATCCAGAGCTTTCCAGCAATATATAATAGTCCATACTTTATTCGAAGAATGACGACGTAACTTGGCGTTGAACGCCAAGTACATGCTGCTGTCTGGAGTTAAACGCCAGAAAAACGTCATGATCCGGAGTTGAACGCCCAAAACACGTCATAACTCAAAGTTCAACTCCAAGAGAAGCCTTAGCTCGTGGATTAATCAAGCTCAGCCCAAACACACACCAAGTGGGCCCCGGAAGTGGATTTATGCATCAATTACTTACTCATGTAAACCCTAGGAGCTAGATTATTATAAATAGGATGAATTACTAATGTATTAGAAATCTTTGGTCTCAGTTTTGTTTTATTCTTCATCTTAGGAGATCATTGATCACGTTAGGAGAGGGCTGGCCATTCGGCCATGCCTGAACCTTATGCTTATGTATTTTCAACGGTGGAGTTTCTGCACACCATAGATTAAGGGTGTGGAGCTCTGCTGTACCTCAAGTATTAATGAAATTCTATCTTCTTTTATTCAAATCTCTTTTATTCTTATTCCAAGATATTCATTCGTACCCAAGAACATGATGAAGGTGATGAGTAAATAACCCTCATTATCATTCTCACTGATGAACGCGCGTGATTGACAACCACTTCCGTTCTACATGCAACACAAGCTTGAATGTGTATCTCTTAGATTCCCCAACAGAATCTTCGTGGTATAAGCTAGATGGATGGCGGCATTTATGAGGATCCGGAAAGTCTCACCTTGTCTGTGGTATTCCGAGTAGGATCCTGGGAATCCGGAAAGTCTCACCTTGTCTGTGGTATTCCGAGTAGGATTCCGGTAATGAATGACTGTGACGTGCTTCAAACTTGTAACCTGCTGGGCGTAGTGACAACGCAAAAGAATCAATGGATTCTATTCCAGTAGGGGAGGGAACCAACCGGTGATTGGCCGTACTGTGACAGAGTGCGTGAGCATTAGCTTTCACTGCGAGGATGGGATGTAGCTATCAACCATGGGTGATGCCTCCAGACTGGTTAGCTGTGCGAGTGACAGCCGCATAGGATATTTCCCCGTGAGGATGAAAGTAGCCACAGCTGATGGTGAACCCCTATACACAGCTTGCCATGGAAAGGATTAAGAAGGATTGAGTAGAAGGAATAGGAGAGCAGGCGTCCGTGAACTCTACAGCACCTCCATTCCGCTTATCTGAAATTCCTACCAATGAATCTACATAAGTATTTCTATCCCTTTTATTATTTTTATTTTATTATTTGAATCTAATTAAGTATCATGTTTAGTCTGCCTGACTGAGATTTACAAGGTGACCATAGCTTGCTTCATACCAACAATCTCTGTGGATTCGACCCTTACTCACGTAAGGTTATTACTTGGACGACCCAGTACACTTGCTGGTTAGTTGAACGGAGTTGTGAATGAACAAGAAAATAAACAGTGCTATAAGAGTGCCAATTTCTTAAATTCCATAATTTTACAATGATACCAAAAGGCACAAAAGTAGGAATCACAATTTCGTCCACCAGATGCCATAGACATGAGCCAGCTACACAGAGCAATAGAAGAGCTATCCCAACAACTCATGCAGACTCAACAAGAACAAAATCAGGGGTGCCCAGCGCAATATCTAGAGCCCCATCCAGAGTTTAGGGAGCAATATCTGAAAGATAAAGAGGAGAGAGAAGCTTGGCAGCGTCAAATAGAGGAGAAACAAGAGAGATGGCAACAGCAAATGATGACTCAGCAGCAAGAATTTCAAGCACAGATTCTTGAAGGAAAAAAAGAGCAATACAAAGAATTCAAAGAATCATATGACAAGCTGTACTTTAGTCAAGCTAAAGCAGGGGAATATAGTCACAACCTGTATCAATGGAAGAATATTCATCACACCATGGGAGAAGTTAGATATGCGCAAAGAATGGAGAATGATGAAAACATGCAAGCAAGGTTGGAATACTTGACCCATAATTTGCCAACACTCAATCCTCAGATCAAGCCATTTGAGCAATGCCCTGAATTTTAAGCCAAGCAACAAGCAAGGTCTCGTCACTATACGGAGGCAACCTTTAAAAGATTGGAAGACGTTGGGCTCTCAGGACTCTTAGATTCTGTCTGGGGTAGAAGATGTCCTGGTGAAGAGATCCGAGATTATTCCAAGCTAGGGAAGAGAAAGAAGAAAAAGGGAGAATCAAGCAGCAGCCACGACCAATAGAAGGTGGCAAAGTTCTTTCATTCTCCTTCTTTCACTCTTTCAATAAGGAGAAGCATGTCTGAAACATGATATGCCTCCACTGTTTATTTCCTTTTTATTTCATTTTCTTGTACTTTCCTTTGTTCAATAAGTAGCTAGAGAAATGATCTGCATAATGCTTGTCATTCATCACTTAGCTTTAATTTTGTTTTGTTTCCCATATGCTTGAATAAAAGAGAATTGTTTGAATTGAAAAGTAAATATCCAATGTTGCATAAGTAGAATGGAAGTTAATGGTGGTGTATGTGTTTGATTAAATGCATAACTCATGAAATAATTGTTGCATAATATCATTATCATTTAAGTGTGAGTTAGCTTGCTGTTATAAAGATCCTCATCAATAAATAAAAAGCCCTTGAGAACAAAAACAAAAATAAGAAAGAAAAGGAAGAAGAAAAAGCCAAAGTGGCAAGAAAAACAAATAATAAAGGTTGGACACCAATAGCTTGGACCCTAGGACATATGCCTGTGGTGTTCTTGTACTAAGATATGCTTGGATGAGTAAATTCTGAGGGGTATTTTAAAACCCGGTCACCTAGATCAACTGATTTAGGATGGCCAATTGAAAGTCCACAATAAAGAGCAACTTAGATACAGAACATTTAGTTATCCAAAGAGATGCTGGCATCAATGATCCTAGGAAGAAATAGTGAGCCATGTGTCTGTGGTGGAAAGATGTTGAGTAAAAGAAAGAAAACAATAAAGCCAAAGGCTACTACTGCAACATTAGACACCAAACCTCCAAAAGAATAAGCTTGTTAAGCATTATAAGAAAGAAAAGTTCGCAAGGGAGTAATAAGTAAGTCTTATAACAGCAAGTTTAGCAAGCCTTTGATGAAAAATGTATACTATGTAACAGCAAACAATAACTTGAGTTATCATTGTCTGCATAAAGACCCCATAAATCAAGTTCTGCTATATGCCTAATAAGGATATGTGTTCTTTTCTTGTTCATTTCAATTTCTCTCGGTTTTGATGCTTGCTTCGGGACAAGCAAGATTTAAGTTTGGTGTTGTGATGACAAGTCATCATATACCCATTTTTCAAGCTAATTTTACTTGTTTTGTTAGTCTTTATGCACTTTCTTGCATCCTAAGTAAGTGATTTGGAAGGGAAATGCATAACTTCTTTAAATCAAACAACCACCATGAAATTAATGATAACTCATGAGGTTTAAGCTAAATTTAATAGATTTTTAATTGATTTATAAGCCTTGTGAATTTAGTGATACTTGGAGTGGTTGTTTTGGTTTATTGTAGGTGAAGAAAAGAAAAAAAGGAAAAGCGTGGCCTAAGGAAGCGTGGCCCAAGGAGAAGAAAACGTGGCCAAAGGAAGGAAAAGTGTGCCGCATAAATGGAGGAAGCAAGCATTGCCCTCCACAAGGGCACACTGCCCTCTAGGAGGGCAACATAAGGGAACAAAGCTTGAAAGGCAACTCTGCCCTGCCCACGACAAGGGCAGAGCACAAATTGTGCCTTGGATCAAAGGAAGAAAAAACCTTGCCCTGCCCTCCACAAGGGCAGTATCGAGCCTTCATGGAAAATAAATCAAAGGAAAAAGTTCACCCATGCATGCCACAAGAGTCGAACACGGAACAATAAAGAAGCAAGGAACTAGGCTTGATTATGGTGCCAAGAAAGCCAAGGAAAATGAGTAGTGTGTGTTTCAGCCATGTCTCGAACGCGGGACTTCAGTTTGGAAACACTGCCCTGCCCTCCGCGAGGGCAGGGCAGCATTTTGTTGTGGCACGGCCAGTGCACCAATCTGGCGCACCAAAGCATCATTCGGCAGCACCAGCAGCGCACCAAGGCACCAATCTGGCGCACCAAATTTTTCTGCCCTGCCCTCCGCGAGGGCAGGGCAGCATCCTGCACACCAAGCTCACACGCCACGCCCGCACCATGGCCGCATGCATCAAATCCTGCCCTGCCCTCCACAAGGGCAGGGCAGCCTCTTGGAAGCAATCCTTCATGGGCCAAAATTAAATTAAAAATCCAATTTAATTTATTTCTTCACCAAATCAAAAGCCCATCCAAATCCCAAGATCCAAGAATAGAAAGTGTATAAATAGGAGCTAGTTTGATGTAATTAAAAAAAACCTCTTTTTGCTTTGACTTTAAACTTTGAATTTTCCTTTGAACCTTTACTTTTATTTGGAGCTTTTGAAACTTCTCTTGGTGACTTCACTGAGATTTCAGAGAATTGGGGAGGAGAATTGATCTCTCTTCTTCCTCGTTCTTGCTTAGGCACTTTTACTTTTCTTGTTTTGAGTTTTGGGTGTGAAAAATTGAGGAAATTCTGTCTCAATCTCCATTCAAAATCTCTTTAATTCCTTTCTGCACAATTGAGTTCAATTTCAATTTCCTTTGCTGTTTCTTCTTCAATTTCTTGTTAATTGCTTTGTGAACTTGGATCTAGGAAGGCAATTGAGATCTAGGCTTAGCTACCTAGTCTCTGGAGTCCTGAGGTCCCAATTTACTTTTGGTTCTTCTGTGAACCTTTGCTGCACTTAATTTCCTTACTGTTTGAGTTCTAATTGCTTCTAATTCAATTTCTGTTGCAATTCAACTTCTCTTGCTTAAATTCTGAAATCCCTGTCCTCAAATCCCTTTTACATTCAAGCAATTTATAATTCTTGCACTTTAAGTTTCTGCAATTTACATTTCTTGCACTTTAAGTTTCAGTCATTTAATTTCTTGCTCTTTAAGATTCAGTTCTTTTACTTTCAGTTTTCTTTAATTTCTGCAATTCTACCCTTCCCTCTTTACATTTACTATCATTTACTTACTGTTGGTTACCAAATACTCAATCAATACTTGATTCACTTGACTAAATCAACCACTAAACTAAAATTGCTCAATCCTTCAATCCCTGTGGGATCGACCTCACTCATGTGAGTTATTATTACTTGATGCGACCCGGTACACTTGCCGGTGAGTTTTGTGTCAGATCGTTTTCCGCACATCACAACCCAAATCATTTCTAATGCTATTTCATGCAGAATTCAAGCTTGGGCAAGGGGGAGCAATTGTTTTGTAGCATTAGCATCATGTAGGTTAGTTTCTAGAGAGAGAAGCTCCTCTTCTCTCTAGAATTAGGTTAGGTTAATCCTTCTTAGATCTAGGCATGATTTCTTGATTTCATCTTGTTTCCTTTCTAATTTCTTGTTTCTAATATTCTATTCTTCTTAGTTCTTTTGTCAATTTTACTTTTATGCCTCTTATATGTTCATGAAAACTCATGTTGGATTTGGATTTTCTTTTAATGCAATTTAATGTTTGATGTTTCTTTTATTGTTGAATTGAGTTGTGAGTTCACTTTTCTTGCAATTTGTAGTTGGTAGATTTTACTATTCCTTACAATTTACCATGCTTTCCTTTATTACCCACCAAGTGTTTGACAAAATTATTGGTTGGGCTTTAGAGTAGAATTTTGTGCTCTTGGCTTAGAAAGGTAACTTAGGAACTCTTGAGTTACTAATGTCCAAGTGATTGATGATTGGGAGCCATTAACTCTAATTCTCACTAATTGAATTGGTGGAGAACTAAGACTTATGGACTTGGATTGACATAGCTCATTTGACTTTCCTTTATTAGTTAGAGGATGACTTAATGGGGTTGATCCTTGCCAATTCTCATGTTGTGGTTAATGATTAGGATAGAGATCATTGACCACCAACCCTTGCCAAGGCCTTTTTATTATTTGAATTTTCTTGCCATTTACTTTTCATGCCTCTTATTCCAATATACCCCAAAACATACTTCATAGCCAATAATTGATCACTTTATTGCAATTCCTTGTGAGACGACCCGGAGTCCAAATACTCTGGTTAATTCTTATTTGGGATTTGTTAATTGTGACAAAACCATATTTTAATTTGATGTGAGAATTGTTTGTTGGTTTGGGGCTATACCTACAACGTAATTATTTTGTGAAATTCCTTACTGACAATAATTCTTGTGTCACTTTGCAAACTGCTTATGGAACAAGAAGAGCAAGGGCGTGAACTGAAGCAACTGAAGCATCAGAAGCTGTTTCTTGAAGGGCCAAGCACCCCACAGATTAAAGGAGCATCCACCTCCCAAAATAAAGGTTGTTGAGTCCTAGTCTTAGCCTTAACTCTATGATAGTTATTCTTATTAGGAATTTACCTTAGAAGTTATATATGAGTAGTCATAATTACTATATCTATTTTAATTTTATCTCCAATTAAGCTATAATTTATTTTTCTCATCATCATCAAACATGAATAAAATAGTAGATTTTTAGAATAAAGAGGCAATATTTTTTTGATTTTTTAATAAGGAAAATTCTAATTATTTAGATGTGGTGGCAATACTTTTTGTCTTCTGAATGAATGCCTGAACAGTGCATATTTTTTATATTGAATTTTATGAATGTTAAAATTGTTGGCTCCTAAAAGAATGATGAACAAGAGAAATGTTATTGATAATCTGAAAAATCATGAAATTGATTCTTGAAGCAAGAAAAAGCAGTGAAGAACAAAAGCTTATGAAAAAAAGAGAGAGAAGGAGTAGTAAAAAAAGCCAATAGCCCTTAAAACCAAAAGGCAAGGGTAAAAAGGATCCAAAGCTTTGAGCATTAATGGATAAGAGGGCCCAAGGAAATAAATCCAGGCCTAAGCGGCTAAATCAAGCTGTCCCTAACCATGTGCTTGTGGCATGCAGGTCCAAGTGAAAAGCTTGAGACTGAGTGGTTAAAGTCGTGATCCAAGGCAAAAGAGTGTGCTTAAGAACTCTGGACACCTCTAATTGAGGACTCTAGCAAAGCTAAGTCACAATCTGAAAAGGTTCACCCAGTTATGTGTCTGTGGCATTTATGTATCCGGTGGTAATACTGGAAAACAAAATACTTAGGGCCACGGCCAAGACTCATAAAGTAGCTGTGTTCAAGAGTCAACATACTAAACTAGGAGAATCAATAATACTATCTGAATTTTGAGTTCCTAATGGATGCCAATCATTCTGAATTTCAAAGGATAAAGTGAGATGCCAAAACTGTTCGAAAGCAAAAAGCTACTAGTCCCGTTCATCTAATTAGAATCTGAGCTTCACTTAAAACTCTGAGATATTATTGCTTTTTGATTTCCTTTTATCCTATTTTATTTATCTAGTTGCTTGGGGATAAGCAACAGTTTAAGTTTGGTGTTGTGATGAGCGGATATCTTATACGCTTTTTGGGGGTAATTTCATGTAGATTTTTAGTGTGTTTTAGTTAGTTCTTAGTATATTTTTATTAGTTTTTAGGAAAAATTCATATTTCTGGACTTTACTATGAGTTTTTGTGTTTTTCTGTGATTTCAGGTATTTTCTGGCTGAAATTGAGGGAGCTGAGCAAAAATCTGATTCAGGCGAAAAAAAGGACTGCTGATGTTGTTGGATTCTGACCTACTTGCACTCGGAATGGATTTTTTGGAGCTACAGAAGTCCAATTGGCGCGTAGATATCCAGGGATTTCCGGCAATATATAATAGTCCATACTTTGTGTGAATATAAATGACATAAACTGGCGTTTAACGCGAGTTCCATGTTGCATTCTGGTGTTGAACGCCAGAAACAGGTTGCAAGCTGGAGTTAAACGCTAGAAACAAGTTACAACCTGACGTTTAACTCCAGAAACAGCCCAGGCACACACCAAGTGGGCCCCAGAAGTAGATTTCTGCACTATCCATCTTAGTTTACTCATTTTCTGTAAACCTAAGTTACTAGTTTAGTATTAAAACAACTTTTAGAGACTTATTTTGTATCTGATGACATTTTTAGATCTGAACTTTGTACTTTTTGATGGCATGAGTCTCTAAACTCCATTGTTGGGGGTGAGGAGCTCTGCAGCGTCTCGATGAATTAATGCAATTATTTCTGTTTTCTATTCAAACACGCTTGTTTCTATCTAAGATGTTCATTCGCACTTCAATATGAAGAAGGTGATGATCCGTGACACTCATCACCATTCTCAATCTATGAAAGTGTGCCTGACAACCACCTCCGTTCTACATTAGATTGAATGACTATCTCTTAGATTCCTTAATTAGAGTCTTCGTGGTATAAGCTAGAATCCATTGGCAGCATTCTTGAGAATCCGAAAAGTCTAAACCTTGTCTGTGGTATTCCGAGTAGGATTCAGGGATTGAATGGCTGTGACGAGCTTCAAACTCGCGAGTGTTGGGTGTAGTGACAGACGCAAAAGGATCAATGGATCATATTCTGACATGATCGAGAACCGAAATATGATTAGCCGTGCAGTGACAGCGCATTTGGACCATTTTCACTGAGAGGACGGATGGTAGCTATTGACAACGGTGATCCACCTACACACAGCTTGCCATAGAAGGAACCTTGCATGCGTGAAGAAGATGACAGTAGGGAAGCAGAGATTCAGAAGACAAAGTATCTCCAAAACTCCAACACATTATCCATTACTGCGTAACAATTACTTATTTCATACTCTTTCACTTTTTACAATTGAAACTAAAGAACCCTATTGGTATCCTGACTAAGAATAATAAGATAACCATAGCTTGATTCAAGCCAACAATCTTTGTGGGATCGACCCTTACTCACGTAAGATATTACTTGGACGACCCAGTACACTTGCTGGTTAGTTGTACAAAAATTACATTGTGTGAGTGTAATTTTCGTGCACCAGGTGTTAATCTGGGAGGATGCCCTGTCGCGCCAGCAGCTCCATTCTTCTTCCTCTTTATTGCTGTGCCTCTCAAGCCCCGCCCAGCCCCTTCTTCTGGCGACTATGCCACCGCCGGAGCCACCACCACCGCCATCACCCCTCTCTCTCTCCCCATTTCTTCTCTTTTCTTCTTCTTATTCTCCTTCTTCTTTCTTGTATTTCTTCTTCCTTCTTTCTTTTTCTTTTCTCTTTCTTCTCTTTTCCAGCGAAGCTCTGCCGCCATGAGCCTCGCAGTGGCTAACACAAGTGCCACTGTTACCTATCTTTTTCTTTTCCAGCTTCAACTTTTCAATTTTCTTGTTTTAATATTCTTTGTTATGTTTAATTGCTTGTTTAATTTTCGTTTTCTTTATTTATCTTTGGATATTTAGCTTAAGGTTGTTTAATTGTTTCTTTGTTGCATTGCAAGTGTTCAATAATGTACTTGTTTATTACTTTGAGTTGCTAACACCAATTTGATATGAAAATTGACATTTGTCTCTTATTTGGTGCAATTTTTAACAAGTAAATATTGAATTTAGTGAGTTGAATGGAACTGATTATTCATCATGGTTTTTAAGTCAATATAATCACATAACAAGGTATTTGTTCCTTGTTAATGCTTTGCATTTTTTGAGTTGACTTGATTCTTATCAAGACTTGTCACTTTTTTGTAACAAGCACTTTACACATGTTATTATTTCATTGTTCTTAAGGATGAATAAGTAGTTTATCTTCATCATTGAGTTGGTTATTGTTTGTTATGCTATTTTACATTAATTTTGCGCTTTCACTTGCACAACTTTAATATCCAATAATTCCTAAATTCAATTCACTCTTATTGTAGTTGCCTAAGCTTGCTTGTGTTTAATTGATGCTTATTCATTTCTTACACTTAGGCCATTTAATTGAGAAACTCATGCTTACTTTTTGAATGTGCAGACGCCTTTTTAACAGGCGGTTGTGTGTGTTCCAACCGCGCGCATAATTAGAATACACACATGGCTCATCTTTTTATCATATCACACCACTATGCAAACTTCCTCAATTAGATACTTATTTGCTCCCTCCTTTACCTTTTTGTGCTACTTGTCCTATGATTCCTAATTCTACTTCATTCATTCTTTTTGAGGATGAGACATAAAGGAAGGAGTCAGTAGAGGAGGAGGACGCCGAGGATGGAGAGGTCGAGCATGCTTTGAACTTGGTGATTTCCATGCAACCCGAGCTCTCGCATTCGCCAGCTGAAGGTGGAGTGCTTAGAGACGTTCTCCCCGGATTTTGTTTGTGCATGGAGGACCGTGTAACACTTAAGTGTGGGGGAGGATTTACCATTTTTAGGGTGTAAATTCTTTTTTCCGAACACTTTGCACTCTATTTTTTGTTTCTCTTTATTATTTTTCTTGTAGATATTTAGAGTGTTTTTTACTGTTGCATTGCATTTTTCTTTTGGTATGTATATCTTGGTTTATTTCTAGTTATTGCATTTGACATTTTTGATTTTGCATGGTATATATTTTATCGATAGAAGTTGTGACTGGATGTTGTGAATAGTATAGCACCTAGTTCAATTTTTGTCCTATTGTTCATGTTAGTTTCTGTGATTTTGAAAATTAGGAAGAGAACTAGGAAAATTTTGAAAATTGCATCCATCACAACATACATATAGGAAATAATTTTGGTGAAAAACAACAAAGATTTCAAAGAATTTTGTTTTTAGGGCGTGCTATTGAATTGATTTGGAAAATCATTTTTAAACTTGCTTGAATGATTTTTGTGAAACATAGAAGAGTAAAGAACAAAATATCTTGTGAGATTTGAGCCTATAATGAGTGGTTACAATTTATAACCACAAATTTTTATTCATTGTGTTTCTATGATTGTGATCTTGGTTTTGCTTGATTCTTTATTTCCAATAGTTGATGTTTGAATGCAACTCCGCCTATGTTACACTTGCGGTATATAGCCGGTCCCAAGCCTGGATAAAGGAGGAGGGTTGTGTTAGGTCTTCGGTAACCAACATAAAAATATAGCCGAACTCCCATGACATGAATCAATGATATTATTGCGCTAAAGCTAGGTCGTTGCCCGGAAGCAACGCGCCGTATGGCTCAAGTACGGTGTCAAAGCAAGAGCCGCTGCATCGGTTCCCGGATGTAGTGTTAAATGAGCAAGGGTTCTTACATTTTCGTGAACGGACGAGGGTAAATAAGCTAGTTCACAAAGTAAAAGGTAAAGGTTAAAGCGACAGAAGGTTGAGATTTGGGACATGGAACATAGGCACTCTAACAGGAAAGTCCATGGAAGTGGTGGACACCATGACAAGGAGGAAGATTAACATTATGTGCCTACAAGAAACGAAATGGGTTGGTGCAAAGGCTAGGGAGTTGGATACTTCTGGTTTCAAACTTTGGTATACAGGAAAGGTGAAGAATAGGAATGTGGTTGGAATAATTGTGGATAAGCAGTGGAAGAAGGACGTAGTGGATGTCAAGAGGGTGGGAGATCGGATCATCTCTATCAAACTTGTGGTGGAGGAAGGTGCTTTCCATGTGATTAGCGCCTATGCACTGCAAGTGGGTTCGGACGAACAACACAAGATAAGGTTTTGGGAGGATCTAGAGAGTTTGGTTCAACGCATACCTTTGGGAGATAAGATTTTCTTAGGAGGAAATTTAAATGGCCATGTTGGGAGAGAAGTGACTGGATATCGGAGTATTCACGGAGGCCATGGTTTCGGGGTGATCAATGCCGATAGTAAAACTATTTTGGACTTTTCCTCAACCTTTGATCTTCTCATCGCAAATACATTTTTTAAAAAGAGAGACGAACATCTTATAACCTATAAGAGTGGTATGACAAGTTCTCAAATCGACTTCTTCTTGTTGAGGAGAGTCGACCGAAAATTTTGCATTAACTGTAAAATTATCCCGGGAGAGAGTTTGACAACACAACATAGGGTGCTCGTCATAGATTTTCGCGTTGAGCAAAAGTTGAGGAAAAGACATCATACGAAGAACCCAAGGACGAGGTGGTGGCGGATGAAAGGTGAGGAACAAAGAAGCTTCCTAAGACGGGTAGGAGAAGAGGCAAAGTGGGATGGGAATGGAAGCACGGAAGAGATGTGGAGGGAGATGGCAGAAGTTATTAGAAGAACAGCAAAAGAAAGTTTTGGTGAATCTAAAGGAATAGGACCAAGAGACAAGGAGTCCTGGTGGTGGAATGCGAGTATACAAGAAAAGATAAAGATAAAAAGGGAATGCTTTAAAGAGTGGTCTTTATGCCACAATGTAGATAATTGGAAAAATATAAGGTGGCTAAGAAAGAGACAAAAGTGGTTGTAAGTGAAGCAAAAACAAGAGCATAAGAGGGTTTCTACCAGTCTTTGGGCACGAAAGAATGAGAAAAAGGTATATATAGAATCACAAAGAGCCGAGAAAGAAGAACGAGAGATTTGGATCAGGTTAAGTGCATAAAGGATAAGGATGGAGAGGTGTTGGCTCAAGAGGAGAAGATTAATGAAAGGTGAAAGAGCTACTTCTATGAGTTATTTAATGAGGGATAGAAGACTCTTCCGAGCCTTGGTCAATTATGCACAAGGGAAGAAGATCAAACTTTTACTACTATCGAAGGATTCGAGACTTCGAGGTAATAGAGGCTCTAAAGCAGATGAAAAATGGCAGGACAGTAGGACCTGATAATATCCCGATTGAGGTTTGGAAGGGTCTTGGAGAAAAAGGCATCAACTGGTTAACCAAGCTTTTTAATGAGATTTTAAGGTCAAAGAAGATGCCTAATGAGTGAAGAAAGAGCACCTTGGTACCTATCTACAAGAAAAAGGGGGATATATAAAGTTGCAGAAACTATAGAGGAATTAAGCTTATGAGTCATACTATGAAGTTATGGGAAAGGGTGATAGAACGGAGGTTGAGAAAAGAGACACAAGTAATAGAGAACCAATTTGGATTTATGCCAGGAATATCTACCACTGAAGCGATATACCTATTAAGAAGGATGATGGAGAGGTATCGTAGTAATAAAAGGGATCTACATATGGTGTTTATTGATTTGGAAAAAGCGTATGATAGGGTACCAAAGGAGGTCTTATGGAAGGTTTTAGAAAAGAGGAGAGTAAGGATAGCATATATTCGGGCAATTAAAGACATGTATGATGGGGCCAAAACTAATGTAAAGACGCAAGGTGGTGTGACAGAGGAATTCCCTATTGGTATAGGATTACACCAGGGATCATCCTTAAGTCCATACCTTTTCACATTAGTCTTGGAAGTGCTCACAGAGCACATCCAAGAGCCTGTGCCATGGTGTATGCTTTTTGCTGATGATATCGTCCTTATGGGAGAGTCAAGGGAAGACCTAAATAAGAAGTTGGAGTTATGGAGAGAAGCTTTAGAAGTGTATGGTCTGCGCATAAGCCGTAGCAAGACGGAATATATGGAATGTAAGTTCAGTCTGAGAAGGGAAAACCCCAATATATAGGTGAAGATTGGAGAAAACATCCTAGGAAAAGTTAAAAGTTTTAAATATATGGGGTGCATCATATAGGATAATGGAGAGATTGAATAGGATCTAAATCCTAAGATCCAAGCAGGTTGGTCAAAATGGCGGAGTGCATCTGGTTTTATATGCGACAAAAAAGTGCCTTTAAAACTTAAAGGTAAATTCTATCGCACCGCTATAAGACCGGCTATGCTGTATGGTACGGAGTGTTGGGCGGCTAAAGGGGAGCATGAATATAAGCTGAGTGTGGCAGAGATAAAGATGTTGAGATGGATGAGTGGTCATACGCGATTGGATAAAATAAGGAATGAAGATATAAGGGACAGAGTTGGAGTAGCACCCATTGTGGAAAAGATGGTTGAATCGCATCTCAGGTGGTTTGGACATGTGAAAAGAAGACCGATAGAATATCCAGTCAGGAGGGTGGATGAGATGGAAGATGGACAAAGGGCGAAAGGCAGAGGAAGACCTAAGAAGACCATCCATGAGGTGGTCAAATGAGATCTACATGTAAACGATCTCTCTGTAGGCATGATACATGACAGAGTACAATGGCGTCGTTTGATTCATGTAGCCGACCCCACTTAGTGGGACAAGGCTTTGTTGTTGTTGTTGTTGTTTGTTGTAGTTGATGTTTGAATGCATTGAGCATGATTGAGGCCATTTTTGAATTAAACTCACTCACCCATATGGACTTACCCTTGCATCTACCGTTGTTAACCCCTTTTGAGCCTTATTTACCCCATTGTTTTTTTTATATCACCACATCACAACCTTAAGCAGAAAACCATGGTTTACCTTGATTTGAATCCTTGATTAGCTTAGGTTAAGGTGTGTGTTTCATTTAAGTGTGGGATAATGATGAAAAACATTGGTAGTGAATGAAAAAGTTGTTTTGGGTACTTTATTAAAAAATTTAGAAAATGGGTGCATATTCATGTATCAATTTGTTTTAACCATATGCATTTGTCATAGAAAAAGAAAAAAAAAGATGAAATAGAAAAGCAAAAAAAATAAACTGAAAAAAATAAGATGGGACAAAGGTCTCCCAAAAAAAATGAATGAATAAGAAATGCATATGTGTTTTGAATAGAAACTAAGGCATGACTGTGTGTGAAAAGAAGTAATAGGTGGCTAGAATGCATTTTTGTGATTTGATTAATATAGGTTGAGTTGGAAACTTAAGCTAATCAAAGATTCAATCTTTTAGTCCACTTAGCCATATATTCATCTTACCCTTACCCCAACCCCATTACAAGCTTCTAAAGACCTCAGGATACTTGCATTCATGCATCACATGTTTGTTGATTGTTAGATAAAAAGCAAATCCTTGAAAGAATGATTAAAGGAGACTTGAGTGATTAAACCCTAAACACCGAGTGATGAGAGTGTATACATACCTAGTGAGGGTTCAATTACTCAATTCTATGTCTCCACCTCTCTTATCATGTATTCTTGCAAGTTGCTTCATTTTGATGAGTTAAATCAATTCTTTAGATTTTGGTTGCATTGGATTATTTTCTTGCTTAGCCGTATATGTTCATATGCTTGCTTGGAAATTTGTTGGTCTATTTTCACCAAATTCATAGTACACTATAGATAGATAGATAAGTATAGATAGTATATATATACTTGCATGCATATAGATAATTGCATTCAATAAGTCATTACTCTTTTGATCATTCTCATTTGTTTGGTTTAGCATGAGGACATGCTATTGTTTAAGTGTGGGAGAATTGATGAGTCCATATTTGATGAGATATTTTGACTTAATTTGAGTGGATTTCATCGCATAAACCTACACTTAATCACCAAAATAGCATACTTTTGTGATTTCTCCCTAGATTGAACCAAAATGTGAAAACATGCAATTTTGTGCTTGAAATGAGCAATTTAATTCTAATTTTATTCCATTTGATGCCATGACATGTTTGTTGAGTGACTTCAGGTCATAGAGGCAAGAATGGATAGCCAAAAGTGGAAGGAATTATGCAAAAAGGGAGAACACATGAAGTAAGTAAAGGAGAAGCACATAGCCAAGTGTGCGTACGCACAACCCTCCACGCATACGCACGAGAAGGAAATCAGCATGCACGCGTATGCACAACCCTCTATGCGTACGCACAAGTAGAAATTTTAGCAAGTGTGCGTACGCGTGTGGTGGACGAAATTGTGATCAACAATATTGGCTCTTTGGTATGTGCACAAAAACATTAACTCAGCACTTTCTTTCCACAATCTCGTTCAACTAACCAGCAAGTGTACTGGGTCGTCCAAATAATAAACCTTACATGAGTAAGGGTCGATCCCACAGAGATTGTTGGTATGAAGCAAGCTATGGTCACCTTGTAAATCTCAGTTAGGCAGATTAAATAGTTATGGGTTTCGAAAATTAATAATAAATAGAAAATAAAAAGGGATAGAAATACTTATGTAAATTAATAGTGGGAATTTCAGATAGGCGTATGGAGATACTGTGCTCCTCTTGAATCTCTACTTTCTCATCGCTTTCATTCAATCCTTCTTACTCCTTTCCATGGCAAGCTATATGTAGGGCATCACCATCATTAATGGCTACTTTCAATCCTCTCGGGAAAATGGTCCTATGCGCTGTCACTGCACGGCTAATCGTCTGGAGGCATCACCCTTGCTGATGGCTACATCCCATCCTCTCAGTGAAAACGGTCCAAATGCTCTGTCACAGCACGGCTAATCATCTGTCGATTCTCAATCAGGTTGGAATAGAATCCATTGATTCTTTTGCGTTTGTCATCACGCCCAGCCTTCAGGAGTTTGAAGCTCGTCACAGTCATTCAATACCGGAATCCTACTCGGAATACCACAGACAAGGTTAGACTTTCCGGATCCCCATGAATGCTGCCATCTATCTAGCTTATACCACGAAGATTCTGTTGGGGAATCTAAGAGATATGCGCCCGGCCTAAGGTAGAACGGAAGTGGTTGTCAATCACGCACGTTCATAGGTGAGAATAATGATGAGTGTCACGGATCATCACATTCATCAAAGTGTTGTGCAACGTATATCTTGGAATTAAGAATAAAAGAGAATTGAATAGAAAGTAATAATAATTGTATTGAAACTTGAGGTACAGCAGAGCTCCACACCCTTAATCTATGGTGTGCAGAAACTCCACCGTTGAAAATATATAAGTGAAAGGTTCAGGCATGGCCGAATGGCCAGCCCCCAAAACGTGATCACAGGATTCAAATTACAATCCAGGATCAGATTATGATAGTAAAAAGTTCTATTTATAATAAACTAGCTCCTAGGGTTTACATGAGTAAGTAATTGATGCATAAATCCACTTTCGGGGCCCACTTGGTGTATGCTTGGGCTGAGCTTGATCTATCCACGAGCTGAGGCTTCTCTTGGAGTTGAACTTCAAGTTATAACGTGTTTTGGGCGTTCAACTCTGGATCATGACGTGTTTTTGGCGTTTAACTCCAGACAGCAGCATGTACTTGGCGTTCAACGCCAAGTTACGTCGTCAATTTCTGAATAAAGTATGGACTATTATATATTGCTGGAAAGCTCTGGATGTCTGCTTTCCAACGCCGTTGAGGGCGCGCCATTTGGAGTTCTCCGGCTCCAGAAAATCCATTTCGAGTGCAGGGAGGTCAGATTCCAACAGCATCAGCATTCCTTTTGTCAACCTTTTTCAGAGTTTTGCTCAAGTCCCTCAATTTCAGCCAGAAATTACCTGAAATCACAGAAAAACACACAAACTCATAGTAAAGTCCAGAAATGTGAATTTAACATAAAAACTAATGAAAACATCCCTAGAAGTAGCTTGAACTTACTAAAAACTACCTAAAAACAATGCCAAAAAGCGTATAAATTATGCGCTCATCACAACACCAAACTTAAATTGTTGCTTGTCCCCAAGCAACTGAAAATCAATTAGGATAAAAAGAAGAGAATATACTATAAATTCCAGAATATCAATGAATATTAATTATAATTAGATGAGCGGGACTTGTAGCTTTTTGCTTCTGAACAGTTTTGGCATCTCACTTTTTCCTTTGAAGTTTAGAGTGATTAGCGTCTCTAGGAACTTAGAATTTTGGATAGTGTTATTGACTTTCCTAGTTAAGCATGTTGATTCTTGAACACAGCTACTTATGAGTCTTGGCCGTGGCCCTAAGCACTTTGTTTTCCAGTATTACCACTGGATACATAAATGCCACAGACACATAACTGGGTGAACCTTTTCAGATTGTGACTTAGCTTTGCTAGAGTCCCCAGTTAGTGGTGTCCAGAGCTCTTAAGCACACTCTTTTTGCTTTGGATCACGACTTTAACCACTCAGTCTCAAGCTTTTCACTTGGACATTCATGACACAAGCACATGGTTAGGGACAGCTTGATTTAGCCGCTTAGGCCTGGATTTTAATTCCTTGGGCCCTCCTATCCATTGATGCTCAAAGCCTTGGATCCTTTTTACCCTTGCCTTTTGGTTTTAAGGGCTATTGGCTTTTTCTGCTTGCTTTTTCTTTTTCTTTCTATTTTTTTTCGCAAGCTTTTTACTTTTCACTGCTTTTTCTTGCTTCAAGAATCAATTTCATGATTTTTCAGATCATCAATAACATTTTTCCTTGTTCATCATTCTTTCAAGAGCCAACAATTTTAACATTCATAAACAACAAGATCAAAAATATGCACTGTTCAAGAATTCATTCAGAAAACAAAAGTATTGTCACCACATCAATATAATTAAATTAAATTCAAGGATAAATTTGAAAATCATGTACTTCTTGTTCTTTTGAATTAAAACATATTTCATTTAAGAGAGGTGAAGGATTAATGGATTTTATTCATAGCTTTAAGACATGGTTACTACATACTAATGATCATGAAGTAGAGACACAAAACATAGATAAACATACAACATAAAATCCGAAAAACAGAAGAAATAAGAACAAGGAATGAATCCACCTTAGTGGCGTCTTCTTCTTGAAGGACCAACAATGTTCTTAAGCTCTTCTATGTCCCTTCCTTACCTTTGTTGCTCCTCCCTCATTGCTCTTTGATCTTCTCTTATTTCTTGGAGAATGATGGAGTGCTCATGATGTTTCACCCTTAATTGTTCAACATCGTGGCTCAAATCTTCTAAGTGTTGAGTTGTTCCCAATAGTTGTTGGGAGAAAAGTGCATCCCTTGAGGCATCTCAGGGATTTCTTGATGATGAGCTTCCTCATGCATCTCTTAAGAATCGTGAAGGGTCTCTCTTGCTTGCTCCATCCTCTTCTTGGTGATGGGCTTATCCTCTTCAATGGAGATGTCTCCTTCTATGATAACTCCAGCTGAGTAACATAGATGGCAAATAAGGTGAGGAAAAGCTAGCCGTGCTATGGTGGAGGGCTTGTCGGCTATTTTGTAGATTTCATTGGAGATGACCTCATGAACTTCTACTTCCTCTCCAATCATGATGCTATGAATCATGATGGCCCGATCCACAGTAACTTCAGATCGGTTGCTAGTGGGAATGATGGAGCATTAAATGAACTCCAACCATCCTCTAGCTACAGGCTTGAGGTCCAGTCTTCTTAGTTGGACTGGCTTGCCTTTGGAGTCTCTCTTCCATTGAGCTCCTTCCACACATATGTCCATAAGGACTTAGTCCAACCTTTGATTAAAGTTGACCCTTCTAGTGTAGGGGCGTTCATCTCCTTGCATCATGGGCAAGTGGAACGCCAATCTCACATTCTCCGGACTAAAATCTAAGTATTTTCCCCGAACCATTGTGAGATAATTCTTGGGACTCGGGTTCATACTTTGATCATGGTTCCTAGTGATCCATGCATTGGCATAGAACTCTTGAACCATTAAGATTCCGACTTGTTACATGGGGTTGGTTAGGACTTCCCAACCTCTTCTTCGGATATCATGTTGGATCTCCGGATACTCATTTTTCTTGAGCTTGAAAGGGACCTCAGGGATCACCTTCTTCTTTGCCACAACATCATAGAAGTGGTCTTGATGGCTCTTGGAGATGAATCTTTCCATCTCCCATGACTCGGAGGTGGAAGCTTTTGTCTTCCCTTTTCCTTTTCTAGAGGATTCTCCGGTCTTAGGTGCCATTGATGGTAATGGAAAAATAAAAAGCTTATGCTTTTACCACACCAAACTTAAAATATTGCTCGCCCTCGAGCAAGAGAAGAAAGAAGAGAAGAAGAAGAAGAAGAAGATGGAGGAGAGTAAGGGGAGATGGATTCGGCCAAGGTATAGTAGAGGGGGTAGTGTTGTATGAAAATGAAGTGGAATGGAAGGGTATATATAGGGAGAGGGGAGAAGGAAGGTTCGGCCATTTAGGGTGGGATTGGGTGGGAAAATGTTTTTAAATTTTGAAGGTAGGTGGGGTTTATGGGGAAGAGTGGATGGATGTGAGTGGTGAAGGGGGTGATTGGGAAGAGGAATTGAGGTGATTGGTGAAGAGTGTTGGGAAGTGTGACATGGGGAAGAGTAATCACAAAAATAGGATTAGGAGGTAAGGTGGGAATATGTTAGGTGGGGATCCTGTGGGGTCCACAGATCCTGAGGTGATCCTGTGGGGTCCACAGATCCTGAGGTGTTAAGGAATTCCATCCCTGCACCAAATAGGCATGTAAAATGCCTTTGCACACCATTCTGGCGTTTAAACACCGAGTGGTGCATGTTCTGGGCTTTCAACGCCCATGTAAAGCATGTTTCTGGCGTTGAACGCCAGTTTCATGCTTGTTACTGGCGTTCAGCGCCAGCTTTTCCTCTAGGAACATTCTTGGCGTTCAGCGCCAGAATGTTGCTTGTTTCTGGCGTTCAGCGCCAGTTTCATGCTCTGTTCTGGCGTTGAACGCCAGCCAGATGCTCCTTACTGGCGTTGAACGCCAGCCTGTGCTTCCTCCAGGGTGTGATTTTTCTTCTGCTGTTTTTGATTCTGTTTTTAATTTTTATATTTTTTTCGTGCCTCCACATGATCATGTACCTAATAAAACGCAAAATAAAAATAAAATAAAATAAATAGAAATTAGATAAATAAAATTGGGTTGCCTCCCAACAAGCGCTTCTTTAATGTCAATAGCTTGACAGTGGCTCTCATGGAGCCACAAAGGTGATCAGGTCAATGTTGTATAGTCCCAATACCAAACTTAGAGTTTGGATATGGGGTCTTAACACCAAACTTAGAGTTTGGTTGTGGCCTCCCAACACCAAACTTAGAATTTGACTATGGGGGCTCTTCTTGACTCTGAACTGAGAGAAGCTCTTCATGCTTACTCTCTTTTGTCACAGAGGGATGGCCATGTGCCTTAAACACAAGGTAGTCCCCATTCAATTGAAGGACTAATTCACCTCTGTTGACATCTATCACAGCTCCTGCATTCATCCTCTTCCTTCCTAGTGTCTAAGATTATGAAATCAGCAGGGATGTAAAGGCCTTCAACCTTTACTAACACGTCCTCCACTATTCCATAAGCTTGTCTCAATGACTTGTCTGCCAATTGTAATAAGAACAAGGCAGGTTGTACCTCAATGATCCCCAGCTTCTCCATTACAGAGAGTGGCATAAGATTTATCCCTGACCCCAGATCACACAGAGCCTTTTCAAAGGTCATGGTGCCTATGGTACAAGGTATTAAGAACTTGCCAGGATCTTATTTCTTTTGAGGTAGAGTTTTCTGAATCCAGGTATCTAGTTCATTAATGAGTAAGGGAGGTTCACTTTCCCAAGTCTCATTACCAAACAACTTGGCATTCAGCTTCATGATAGCTCCTAAATATTGAGCAACTTGCTCTCCAGTCACATCTTCATCCTCTTCAGAGGAAGAATAGTCTTCAGAGCTCATGAATGGCAGAAGGAGATTTAATGGAATCTCTATGGTCTCTATATGAGCCTCAGATTCCTTTGGATCCTTAATAGGAAACTCCTTCTTGCTTAAGGGACGTCCCAGGAGGTCTTCCTCACTAGGATTTTCGTCCTCCTCCTCCCTTGTGCATTCGGCCATGTTGATTACATCAATGGCCTTGCACTCTCCTTTTGGATTTTCTTCGTATTGCTTGGGAGAATACTGGGAGGAGTTTCAATGACTTTCTTACTCAGCTGGCCCATTTGTGCCTCCAGATTTCTAATGGAGGATCTTGTTTCACTCATGAAACTGAAAGTGGCCTTTGACAGATTAGAGACTAGATTGGCTAAATTAGAAGTGTTTTGTTCAGAATTCTCTATCTGTTGCTGAGAAGATGATGGAAAAGGCTTGCCATTGCTCAGCCTATTGCGTCCACCATTGTTAAAGCCTTGTTGAGGCTTTTGTTGATCCTTCCATGAGAAATTTAGGTGATTTCTCCATGATGAGTTATAGGTGTTTCCATAAGGTTCACCCATGTAATTAACCTCTGCCATGGCAGGGTTCTCAGGATCATAAGCTTCTTCAGAAGCTGCCTCTTTAGTACTGTTGGATGCATGTTGCCATCCATTCAGATTTTGAGAGATCATGTTGACCTGATGAGTCAACACTTTGTTCTGAGCCAATATGGCATTCAGAGTATCAATTTCAAGAACTCCTTTCTTCTGAGGTATCCCATTATTCACGGAATTCCTCTCAGAAGTGTGCATGAATTGGTTGTTTGCAACCATGTCAATGAGTTCTTGAGCCTCTTCAGGCGTTTTCTTTAGGTGAATCGATCCACCTGCAGAATGGTCCAATGACATTTTCGAAAATTCAGAGAGACCATAATAGAATATATCTAGTATGGTCTATTCTAAAAACATGTCAGATGGACATCTTTTGGTCAGCTGCTTGTATCTTCCCAAGCTTCATAGAGGAATTCACCATCTTTTTGTTTGAAGGTTTGAACATCCACTCTCAGCTTGCTCAGCTTTTGAGGAGGAAAGAATTTATCCAAGAAGGTAGTGACCAGCTTATCCCAAGAGCCCAGGCTATCCTTGGGTTGTGAATCCAACCATATTCTAGCTCTGTCTCTTACAGCAAAAGGGAAAAGCATGAGTCTGTAGACTTCAGGATCAACTCCATTCGTCTTTACAGTCTCACAGATCTGCAAGAACTCAGTTAAAAACTGATAAGGATCTTCAGATGGAAGTCCATAGAATTTGCAGTTTTGTTGCATTAAGGCAACTAGCTGAGGTTTTAGCTCAAAGTTGTTGGCTCCAATTGCAGGAATGGAGATGCTTCTTCCATCAAATTTGGACGTTGGCTTTGTGAAGTCACCAAGCATTCTCCTTGCATTATTATTATTTTCGGCTGCCATCTCCTTCTCTTGTTCGAAAATTTCTGAAAGGTTGTTTCTGGATTGTTGTAATTTAGTTTCTCTTAATTTTTTCTTCAGAGTCCTTTCAGGTTCTGGATCAATTTCAACAAGAGTGCCTTTTTCCCTGTTTCTGCTCATATGAAAGAGAAGAAAACAAGAAAAGAAGAGGAATCCTCTATGTAACAGTATAGAGATTCCTTTATGTTAGTAGAAGAAGAAAGGGGAGAAGAATGTAGAAGAGTGGGTTCGGATTTTTAGATGAAGAGAGGTGAAGAGAAGTGTTAGTAATTAAATAATTAAATAGAATAAGAAAAGAGGAAGAGAATTCGAAAATAATTTTAAAAAAAGGGTTAGTGATTTTCGAAAATTAGAGATAAGATGTAATTGAAATTAAAATTTAAAACAATTAATTAATTAAAAAGAATTTTTGGAAAAGAGAGAGGTATTTTCGAAAATTAAAGAGGGAAAAGTAGTTAGGTGGTTTTGAAAAAGATAAGAAACAAACAAAAAGTTAATTAGTTAGTTGAAAAAGATATTAAAATCAAATTTTAAAAAGATAAGAAGATAAGAAGTTAGATAAGATATTTTGAAATCAAATTTTGAAAAAGATAAAATTTTGAGAAGGATAAGATAAAAATTTTAAGAAAAAGATATTTTGAAAAAGATTTAATTTTTCTTTTTTTTTAAAAGGACTTAACTAACAAGAAACTACAAGATAAGATTCTAGAATTTAAAGATTGAACCTTTCTTAACAAGAAAGTAACAAACATCAAATTTTTGAATCAATCACATTAATTGTTAGCTAATTTTCGAAAATATGATATAAAGATAAGAAAAATATTTTGAAAATATTTTGAAAAAGATTTTTTAAATTTTCGAAAAAGAGGAAAAATTGGAAAAGATATGATTTTTTTTTTGAAAAAGATTTTGAAAAGATAAGATTTTTAAAATTGAAATTTTGACTTGACTTGTAAGAAACAACTAATTTTGAAAATTTTTGACTAAGTCAACCCAAAATTTCGAAAATTTGGATGGAAATAAGGAAAAGATATTTTTTTGATTTTTGAATTTTTAATTATGAGAGAGAAAAACAACAAAAATACTCAATGCATGAAATTTTTAGATCAAAACAATGAATGCATGCAAGAATGCTATGAATGTCAAGATGAACGCCAAAAACACTTTGAAGATCATGATGAACATCAAGAACATAATTTTGAAAAATTTTTGATGCAAAGAAAACATGCAAGACACCAAACTTAGAAATCTTTAATGCATGGACTCTAACAAACGAAAATTGCACATGAAAAACAACAAACAACACAAAACAAGAAAACATCAAGATCAAACAAGAGGACTTATCAAGAACAACTTGAAGATCATGAAGAACACTATGAATGCATGGGATTTTCGAAAAATGTAAGAAAAATTTTAAAGCATGCAATTGACACCAAACTTAAAGATTGACGCAAGACTCAAACAAGAAACACAAAATATTTTTTATTTTTATGATTTTATGATTTTTTTTGTATTTTTATTAATTTTTTTCGAAAATAATGTTAGGAAAAACGAAAAAGAAAAGAAAAATTTTGAAAAAGATTTTTGAAAAGAAAATTACCTAATCTGAGCAACAAGATGAACCGTCAGTTGTCCATACTCGAACAATCCCCGGCAACGGCGCCAAAAACTTGGTGGACGAAATTCTGATCAACAATATTGGCTCTTTGGTATGTGCACAAAAACATTAACTCAGCACTTTCTTTCCACAATCTCGTTCAACTAACCAGCAAGTGTACTGGGTCGTCCAAGTAATAAACCTTACGTGAGTAAGGGTCGATCCCACAGAGATTGTTGGTATGAAGCAAGCTATGGTCACCTTGTAAATCTCAGTTAGGCGGATTAAATAGTTATGGGTTTCGAAAATTAATAATAAATAGAAAATAAAAAGGGATAGAAATACTTATGTAAATTAATAGTGGAAATTTCAGATAGGCGTATGGAGATACTGTGCTCCTCTTGAATCTCTACTTTCTCATCGCTTTCATTCAATCCTTCTTACTCCTTTCCATGGCAAGCTGTATGTAGGGCATCATCATCATTAATGGCTACTTTCAATCCTCTCGGGAAAATGGTCCTATGCGCTGTCACTGCACGGCTAATCATCTGGAGGCATCACCCTTGCTGATGGCTACATCCCATCCTCTCAGTGAAAACGGTCCAAATACTCTGTCACAGCATGGCTAATCATCTGTCGGTTCTCAATCAGGTTGGAATAGAATCCATTGATTCTTTTGCGTTTGTCATCACGCCCAGCCTTCAGGAGTTTGAAGCTCGTCACAGTCATTCAATACCGGAATCCTACTCGGAATACCACAGACAAGGTTAGACTTTCCGGATCCCCATGAATGCTGCCATCTATCTAGCTTATACCACGAAGATTCTGTTAGGGAATCTAAGAGATATGCACCCGGCCTAAGGTAGAACGGAAGTGGTTGTCAATCACGCACGTTCATAGGTGAGAATGATGATGAGTGTCACGGATCATCACATTTATCAAAGTGTTGTGCAACGTATATCTTGAAATAAGAATAAAAGAGAATTGAATAGAAAGTAATAATAATTGTATTGAAACTTGAGGTACAGCAGAACTCCACACCCTTAATCTATGGTGTGCAGAAACTCCACCGTTGAAAATACATAAGTGAAAGGTTCAGGCATGGCCGAATGGCCAGCCCCCAAAACGTGATCACAGGATTCAAATTACAATCCAGGATCAGATTATGATAGTAAAAAGTTCTATTTATAATAAACTAGCTCCTAGGGTTTACATGAGTAAGTAATTGATGCATAAATCCACTTCCGGGGCCCACTTGGTGTATGCTTGGGCTGAGCTTGATCTATCCACGAGCTGAGGCTTCTCTTGGAGTTGAACTCCATGTTATAACGTGTTTTGGGCGTTCAACTCCGGATCATGACGTGTTTCTGGCGTTTAACTCTAGATAGCAGCATGTACTTGGCGTTCAACGCCAAGTTACGTCGTCAATTTCCGAATAAAGTATGGACTATTATATATTGCTGGAAAGCTCTGGATGTCTACTTTCCAATGCCGTTGAGAGCGCGCCATTTGGAGTTCTGTTGTTCCAGAAAATCCATTTTGAGTGCAGGGAGGTCAGATTCCAACAGCATCAGCAGTCCTTTTGTCAGCCTTTTTCAGAGTTTTGCTCAAGTCCCTCAATTTCAGCCAGAAATTACCTGAAATCACAGAAAAACACACAAACTCATAGTAAAGTCCAGAAATGTGAATTTAACATAAAAACTAATGAAAACATCCCTAAAAGTAGCTTGAACTTACTAAAAACTACCTAAAAACAATGCCAAAAAGCGTATAAATTATCCGGTCATCAGCGTGCACCTGTGCGTATGCACAGGTCCCTGCGCGTGACTTCATTAATGAAGCACGTGGCTCGCGATTTCAGGGACCTTTGTCTCAATTTTGGAATGTTGAAGCTGGTTTTTGAAGTGCTATATCAAAGGAATTAAAGCCATATGAAAGAGAGCTCTCTTAGATATAGTTTTACATAGTAGGAGTAGGAGTAGTGTAAAGTAGAAAATTCTCTCTTATGGTTTTATTTTATTTTCCATTTCCATTGTAGCATTTTATAGTTCAAGTTTTCATCTTGGGTTGATCAACTCTTTTGTAAGTACTTTTTTTAATTTCTCTTTAATTGCATCATATTTACTTTAATTTTCCTTTGGTTCATGTGTTTTGTTAATATTTGCAATTTTGAGTTCTTGAAATTTTGATTGATAAATTTCATGTTTTATGCTTTATATATGCTTGATTGCTTGTTTATAGTTGGTTTTGTGAATATTTTGGTTATAGCTTTTATTTTCCTTTGCAATTTTCTATGTTTTATTTTTATGTCCACAAGTTGTTTGTGAAAATGCCACTTGGTAATTTTGAGTAGCTTTTCATACCTTGGCTTGGGATATGAGTTCCTAGGATACTAGAGTCATAATGTTCGACATTTTGTGGCAATTCTTAGGTAGTTAGTTGACTCTTGGTTCCATTGACGCTAGTTTTTTACCAATTAATTTGGTAAGTTAGTTAGGACTTTTGGATTAAGGTCAGTTATGCTTGCTTGACTTACTCCTCGATGTTAGAGGTTGACTAAGCGAGATTGACTCATCATAGTTGCCATAGTTGTGGTTATGACGATGATAGGATTCCTTGGATTCCCATTCCCAATTCAAGGCTCTTTTATGCATATATAGCATTTTCACTAAGTTTTGATTTTGTTTTCTTTTTTACTTGCATTAATTACCTTTTTGATCATTTCTTAGTTCTTTTATTTCTTAAGTTCTTTTAATCTTTAGTTCTTTAATTTCAAAACCCGTATCCTCACAACCGAAAGTGTGACACTTTAATTGCATTCCTAGGGAGAACGACCCGAAGTTTTATTACTTTCAGTTATATTTGTATCGAAATTAAACTTTGATTTGAGAGGATATATTGTCGGTTTGGGCTATGCTACCAACGAAGTGATTTTTATTTTAAGAAATTCCGAATCGGCATAATCCTCTCGGTCAGATGTATCGAAAGACCAACAGCATTTATAGTAGTGCCTACCAAGAAAACTTTCAATATGTTGTTGGAAGGAGATTGAATCCATGGAGTAGGAGCAATCCCCTCGACCTGGCATTAGATGTTGGTGCTTTGGGATGAGGATGGCAAGATTGAAGAGATCGAAGCTGACAACAGCCTCTACTATGTCAAACTGATGAATGCCAGCTTCAAAGAATATCATGCTAGTGTCAACCACTAGACATCAATATGAGCGCCTTTGACCCAAATCTTATCAAAGGTTTCCATATTGGGGCCCATGGCATGAAGCTGCTCCCAAAGGCCAAGGAAAACTTGGCCACAAAATCCAGCCTATATGGATACATCGATCCATTGGACTCAACTCTCAGCCTATATGGATGAAAAGAAGGCGTGCATAAGGGAACATGCACTAGATTGTATATGTAAACCCCAGAAAATTGACGAATAATTAATTAATAAATTAACTTTTAATAAAGAAGATTAAAAATGTGAATGTTATAGTAAAATAAGATAGAGCTAATTAAAATAAAAATTTGGACACTAATTTCAAAGAATTTTGTCCAAGATTGGGCCGAACGAGCTGAACTGGTCGAACTGGGCCCAAGATGGGCCCAAGGCCCAACCCATTGACCGAATACTTAATAAAGAGAGAGCCCTCTTCTTCCCCATTCAGCAAAAAGGGATGCTAAAGCAAGTCAAGGGGAAGATAAGGTTTCCAACCCTAACCTCACCTTCCAACCACCACTCCTCATTCCGAGCTCTGATCTCTGCACCGTTTGCAGCCACACAACCGCTGCGTCAAGCTCTACAAATCTATCGGAACAATTTCATAGGTAAGTGATGAACGGATTTTGTGTGGTAAAGAATTTTACAATAAACTCTCGTTGCAAGTATAATTTCTAGACCAACAATAATCCCTTCATACAAAAGTTTGGTTGTCACAAGTAACAAACCCCTTAAAAATAATAACCGAAGTATTCAAACCTCGGGTCGTCTCTCAAGAAATTGCAAGGAAGTGTTCTTGTTATTGGTTATGAGATGTATCTTTGGGGTTTTGAGATAGGAAACAAGAAAAGTAAATTGCAAGGAATTCAAATGATAAAAAGGTCTTGGCAAGGTTTGGTGGTCAAGGATCTCTATCCTTATTACTAACCACAACATGAGAATTGGCAAGGATCAATCTCATTAAGTCATCCTCTAACTAGTAGTAAAGGAAAGTTAAATGAGCCATATCAATCCAAATCCATGAATCCTAGCTCTCCACCAATTCAATTAGTGAGAACTAGATTTGATGGCTCCCAATCATCAATTACTTGGATATTAGTAACTCAAGAGTTCCTAAGTTACCATCCCAAGCCAAGAACATAAAATCCTACTCTAACATCCTTTTAAGCATTTTGTCAAACACTTGGTAGGCACAAAATAAAAGTATAGGAAAGTAATAATAGAATATAAAACCTAAAACCAACAATTGCAAAATCAATGATGACAACTAATAAAGGAAGCAATAAACATGAAATACTTCAAATTGCATTAAAAGGAAATTGAATCTAAGATGGAGTTCATAAATCAAATTGGGAAAATAAAAAAAATCAACAAGAGAAATAAATAAACCAAAGTACTAGAACAATTAAAGTAGAAGAAACTTAAATTGAAGCAAGGTAGAATTCTGAAATTGAGAAGGAATAAACCTAAAAACCTAAAACCTAGAATGTTAATAATGAGAAGTGTCCCCCTAATTCCCCCACTTTTCAGCCTCTAATCAGTATTTTCGAGATTGAAACTGGGCCAAAAACAGCCCAGAAATCGCCCCCAACGATTTCTGACACCCTGAACTTTCACACGATCCATGCGTATGCGTGCTTTGCGCGTGCACATCGCCTAACAACAAGGCAAATATGGCAAATTATATATCATTTTGAAGCCCCGGATGTTAGCTTTTTAACGCAACTAGAACCGTCTCATTTGGACCCCTGTAGCTCAAGTTATGGCTAACTTAGTACAAAGAGGTCAAGCTTGACAACTTTGTAATTCCTTCAATTTCTTGTATTCCTTCCTCTTTTGCATGCTTCTTTCCCATCCTCTTAGCCATTCCTGCCCTGTAATCCCTGAAAACACTGAATACACATATCACGATATCGAATGGAAATAAGAGAGGATTAAAATTAGCAAATTTAAGGCCAAAGAAGCATGTTTTCAATCATAGCACAAAATTAGGAAGGAAAGGGTAAAACATGTGAATTCTGTGAATAAATGTGAGAATAGTGGATGAAATCCACTCAATTAAACACAAGATGTACCACGAAATAGTGGTGCATCAAATCTCCCCACACTTAAATATTAGCATGTCCTCATGCTAAGCTCAAGAGAAGTTATAAAGAGTGAAGAGGAATGGTAGAATATATGAAATGCAACCTATCTATATGAATGCGACTAAATGTAAAGTGTTTTTACCTACTTGGTTAAAAATAGATAAACCTTTCAAGGACAAATATGGACTGGATTTCACTAATTCAAATCATAAAAATGAAGTATAAATAGACTTGCAAGAAGACGATAGGTCATGAAAGCCGGGAACAAAGAATCGAGCATCGAACCCTTACTGGAAGTGTATACACTCTAATTGCACAGGTGTTTAAGGTTCGATTCTCTCAATTCTCTACTAAATTTGCCTTTTAAACTTGTTTTTCATCTAACATTCAACAAAAATTTAATGCACAATTAGACAAATCAGGAGGTCTTTTGAGGGTTGTAATGGGGTTAGGATCAAGGTAGGATTGTATTTGGTCAAGTGGACTAAAATCTGAATCCTTAATTAACCTAAACTTCCCACCTAACTTAGGACAATACATGTAATTAAAATGCAAAATCTAACTACCCATTAACTTTGTTTTCCACATATTCATGCATCCGAGTTTGAGTACAACTCATATGCATTGCTATAATTTGCTTTGGGACATTTTGTCCCTTTTTTATTATTTGCTCTTTTTCTTTGCTTTTTTTCTTTTTTCTTCTTTTTTTTCTTTTTTTTTCTTTCTATTTTTCTTTTTGCATATGATTAAGATATTGAATGCATAAACATGTCCTCAACATTCTTTTTCACATTTTCTCAAGAATATACAACACCCAATTCTCAAACCAAATGTTTTCAATCCCAATTTCCCCACACTTAATTCGTGAGCACTCTCACTAGTCTAAGCTAACCAAGGATTTAATTTAGGGACATTATTGTTTTTTGTTTAGTTAGTGATGAGCTAAAGTAAAGAACAAATGGGTAAAATAGGCTCAACTTTGGTTTGCAAAGGATAATGAAAAGGTTAAGGCCATATGGATATGTAAGCTCAGTGAAACAAAGCCTCAATCATATAAGTGTATTCATACATCAAATAATGGAAATATAGAATTAAGCAAGACAAATATCACAATCATAGAGAGAACAACACACACCAAAAATAAAAGATTTGTTGATAAGATGCAACCAATCAAATAGGCTTAGAATCTCACTGGTATTGTGTGTTCGAGCTCTAAAACCATGTTCCAAATTAAATTTCTTCAAACAAGTTTAATGAAAATTTTAATTCAAATTAGTGAAATACTCTAAAAAGTTTCTTGAAAAAGAAATTCTTACTTCAACCAAACAGTGGTAGAATATGCACAAAATCTAACAAACATATAATCAATCATGCAAATGCAACAATGAACAAAGGAAATTAAACATTGGTGTTGAGAAGGAACTAACTAACCACGGAAGTCGGTATTGACCTCCCCACACTTAAAGGTTGCACCATCCTCGGTGCATGTAAAGACGTGCAAGTGGACGGGGGTTGTAAGCAACAATTGCTGCTCTTCTTTTAATGGATTGTGCAGATGGACTTGTTGTTCATCCCATTTAAAAGCTTTTCCTTTTTCTTTCTTGATGGCCATCCTAAAAGAAGAGAGAAAGGAAGAAGAGTAACCCACAAACAAAGATAGGAAAACGAATAGAATATGGGTGGGTTGATGCCAAATAATGAGGATCTCAACTATATGGTAGCTACAACATGCAAGTGAGAAAATAGTAGAAGCAAATGGCATATGAATAGTGCAAAAATTGTAATAATGAGGGAGAGAGTGTGGGTAAAGAAAGACAATATAAGTGCATATCAATGGAAATGGAATACAAGTATCATAAAAATTAGCATTGACTTATAATTAATAACACCCAATAGTTTAAAACAAGTCACGAAGCACCAAAAGAATTCAAGTAAAGATGCAACAGTTGAATAAGAACATGTAACACTAGTGGAAAAATAACAAACATAGAAAAGAAAATATAAACATGCACAAAGTTAAAATACAATGAATAAAAGTATGTAAATGTAATGAGGAAAAGAAAATGAAAGAAAATATGGATAAGAAGTCAAAGGAGAAGAAAGTAAGAAAGGAAGAAGAAAGAAATAAGAAAAGGAAAGAATGATGATTTGAAAAGAAAAGAAAATTAAAAGCAAACAGAATCAGGCGGCGTGCTGGGTGTAAGTTACACTGCGTTGTCGACGCGCAGGCGTCGCCCATGTGCGCGTGGGTGGGCATAGAGGTGAAAGACACGTACGCACGACCAGGATCGTGTGAAACGTGCGGTCCCATCATTACTCCTGCGCAACTTTCTGTTCGAAACACTCATTACGCCGATTTACACATGCACGCGGACGCGCCATTGGCGCTTATGTGCGGGATGGCAAAGGATTAAGCGACGCGTAAGTGTCGGTCACGCGTACGCGTGACCACTGGTTGTGCTAGACGTACGATTCCAATGCCATTCCAGTGCAACTTTTTGCCAGTTTTGTATTTTTGCGCACATACTCACGACACGTATGCGTCATAGACGCTTGCGTGTGGATATGCTCTCTTTTTTTTATGCAGAATGCAGGTGATGATGCAGAATGTATGAATTAACACTGATAAAATAAAACAAAATAAAACTAAGAATGAAAAGGAACGATCATACCATGGTGGGTTGTCTCCCACCTAGCACTTTTAGTTATTGTCCTTAAGTTGGATATTTGGTGAGCTCCTTGTCATGGTGGCTTGTGCTTGAACTCATTCAGGAATCTCCACCAATGTTTGAAATTTCAATGGCCTCCGGGATCCCAAACTAGGCGCAAAGGGCTTCAAGAAAGTTAAAGCAAGTGACAAGGCCCCAAGAGTGTTGATTGCTAGACTAAATTTCGGGGTCCCAAACCTTGCTTTTGCACCCGTCTTCTTGTTGATCATCTTTGTTCCAACCGGGTGGCAAGCAATTTGAATTTTCACTGAAGTGTCCAAACAACTTCCTGGACCCATTCAATCGAGCTCTACACCAACCTTTACCTTTAAACTTTGAGCTTTCAACCATATTAAACCTTGCATGACAACTCCTACCACTAATCATCTCCCTCTTACTCTTAAAGCCACAAAGAGCTCTAAGTTGACCATCCGTCTCAAGCAAGCCATATTCAAGTGGGAAAGGAAAGGTTAAGGATAAGAATTTTACCCACTTGAATGTTGTATTGGATGATAATGGCTTCGGGAGGGGTGTTTCTAATGATTTTGCAAGCTCCACCCCCTGATGCTTTTTCTTGACAACTTCCACCTCTTTGCGAGCTTCTTTAGTTTCGACCTCTTCCTCTTGGTAGGTTTCTTCCAATTCAATCTCTTCTTCATTGCTTACCAAGGGCATGGGAGGTTGTGCCTCTTCTTCTTTAATCTCCATCTCTTGATCAACCTCTTTAAAGTCTTCAACCATGATATGCCTTGGAGGTTGTACACCCTCCTCAGCATCAAATTCAACCTTCACTAATTTGTCAACTACTTCATCTTCAAGGGTCTCTCCTACCTCTACCTTTTGGGACTCCTCTTGCTTCTTTTGAAGAATGAATTCGTGAAACCGATCCATTACGTCCCTAAGACGATCCCTTCTCTCTTGTTCCATGTCACTAGCATAATTGGGATCGTGTTGCTCTTGGATTGATGGATGTGGGTGCTCTTCCATGGAGGGTGGTGATAGGATAGAGAGATTATTATGTGGTTGAAAAAGAAGTGTACTAGAGCTAGCGGGTTAAATATTGAGGGTATTCAATGATCCAATCTGTGAGGCGAGAGCTTGTAAAGCAGAGGTCAGACCGTTTAAGATAGAGTTAAGTGTGTTCTCCATGGTCTTTTGTCCTTGTGCAATAGAGTGAAGCAACTCGTCATTGGAAGAGGAAGGGGGGTAAGTGTTTTGGAATTGGGGTGGTTCTATGTATGGTTCATATGGTAGTTAGTATGGTGGATAAGGGTCATATGGAGGTGTTTGGTAACAAGGGGCTTGTGAGTACGGTGGTTCAAAATTATGTTAAAGAGGGGGTTCAAAGGCATATGATGGTGGTTGTTGGTAATCAAAAGGTGCTCACCATAGCCATTATCTTGGTATGCCTCTTGGAATGGCTCTTGGTCATAGTATGTTGGTGGAGGTTGTTGCCAAGAGGGTTGATCAAATTCTTGTGGCCCCTCCCAACCTTGATTATTCCATCCTTGATGCATATTCTCATTGTAGCCTCCATTCCCTATAACATAATTAGAACCAAACTCATAGCCAAAGTGATGAGATTTCATAGTAGCAAATAAAAACAAAAAAACTAATAAAAATAAGCAACTAAGTCCTAAAACAAACAAAAACTAGCAAACAAGCAAAAAGTAAATATTTACAATAACCAATAATAAGGCACACGTTTACAATTCCCCCGTAACAACGCCATTTTGATGAACGGACTTTTGTGTCGTAAAGAATTTTACAATAAACTCTCGTTGCAAGTATAGTTTCTAGACCAACAATAATCCCTTGATACAAAAGTTTGGTTGTCACAAGTAACAAACCCCTTAAAAATAATAACCGAAGTATTCAAACCTCAGGTCGTCTCTCAAGGAATTGCAGGGAAGTGTTCTTGTTATTGGTTATGAGTTGTATCTTTGGGGTTTTGAGATAGGAAACAAGAAAAGTAAATTGCAAGGGAATTCCAATGATAAAAAGGTCTTGGCAAGGTTTGTTGGCCAAGGATCTCTATCCCTATTACTAACCACAACATGAGAATTTGTAAGGATCAATCTCATTATGTCATCCTCTAACTAGTAGTAAAGAAAAGTTAAATGAGCTATATCAATCCAAATCCATGAGTCCTATCTCTCCACCAATTCAATTAGTGAGAACTAGATTTGATGGCCCCCAATCATCAATTACTTGGACATTAGTAACTCAAGGGTTCTTAAGTTACTATCGCAAGCCAAGAACATAAAATCCTACTCTAACATCCTTCCAAGTATTTTGTCAAACACTTGGTAGGTACAAAATAAAAGCATAGGAAAGTAATAATAGAATATAAAACCTAAAACCAACAATTGCAAAATCAATGATGACAAATAATAGAGGAAGCAATAAACATGAAATACTTCAAATTGCATTAAAAGAAAATTGAATCTAAGATGGAGTTCATAAACCAAATTGGGAAAATAAACAAATCAACAAAAGAAATAAATAAACCAAAGTACTAGAACAATTAAAGTAGAAGAAACCTAAATTGAAGCAAGGTAGAATTCTGAAATTGAGAAGGAATAAATCTAAAACCTAAAACCTAGAGAATGAATAATGAGAAGTGTCCCCCTGATTCTCCCACTCTACAGCCTCTAATCAGTATTTTCGGGTTTGAAACTGGGCCAAAATATCCCAGAAATTGGCCCCAGCGATTTCTGATATGCTGAACTTTTGCACGATCCACGCATACGCGTGCTTTGCGCGTGCGTGTCGCCTAACAGCAAGGCAACTGGTGGACGAAATTGTGATCCTTAAAGTTGTACTCCTTGTACTCGTATGGAATTTAAAATTGGCACGTGTGGACACAACTCCGTTCAACTTAACCAGCAAGTGTACTGGGTCATCCAAGTAATACCTTATGTGAGTAAGGGTCGATCCCACAGAGATTGTTGGTATGAAGCAAGCTATGGTCACCTTGTAAATCTCAGTTAGGCAGATTAAATTGGTTTATGATTTCGAAAATTAATAATAAAAAGAAAATAAAAGGGATAGAGATACTTACGTAAATTAATAGTAGGAATTTCAGATAAGTGTATGGAGATGCTGTGCTCCTCTTGAATCTCTACTTTCCTATTACATTCTTCCAGTTCTTCTTACTCCTTTCCATGGCAAGCTGTATGTAGGGCATCACCGTTGTCAATGGCTACATCCCATCCTCTCAGTGAAAACATTCCTATGCTCTGTCACAGCACGGCTAATCATCTGTCGGTTCTCAATCAGGTTGGAATAGAATCCCTTGATTCTTTTGCGCTTGTCATCACGCCCAGCCTTTAGGAGTTTGAAGCTCATCACAGTCATTCAATCCCAGAATCCTACTCGGAATACCACAGACAAGGTTTAGACTTTCTGGATCCTCATGAATGCCGCCATCTATCTAGCTTATACCACGAAGATTCTGTTGGGGAATCTAAGAGATATGCGCCCGGCCTAAGGTAGAATGGAAGTGGTTGTCAATCACGCGCGTTCATAGGTGAGAATGATGATGAGTGTCACGGATCATCACATTCATCAAAGTGTTGTGCAACGTATATCTTGGAATAAGAATAAAAGAGAATTGAATAGAAAGTAATAGTAATTGTATTGAAACTTGAGGTACAGCAGAGCTCCACACCCTTAATTTATGGTGTGTAGAAACTCCACTGTTGAAAATACATAAGTGAAAGGTTCAAGCATGGCCGAATGGCCAGCCCCCTGAATGTGATCAATAGTCTCCTGAGATGAAGAATAAAACAAAACTGAGACCAAAGATGAAACGTGGTCAAAAGACGTCTAATACAATAGTAAATTATCCTATTTATACTAGACTAGCTACTAGGGTTTACATGAGTAAGTAATTGATGCATAAATCCACTTCCGGGGCCCACTTGGTGTATGCTTGGGCTGAGCTTGATCTATCCACGAGCTGAGGCTTTTCTTGGAGTTGAACGCCGAGTTATAACGTGTTTTGGGCGTTCAACTCCGAGTCGTGACGTGTTTCTGGCGTTTACTCCAGACAGCAGCATGTACTTGGCGTTGAGCGCCACTTTACGTCATCAATTCCCGAATAAAGTATGGACTATTATATATTGCTGGAAAGCTCTGGATGTCTACTTTTAAACGCCGTTGAGTTCGCACCATTTGGATTTCGGTAGCTCCAGAAAATTCATTTTGAGTGCAGGGAGGTCAGAATCCAACAGCATCAACAGTCCTTTTGTCAGCCTTTTTCAGAGTTTTGCTCAAGTCCCTCAATTTCAGCCAGAAAATACCTGAAATCACAGAAAAACACACAAACTCATAGTAAAGTCCAGAAATGTGAATTTAACATAAAAACTAATGAAAACATCCCTAAAAGTAGCTTGAACTTACTAAAAACTACCTAAAAATAATGCCAAAAAGCGTATAAATTATCCGCTCATCAGCAACTATGGCAAATTGTATATTCTTTTGAAGCCCGGGATGTTAGCATTTTAATGCAACTAAAACCGCCTCATTTGGACTTCTATAGCTCAAGTTATGTCTGATTTAATACGAATAGGTCAAGTTTGCAACTTTGCAATTCCTTCAATTTCTTGTATTCCTTCCTCTTTTGCATGCTTCTTTTCCATCCTCTTAGCCATTCCTGTCCTGTAATTCCTGAAAACACTTAACACACATATCACGGCATCGAATGGAAATAAGAGAGGATTAAAATTAGCAAATTTAAGGCCAAAGAAGCATGTTTTCAATCATAGCACAAAATTAGGAAGGAAATGGTAAAACATGCGAATTCTGTGAATAAATGTGAAAATAGTGGATGAAATCCACTCAATTAAGTACAAGATGTACCACAAAATAGTGGTGCATCAGTAAGCCTCATTCTCACTCCAGTCTTTCTACCCGTTCAATTTTGAAATTTCGTGAGTATCTATATTGAGATTTTGTTGATTTTGGTACTCTAGGTTCGATTTAGCTTGTGGAACTTGTTGCCTTTGGTTCGTTTGGTCCGTGCATACGTTAAGGATCATTAACCCTAGTGAATTCATTGATTTAATGTATGGGTATTGAATTTTGTATGGATGTGTGATAAATGTATTAGGTTTGTGTGTGTATAAATATATATATATATATATATATATATATATATATATTGGAGCTTGAATTGTGGGCATTGGAGGCTTGGTGGAGGATTAGTGTCAATGCTTTGGTGATTTTGGACTTGTGGGGCTGTGTTTGGCTTTGGTGATTTGCCTCGGGTAATACGTGAAAATCGCCCAAGGTATGGTTTAGGTTTCACCTATTTAATATATAATATTTTGTAAAAACTTAGGCTAGAGGACCATAGAATAGGTTTGAACGATTAAGTATATTGAAGGTATAGTATTTGTGATAATGGTTGATGATATGGATTGAGAATGTGTTGGTGATTATTGTTATGGTGAAATTAGAATGCTAAAATGGTGTTTGAATAATGCTTGATATGTGATAAACTCCAATTTTGTGGTTTATCTTATGCTTAATTTAGGGGATTTTATCAACTTTTCTCACATTTATTCAATGAAATAGCATGGTTTTGTAATTCTCCCTTAATTTGTGCTTAAGCGTAAAAACATGCTTTTTAGGCCTTTAATTTGCTAGTTTTAATTCAGGTTTAAAAGGCTAGGAATGGATCAAAGGAATGGAAAGAAAAGCATGCAAAGTGGAGAACTCAGGAAAAAATAACTATTTGGAGTGCACATATCGATGCGTACGCGTGACAACGCCCACGCGTGAATATGAAGTCGCATGGCGACGTGTACGTGTGACATGACGTGTACGCGTGGGAAGTAAAATGCTAAGCGACGCGTGCGCGTGGCCCATGCGTACGCGTCAGTGATCGCACGTGACCTCATTAAATTGAAAACGCTGGAGGTGATTTTTGAGCTTCCCAGGCCCAAATCTAACTGATTCCAAGGACTATTTCATGAAGAATTCAAGCTTGGACAAAGGGGGGGAGCACTTAGTTGTAGAACAGCATCATGTAGGTTAGTTTTCTAGAGAGAGAAGCTCCCTATTTTCTTTAGAATTAGGGTTCTTAGGGTGATTGCATCTTAGATCTAGGGTTTAATTCTTGTTTTCATCTTGTTTCCTTTGCAATTTTTTGCTTCTACACTTCCATTCTCATAGTTTATAGTGTTAATTTTCCTTTTATGCCTCTCTTTAGTTTTATGAATGCTCATGTTGGATTTGGATCTCCTTTAATGCAATTTATGTTTTATGCTCCTTTATTGTTGATTTAAGCGGTTTTTATTGTTTTCTTGCAATTGGAAGTTGTTAGATTTTATCTTTCCTTGCAATTTATTATGCTTTCTTTTTATGCCTTCCAAGTATTTGACAAAATGCTTGGTTGATTGTTAGAGTATATATTTTAGCATTCTTCGCTTGGAAAGTGGAATTAGGCAATCTTGAGTCATGAATACCCAATTTAGATTGGTGATCTAGAGTTGTTAGTCAATATGATTTCCATTGACTCTAATCTCATGCTAATTTAATTAGTGGGTTGATTAGGACTTTTGGATTGAGATTAACTAGTCTTATTTGACTTTCTCTCATGTGAAGATAACCTTGTACCTTCTTCCAAGTTGGAGATGACGAAATAAGATAGATTCTTGTAAATCATTGTTATGATTTGTGACTAGGATAGAAAGCCTATATTCTCAATCCTTGCCAGGAATGTCTCTCTTTATTAATTTCTTGCTTTACTTGTTTGCTTGATTTACTTTTCTTGCCATTTATTTTCTTGTCCCTTTTATCAATTAAACCCCTTGTTCCTTCACAGCAAATAATTGACCACTTCATTGTAATTACTTGTGAGAAGACCCAAGGTTTAAATACTTCAATTATTTTTATTGGTGTTTGTACTTGTGACAAACAAATTTTGATTGGGAGGATGGTTTGTTGGTTTAGAATTATACTTGCAATGAGATTTCATTGAGAAAATCTTTACCAACACAACACATCTCTCTTTCATCAAATGGAATGGATCAAAGGAATGAAAAGAAAAGCATGCAAAGTGGAGAACTCATGAAAAAACAATGATTTGGAGTGCACACATCGACGCGTACGCTTGACAACGCGCAAGCATGAATATCAAGTCGTATCATGACGCGTACGCGTGGGAAGTAAAATGCCAAGCAACGCTTACGCGTGACCCATGCGTACGCCTCCCTGCTCGCACGTGACCTCATTAAAGTGAAAATGCTGGGAGCAATTTTTGACCTTCCCAGGCCCAAATCCAACTGATTCCAAAGACTATTTCATGCCGAATTCAAGCTTGGACAAAGGGGGGAGCACTTAGTTGTAGAACAGCATCATGTAGGTTAGTTTTCTAGAGAGATAAGCTCCCTCTTCTCACTATAATTAGGGTTCTTAGGGTGATTGTATCTTAGATCTAGGATTTAATTCTTGTTTTTATCTTGTTTTCTTTACAATTTCTTGCTTCTACACTTTCATTCTCTTATTTGTAGTGTTAATTTTCTTTTTATGCCTCTCTTTAGTTTTATGAATGCTCATGTTGGATTTGGATCTAGTTTAATGCAATTTATGTTTTATGCTCCTTTATTGTTGATTTGAGTGGTTGTTATTATTTCCTTGCAATTTGTAGTTGTTAGATTTTATCTTTCCTTGCAATTTATTATGCTTTCCTTTTATGCCTTCCAAGTGTTTGACAAAATGATTGGTTGGATATTAGAGTAGATTTTTGAGCATTCTTGGCTTGGAAAGAGAAATTAGGCAATCTTGAGTCATGAATACCCAATTAAGATTGGTGATCTAGAGTTGTTAGTCAATATGATTTCCATTGACTCTAATCTCTTGCTAATTTACTTAGTGGGTTGATTAGGACTTTTGAATTGAGATTAACTAGTCTTATTTGACTTTCTATCAATGTGAAGATAACTTTGTACCTTCTTCCATGTTGGAGATGACGAAATAAGATAGATTCTTGTTAATCATTGTTATGATTAGTGACTAGAATAGAAAGCCTATATTCTCAATCCTTGCCAGGATTATCTCTCTTTATTAATTGCTTGCTTGACTTGTTTGCTTGGTTTATTTTTCTTGTCCCTTTTATCAATCAAACCCCTTGTTCCTTCATAGCCAATAATTGACCACTTTATTGCAATTCCTTGTGAGAAGACCCAAGGTTTAAATACTTCGCTTATTTTTATTGGGGATTGTACTTGTGACAAAAAAATTTTAATGGGGTGGATGGTTTGTTGGTTAGAACTATACTTGCAACGAGATTTCATTGAGAAATTCTTTACTAACACAACACATTTCTCTTTCATCAAATGGAATGGATCAAAGTAATGAAAAGAAAAGCATGCAAAGTGGAGAACTCATGAAAAAACAAGGATTTGGAGTGCACACATCGACGCGTACGCATGACAACGCTCACGCATGAATATGAAGTAGCATGGTCACGTGTACGTGTGACATGACGCGTATGCGTGACCCAGGCGTACGCGTCACTGCTCGCACATGACCTTATTAAAGTGAAAACGGTGGGGCAATTTCTGATCTTCTAAGGTCCAAATCCAACTGATCCCAAGGACTATTTCATGCAGAATTCAAGCTTGGAAAAACGGGAGAGCATTTAGTTGTAGAACAGCATCATGTAGGTTAGTTTTCTAGAGAGATAAGCCCCCTCTTCTCTCTAGAATTAGGGTTCTTAGGGTGATTGCATCTTAGATCTAGGGTTTAATTCTTGTTTTCATCTTGTTTCCTTTACACTTTCTTGCTTCTATATTTCCTTTCTCTTAGTTTGTTGTGTTAATTTTTCTATTATGCCTCTCTTTAGTTTTATGAATGCTCATGTTGGATTTGCATCGAATGAAATTTATGTTTTATGCTCCTTTATTGTTGATTTGAGTGGTTATTATTGTTTCCTTGCAATTGGTAGTTGTTAGATTTTATCCTTCCTTGCAATTTGTTATGCTTTCTTTTTATGCCTTCTAAGTGTTTGACAAAATGATTGTTTGGATGTTAGAGTAGATTTTTTAGCATTCTTGCCTTGGAAAGAGAAATTAGGCAATCTTCAGTCAGGAATACCCAATTTAGATTGGTGATCTAGAGTTGATAGTCAATATGATTTCCATTGAATCGAATCTCTTGCTAATTTACTTAGTAGGTTGATTAGGACTTTTGGATTGAGATTAACTATTCTTATTTGACTTTCTCTCAATATAAAGATAACCTTGTACCTTCTTCCAAGTTGGAGATGACGAAATAAGATAGATTCATGTTAGTCATTGTTATGATTAGTGACTAGGATAGAAAGCCTATATTCTCAATCCTTGCCAGGAATGTCTTTCTTTATTAATTGCTTGCTTTACTTGTTTGCTTGATTTACTTTTTTTGTCATTTATTTTCTTGTCCCTTTTATCAATCAAACCCCTTGTTCTTCTATAGCCAATAATTGACCACTTTATTGCAATTCCTTGTGAGAAGACCCGAGGTTTAAATACTTCGTTTATTTTACTAGGGATTGTACTTGTAACAAAAAAATTTTGATTGGGAGGATGGTTCATTGGTTAGAACTATACTTACAACGAGATTTCATTGAGAAGTTATTTACTAACACAACACATTTCTCTTTCATCAAATGGAATGGATCAAAGGAATGAAAAAAAAAATCATGCAAAGTGGAGAACTCATGAAAAAACAAGGATTTGGAGTGCACACATCAACGCGTACGCATGACAATGCGCACGCATGAATATGAAGTAGCATGGCGACGCGTACGTGTGATATGACGCGTATGCGTGACCCAGGCGTACGTGTCACTGCTCGCACGTGACCTCATTAAAGTGAAAACGGTGGGGCAATTTCTGAGCTTCCAAGGTCCAAATCCAACTGATTCCAAGGACTATTTCATGCAGAATTCAAGCTTGGAAAAATGGGGGAGCACTTAGCTGTAGAACAATATCAGGTAGGTTAGTTTTCTAGATAGATAAGCCCCCTTTTCTCTCTAGAATTAGGGTTCTTAGGGTGATTGCATCGTAGATCTAGGGTTTAATTCTTGTTTTCATCTTCTTTCCTTTACACTTTCTTGCTTCTATATTTCCATTCTCTTAGTTTGTTGTGTTAATTTTTCTTTTATGCCTCTCTTTAGTTTTATGAATGCTCATGTTGGATTTGGATCTCCTTTAATGCAATTTATGTTTTATGATCCTTTATTGTTGATTTGAGTGGTTATTATTGTTTCCTTGCAATTGGTAGTTGTTAGATTTTATCTTTCCTTGCAATTTATTATGTGATGAGCGGATAATTTGTACGCTTTTTGGCATTGTTTTTAGTATGTTTTTAGTATGATTTAGTTAGTTTTTAGTATATTTTTATTAGTTTTTAGTTAAAATTCACTTTTCTGGACTTTACTATGAGTTTGTGTGTTTTTCTGTGATTTCAGGTATTTTCTGGCTGAAATTGAGGGACCTGAGCAAAAATCTGATTCAGAGACTGAAAAGGACTGCAGATGCTGTTGGATTCTGACCTCCCTGCACTCGAAGTGGATTTTCTGGAGCTACAGAAGCCCAATTGGCGCGCTCTCAACGGTTTTGGAAAGTAGACATCCTGGGCTTTCCAGCAATATATGATAGTCCATACTTTGCCCAAGATTTGATGGCCCAAACCGGCGTTCAAAGTCACCTTAAGAAATTCCAGCGTTAAACGCCGGAACTGGCACCAAAGTGGGAGTTAAACGCCCAAACTGGCACAAAAGCTGGCGTTTAACTCCAAGAAGAGTCTCTACACGAAAATGCTTCATTGCTCAGCCCAAGCACACACCAAGTGGGCCCGGAAGTGGATTTTTATGTCATTTACTCATCTTAGGCTACTAGTTTTCTATAAGTAGGACCTTTTACTATTGTATTTTCATCTTGGGACATCTAGTTCTTAGATCATTGGAGGCTGGCCTCACGGCCATGCCTAGACCATGTTCTTATGTATTTTCAACGGTGGAGTTTCTACACACCATAGATTAAGGTGTGGAGCTCTGCTGTACCTCAAGTATTAATGCAATTACTATTGTTCTTCTATTCAATTCCGCTTGTTCTTGTTCTAAGATATTCATTTGCACCCAAGAACATGATGAATGTGATGATTATGTGACACTCATCATCATTCTCACCTATGAACGAGTGCCTGACAACTACTTCTGTTCTACAAGCAAACAAGGCTCTAATGTTTATCTCTTGGATTTCTTAACCGGAATCTTCGTGGTATAGGCAAGAACTGATGGCGGCATTCAAGAGAATCCGGAAGGTTTAACCTTGTCTGTGGTATTCTGAGTAGGATTCAATGATTGAATGACTGTGACGTGCTTCAAACTCCTGAGGGCGGGGCGTTAGTGACAGACGCAAAAGAATCAATGGATTCTATTCCGGCCTAATCGAGAACCGACAGATGGATAGCCGTGCCGTGACAGGGTGCGTTGAACATTTCCACTGAGAGGATGGGAGGTAGCCACTGACAACGGTGAAACCCTTGCATAAGCTTGCCATGGAAAGGAGGAAGAAGGATTGGATGAAGACAGTAGGAAAGCAGAGCGACGGAAGGGACACAGCATCTTCATGCGCTTATCTGAAATTCCCACCAATGAATTACATAGGTATCTCTATCTTTATCTTTAAGTTTTATTCGTATATCACCATATCCATTTGAGTTTGCCTGACTAAGATTTACAAGATGACTATAGCTTGCTTCATACCAACAATCTCCGTGGGATCGACCCTTACTCGCGTAAGGTTTATTACTTGGACGACCCAGTGCACTTGCTGGTTAGTTGTGCGGAGTTGTGATGAAGAGTTGAGATTGCAATGAGCGTACCATGTTGATGGCGCCATTGATGATCCCAATTTCGTGCACCAAGTTTTTGGCGCCGTTGCCGGGGATTGTTCGAGTATGGACAACTGACGGTTCATCTTGTTGCTTAGATTAGGTATTTTTCAGAATTCTTAAGAGTGAATTCTAGTGTTTCAAGGTGATGATCTTACCATCACCAAAGCTGATTGATTCTCATCAATTTAGCTCTTGAATGCAATGTCCTGCTGAAGCTTGGCTATCCATGTCTAATTCCTTTAGACTAAAGCTTTAGACTAACATTGCATGATTCCTGGAATTCTCATTAAGAATTTTGATACCTTTATTTTCTTTTCCACTTAATTTTCGAAAAATAAAAAAAAAAAGAAAAAAACGAAAAAAAAAATTTTTCAAAATCATAAAAACCAAAAATATTTTATGTTTCTTGTTTTGAGTCTAGTGTCTAATTTTAAGTTTGGTGTCTTGCATGCATTATTTATTTGATCTTGGTTCTATTTTCAAGTCAATAGTACAGGGAACTGAAGATTCAGAACATGCAGCAGAGGAATTACACAGAAAAAGCTGGGCGTTCAAAATGCCCAGTGAAGAAGGACAGACTGGCGTTTAAACGCCAGCCAGGATGCCTGGTTGGGCGTTTAACGCCCAAAAAGGTAGTGCATTGGGCGTTAAACGCCAGAATGTGCACCATTTTGGGCGTTTAACGCCAGGATGGCACAAGGGGGAGGATTTTGTTTTCAAATCAATTTTTTTGAAGTTTTCAAAGTTTTTCAAAATCAAATCTTTTTCAAATCATATCTTTTCAATCAAATGTTTTCAAAATCAATTTCTTTCCTTTTTCAAAGATACTTGCTAACAATTAATGATTTGATTGAACATTTCAAGTATGTTGCCTATTCTGTTGAGAAAGGTTTAATGTTTGAATCATATCTTTTCTTGTTAGGCAAGTCATTAATTTTTAAAATCAAATTTTTTTTTTAAATTGTTTTCAAATCATATCTTCTCAATCACATTTTTTTAAAAACCAATCATATCTTCTTAACCTCATCTTTTTCAAAATAGTTTTCAATCAAATCTTTTTGATTTCTAATTTCAAAATCTTTTCAAAAATTACTTGATCCCTTTCTCACTCTTGATTTTCGAAAATCAAATTAAAGTTTTTCAAAATGCTTTTAAAATCTTTTTAATTAATTTTTGAAAAAAGCTCTTCCCCTCTTCTCACATCCTTCTATTTATGGAGTATCACTCCTCTTCAATGCACAATTCGAACTCTATCTCACTAAGTTCGAATTCTCCTACCTCTTTCTTCTATTTTTCTTTTCCTCTGACACCTCAAGGAATCTCTATACTGTGACATAGAGGATTCCACATTTTCTTGTTCTCTTCTCTTTCATATGAGCAGGAACAAAGACAAAAGCATTCTTGTTGAAGCTGACCCTGAACCTGAAAGGACCTTGAAGCAAAAGCTAAGAGAAGCTAAGGAACAACTCTCTGCAGAGAACCTAACAGAAATCTTCAAAGAAGAAGACATGGCAGCCGAAAATAACAACAATGCAAATAATGCAAGGAAGGTGCTGGGTGACTTTACTGCACTTACTCCCGACTTCTTTGGGAGAAGCATCTCTATCCCTGCCATTGGAGCAAACAACTTTGAGCTTAAGCCTCAATTAGTTTCTCTAATGCAACAGAATTGCAAGTTCTATGGACTTCCATTGGAAGATCCTCATCAGTTCTTAGCTGAATTCTTGCAAATCTGTGACACTGTCAAGACTAATAGGGTTGACCCTGAAGTCTACAGACTTATGCTATTCCCTTTTGCTGTAAGAGACAGAGCTAGGATATGGTTGGACTCACAACCTAAAGAAAGCCTGAACTCTTGGGAAAAGCTAGTCAATGCCTTCTTGGCAAAGTTCTTTCCACCTTAAAAATTGAGTAAGCTTAGAGTGGAAGTCCAAACCTTCAGACAGAAGGAAGGAGAATCCCTCTATGAAGCCTGGGAAAGATACAAACAACTGATCAGAAAGTGTCCCTCTGACATGCTTTCTGAATGGAGCATCATAGGTATTTTCTATGATGGTCTCTCTGAACTATCCAAGATGTCTTTGGATAGCTCTGCTGGAGGATCTCTTCATCTGAAGAAGACGCCTACAGAAGCTCAAGAGCTAATTGAAATGGTTGCAAATAACCAATTCACGTACACTTCTGAAAGGAATCCTGTGAACAATGGGACAAATCAGAAGAAAGGAGTTCTTGAGATTGACACTCTGAATGCCATATTGGCTCAGAATAAAATATTGACTCAACAAGTCAATTTGATTTCTCAAAGTCTGTCTGGAATGCAAAATGCACCAAGTAGTACTAAGGATGCTTCATCTGAAGAAGAAGCTTATGATCCTGAGAACCCTTCAATGGAAGAGGTGAATTACCTAGGAGAATCCTATGGAAACACCTATAATTCTTCATGGAGAAATCACCCAAATCTCTCATGGAAGAATCAAGAGAGACCTCAGCAAGGTTTCAACAACAATAATGGTGGAAGAAACAGGTTTGGCAATGGCAAGCCTTTTCCATCATCTTCTCAGCAACAGACAGAGAGTTCTAAGCAGAGCCACTCTGACTTAGCAACCATGGTCTCTGATCTAATCAAAACCACTCAAAGTTTCATGACTGAAACAAGGTCCTCCATTAGGAATTTGGAGGCACAAGTGGGACAGCTGAGCAAGAGAATTACTGAACTCCCTCCTAGTACTCTTCCAAGCAATATAGAAGAAAATCCAAAAGGAGAGTGCAAGGCCATCAACATGGCCGAATTTGGAGAGGAAGGAAAGGCAGTGAACGCCACTGAGGAAGACCTCAATGGGCGTGCACTGGCCTCCAATGAGTTCCCTAATGAGGAACCATGGGAATCTGAGGCTCACACTAAGACCATAGAGATTCTATTGGATTTACTTCTGCCATTCATGAGCTCTGATGAGTATTCTTCCTCTGAAGAGGATGAAGATGTCACTGAAGAGCAAGTTGCTAAGTACCTTGGAGCAATCATAAAGCTAAATGACAAGTTATTTGGTAATGAGACTTGGGAGGACGAACCCCCTTTGCTCACCAAAGAACTGGATGACTTGACTAGGCAGAGATTACCTCAAAAGAAACAGGACCCTGGAAAGTTCTTAATACCGTGTACATTAGGCACCATGACCTTCGAGAAGGCTCTGTGTGACCTATGGTCAAGCATAAACCTCATGCCTCTCTCTGTAATGGAGAAGCTAGGGATCTTTGAGGTACAAGCTGCAAGAATCTCACTAGAGATGGCAGACAATTCAAGAAAAAAAGCTTATGGACTTGTAGAGGATGTTCTGGTAAAGATTGAAGACCATTACATCCCTGCTGATTTCATAGTCCTAGAGACTGGGAAGTGCATGGATGAATCCATCATCCTTGGCAGACCCTTCCTAGCCACAGCAAAGGCTGTGATTGATGTTGACAGAGGAGAATTGATCATTCAAGAGAATGAAGAATCCTTTGTGTTTAAGGCTCAAGGATATCCCTCTATAACCATGGAGAGGAAGCATGAAGAGCTTCTTTCAAAATAGAGTCAAACAGAGCCCTCACAGTCAAACTCAAAGTTTGGTGTTGGGAGGCCACAACAAAACTCTAAAGTTTGGTGTTGAACCCCCACATTCAAACTCTAAGTTTGGTGTTGGGAGGTTCCAACATTGCTCTGAGAAAATGTGAGGCTCCATGAGAGCCCTCTGTCAAGCTACTGACATTAAAGAAGCGCTTGTTGGGAGGCAACCCAATGTTATATTTTATATATTTTTCTTTGTTATTTTATGTTTTCTGTAGGTTGATGATCATGAGAAATCACAAAATCAATTGAAAAAGCAAAAACAGAATGAAAAACAGGAAGAAAAACAGCACACCCTGGAAGAAGAACCTACTGGAGTTTAAACGCCAGTAAGGCTAGCAGATGGGCGTTTAACGCCCAGTCTGGCACCATTCTGGGCGTTTAACGCCAGAAAGGGGCACCAGACTGGCGTTAAACGCCAGGAAAGGGCAAGAACCTGGCGTTAAACGCCAGAAATGGGCACCAGCCCGGCGTTTAACGCCAGAATTGGCTCAAAACGTGAGTTTGCATGCCATTTGGTGCAGGGATGACTTTTCCTTGACACCTCAGGATCTGTGGACCCCACAGGATCCCCACCTACCCCACCACCCTCTTTCTTCTTCACCCATTCACCAATCACTTCCATACCTCTTCCCCAAAAACCCTTCACCTATTGATGAGCGGATAATTTGTATGCTTTTTGGCATTGTTTTTAGTATGTTTTTAGTATCTTTTAGTTAGTTTTTAGTATATTTTTATTAGTTTTTAATTAAAATTCACTTTTCTGGACTTTACTATGAGTTTGTGTGTTTTTCTGTGATTTCAGGTATTTTCTGACTGAAATTGAGGGTCCTGAGCAAAAATCTGATCCAGAGACTGAAAAGGACTGCAGATGCTGTTGGATTCTGACCTCCCTGCACTCGAAATGGATTTTCTGGAGCTACAGAATCCCAATTGGCGCGCTCTCAACGGCATTGGAAAGTAGACATTCTGGGCTTTCCAGCAATATATAATAGTCCATACTTTGCTCAAGATTTGATGGCCCAAACCGGCGCTCAAAGTCACCTACAGAAATTCCAGCGTTAAACGCCGGAACTGGCATAAAATTTGGAGTTAAACGCCCAAACTGGCATGAAAGCTGGCGTTTAACTCCAGAAAAGGTCTCTACACGAAATTCCTTTATTGCTCAGCCCAAGCACACACCAAGTGGGCCCGGAAGTGGATTTTTCTGTCATTTACTCAATTCTGTAAACCTTAGGATACTAGTTTACTACTTATAGGATCTTTTGACATTGTATCCGTACCTTATGACCCCATAACATTTTGTACACGTTTCTTTCCACAGTATGAGCCTCTAAACCCCATGGTTGGGGGTGAGGAGCTCTGCTGTGTCTTGATGGATTAATGCAATTACTACTGTTTCTTATTCAATCATGCTTGCTTCGATTCTAAGATAACACTTGTTCTTAATCCGGATGAATGTGATGATCCGTGACAATCATCATCATTCTCAACTATGAACACGTGCCTGACAACCACCTCTGTTCTATCTTAGATTGAGTAGTTATCTCTTGGGTTCTTTAATCGGAATCTTCGTGGTATAGGCAGGACCTGATGGCAGCATTCAAGAGAATCCGGAAGGTCTAAACCTTGTCTGTGGTATTCTGAGTAGGATTCAATGATTGAATGACTGTGACGTGCTTCAAACCTGTAACCTACTGGGCGTTAGTGACAGACGCAAAAGAGGGATTCTATTCCGGTAGGGGAGGGAACCAAACCGGTGATTGGCAGTACTGTGACAGAGTGCGTGCATTAGCTTTCACTGCGAGGATGGGAGGTAGCCATTGACAACGGTGAAACCCTACATGAGCTTGCCATGGAAGGAGGCTTGCGTGTTTGATGAAGAAGACAGTAGGAAAGCAGAGATTCAGAAGATGGAGCATCTCCAAACCTCAACCTATTCTCCATTACTGCAATACAAGTAACCATTTCATGTTCTTTTACTTTTTACAATCAATCCTGATAATTTCTGATATCCTGACTAAGATTTACAAGATAACCATAGCTTGCTTCAAGCTGACAATCTCCGTGGGATCGACCTTGCTCACGCAAGGTATTACTTGGACGACCCAGTGCACTTGCTGGTTAGTTGTGCGGGATTGCAAAAGTGTTATTGCAATTTCGTGCACCAAGTTTTTGGCGCCGTTGCCGGGGATTGTTCGAGTTTGGACAACTGACGGCTTATCTTGTTGCTTAGATTAGGACTATTTTATTTTTGGTTTAGAGTCTTTTAGTTGAGTCTAGTTTCATATTCTAAGTTTGGTGTCAATTGCATGCTGTTGTTTTTCTTTTGATTTTCGAATTTTTCTTATTCTTAGTCCCTTTTTGATTCACAAAAGTTCTAAGTTTGGTGTTCTCTTTGTGTTTTTCCTTCAAAATTTTCGAAAATTTAGTGTTTGATTTTCTAAAAATTTTAAGTTTGGTGTCTTTTTGTGTTTTTCTTTCTCTTCCTCTTTTTTAGAATCAAATCTTTTTCATAAAAATTTTTCAATCATATCTTTTTAATTGCTGTTTTCAAATCTTTTTTTTTACTAATTGATTCAGTTCTCAATTTGCTTTGATCTCATTTTCCCTTTGATTTTCGAATTCTTTATTTTATTTTCCTTTTGTTTTATTTTATTTTATTTTATTTTTTTTTCGGTTATTTCAAAAAAAAAAAATTTAAAAATAAACAAAATTTATCTCTTTGCAATCATTCTCATTTCCCTTTTGTCCATTATGGACTCAAGTGGAATTAATCAGTCCAAGAGGACTCTGGGGTCTTATGCTAACCCCATTACAGCTGCATATGGGAGTAGCATCTGTATACCTCCCATCAAAGCAAGCAGCTTTGAGCTAAACCCTCAACTCATTATCATAGTGCAGCAAAATTGCCAGTATTCCGGTCTTCCACAGGAAGAACCTACTGAGTTTCTGGCACAGTTCTACAAATGTGCTGACACAGTGCATGATAAAGAGGTAGATCAGGATGTCTACAGACTATTACTGTTTCCATTTGCTGTAAAAGATCAAGCTAAAAGGTGGTTAAATAACCAACCTACAGCAAGCATAAAGACATGGAAACAGTTATCAGACAAATTCCTGAATCATTTTTACCCTCCAAAAGGATGACACAGCTAAGGCTGGACATCCAAGGCTTTAAACAAGAGGATAATGAATCCCTTTATAGTGCCTGGGAGAGGTATAGAGGTATGCTAAGAAAATGTCCCTCTGAAATGTTTTCAGAGTGGGTACAGTTAGACATTTTCTACTATGGGCTTACAGAAAAAGCTCAGATGTCTTTAGACCACTCAGCTGGTGGATCTATACACATGAGGAAAACAATTGAAGAAGCTCAAGAGCTTATAGACACTGTTGCTAGAAACCAGTATCTGTACTCTAGTAATGAGTTCCCTCCTGAAGAGGAAGTCATGACAGTAGTCACTGACTCTAATCCTCAAAAACAGATAATGGAGCTTAATCAACAACTGCTCCTGATGACAGAACAGTTAGCAGAATTTAAAGAGATGCTCCATGAAACTAAAGTTGCTAATAAGAGCATAGAACTACAGTTGAATCAAGCAAAACAGCAAATATCTAAACAGATAACAGAGGAGTGCCAAGCAGTTCAATTGAGGAGTGGAAAGACCTTGAATAACACTGTTCAAAAGAGCAAAAAGCCAAATAAGGAACAAATGACAGAGGACAACCAACCCACTGTTCAAAATCCCTCTGAGGACAGTAAGAGCCCAGAGAGGAATATGGCGTTCAAACGCCAGAAAGGGAAGGAAAGCTGGCGTTAAACGCCCATTCCTTGCCCAGTTCTGGCGTTCAAACGCCAGAAAAGGGGGAAAAGTTGGCGTTAAACGCCATTTTCCACCCAATTCTGGCGTCCAAACGCCAAGGGAAAATCAGACACCTGAGAGTGCTGACAGTAATCCCTCTAACAAGGCTTCTTCAACCACTTCTGTAAGGAATAAACCTGCAGCATCTAAGGTTGAAGAATATCAAGCCAAGATGCCTTATCCTCAGAAACTCCGCAAGGCGGAACAGGATAAGCAATTTGCCCGCTTTGCAGATTATTTAAGGACTCTTGAAATAAAGATTCCATTTGCAGAGGCACTTGAGCAAATACCTTCTTATGCTAAGTTCATGAAGGAAATCTTAAGTCATAAGAAGGATTGGAGAGAAACTGAAAAAGTGTTTCTCACTGAAGAATGCAGTGCAGTCATTCTAAAAAGCTTACCAGAAAAGCTTCAAGATCCTGGAAGCTTTCTGATACCATGCACATTAGAAGGCACTTGCACCAAGATAGCTTTATGTGATCTTGGAGCAAGCATCAATCTAATACCTGCATCCACTATCAGAAAGCTTGGGTTGATTGGAGAAGTCAAACCAACCAGGATATGCCTCCAACTTGCTGATGGCTCCATTAAACACCCATCAGGCATAATAGAGGACATGATTGTAAAGGTTGGGCCATTTGCCTTTCCAACTGACTTTGTGGTGCTGGAAATGGAGGAGCACAAGAGTGCAACTCTCATTCTAGGAAGACCTTTCCTAGCAACTGGACGAACTCTCATTGATGTACAAAAAGGGGAAGTAACCTTGAGAGTCAATGAGGATGAGTTTAAGTTGAATGCTGTAAAAGCAATGCAGCATCCAGACACCAGAGGACTGCATGGGCGCTGACATTATTGACTCTCTGGTAGAAGAGATCAATATGGCTGAAAGCCTAGAATCAGAGCTTGAGGACATCTTCAAAGATGCTCAAACTGATCAGGAAGAGCCAGAGGAGGCAAAGGAATTTTCGAAAATTCCTCAGGAGGAGGATAAGCCTCCTAAGCCTGAACTCAAACCACTACCACATCCCTGAAATACGCATTTCTGGGAGAGGGTGACACTTTTCCAGTGATATAAGCTCTGCTTTAAATCCACAGGAAGAGGAAGCACTGATTAAAGTGCTAAGGACACACAAGACAGCTCTTGGGTGGTCCATAAGTGATCTCAAGGGCATTAGTCCAGCTAGATGCATGCACAAGATCCTGTTGGAGGATAATGCCAAACCAGTGGTTCAACCACAGAGGAGGCTAAATCCAGCCATGAAGGAGGTGGTGCAGAAAGAGGTCACTAAATTACTAGAGGCTGGGATTATTATCCTATTTCTGATAGCCCCTGGGTGAGCCCTGTCCAAGTTGTTCCCAAAAAGGGAGGCATGACAGTGGTTCATAATGAAAAAATGAACTGGTTCCTACAAGGACAGTCACAGGGTGGCGCATGTGTATTGACTACAGAAGGCTCAATACAGCCACCAGAAAGGATCATTTTCCTTTACCATTCATAGACCAAATGCTAGAAAGATTAGCTGGTCATGATTATTACTGCTTTTTGGATGGCTATTCAGGCTATAACCAAATTGCAGTAGATCCCCAGGACCAAGAGAAAACAGCATTCACCTGCCCTTCTGGCGTGTTTGCCTACAGGAGGATGCCTTTTGGTCAGTGCAATGCACCTGCAACCTTTCAGAGGTGCATGCTCTCTATCTTCTCAGATATGGTAGAGAAATTTCTGGAAGTTCATGGATGACTTCTCAGTGTATGGAGACTCATTCAGCTCCTGTCTTAACCACCTATCACTTGTCCTGAAAAGATGCAAGAGACTAACCTGGTTTTAAACTGGGAGAAATGTCACTTTATGGTGACTGAAGGAATTGTCCTTGGGCACAAAATTTCAAGCAGGGGAATAGAGGTGGATAAGGCAAAGGTAGAGGTAATTGAAAAATTACCACCACCTGCCAATGTTAAGGCAATCAGAAGCTTTCTGGGGCATGCAGGATTCTATAGAAGGTTTATCAAGGATTTTTCGAAAATTGCAAAACTTTAAGTAACTGCTAGCTGCTGACACGCCATTTGTGTTTGACACACAGTGTTTGCAGGCATTTGAGACCCTGAAAGCTAAGCTGGTCACAGCACCAGTCATCTCTGCACCAGATTGGGCATTACCATTTGAATTAATGTGTGATGCCAGTGATCATGCCATTGGTGCAGTGTTGGGACAGAGGCATAACAACTTCTGCATGTCATTTATTATGCTAGCCGTGTTCTAAATGATGCACAGAAGAATTACAACCACAGAAAAAGAGTTGCTTGCAGTGGTCTATGCCATTGACAAGTTTAGATCCTACTTAGTGGGATCAAAGGTGATTGTGTACACTGACCATGCTGCTCTTAAATACTTACTCACAAAGCAGGATTCAAAACCCAGACTTATAAGATGGGTGTTGCTTCTGCAAGAGTTTGATATAGAAATAAGAGACAGAAAGGGACAGAGAACCAAGTGGCGGATCATCTGTCCCGGATAGACCAGTAGCTGGACGTCCCTCCCTTCTACTGAGATCTCTGAGACTTTCCCAGATGAGCAACTCTTTGCCATTCAGGAAGCTCCATGGTTTGCAGATATTGCAAACTATAAAGCTGTAAGGTTCATACCCAAAGAGTACAGTTATGTGCAGAGAAAGAAACTAATTTCAGATGCCAAGTACTACCTTTGGGATGAACCATATCTCTTTAAGAGATGTGCTGACGGAGTGATCCGCAGGTGTATACCCAGAGAAGAAGCACGAAGGATCCTATGGCACTGCCATGGATCACAGTATGGAGGACATTTTGGAAGTGAGCGAATAGCCACTAAAGTTCTCCAGTGCGGCTTCTACTGGCCTACTCTCTATAAAGATTCCCGAGAGTTTGTGCGTAACTGTGACAGTTGCCAAAGAGCTGGTAACCTGCCTCACGGATAT